>NC_058092.1:232199500-232514000 GCF_020171115.1 Neogale vison
TCTCACAGAGAGGCTTCCGTGGAATTGTGCATGTGTGTGCCTGTTGTGTGCATGTAGGAATTTTTTGTCAGGTGACACTAAGGGAGACCAGGAAGAGTGGATGTGATCCCCAGGGTGAAGGCGACCCCCGATGAGAGCAAAGGCCACAGCTCTGTGCGCGCGTGTGCGTGTGCGCGCGTGGGGAGGGCCGGTCGTGGGACGGGACGGGGGTGGGTGCTCACCGTGCCTGGCTGTCCTGCTTTCTTTCTCCCTGGCTTCCCTGGGGAGGTGCTGATGCCCCCAGCAGGGAGGTGGCTTTAGGGAGAAGGAGAGGCCGTTCCCATTTCCAGATTCAAGGGTTCCTGATTCCTGAGATCACAGCCCCTGGACGCCTCTCCGGGTTAGGGTTAGGGTTAGGGTTAGAAGGCAGGACGTGAGCAGAAGCCGTTGGACCCGAAGGAGGTGGACTTGGCGGTCTCCTGCCAGCAGCACCCTGGCTTGCGTGGCCTCACCTGGTGTATGAAACTCCGTTTTCTTATCTTTAAAGTGGTGCTAAGAGGAATTCCTATGCGATCCTCATTCCTGGTGAGAATTGTGTGTGTGGGGGGTGTGGGTTGAAAATTATAAAATCTTAGGCATGTGTCCCTGCTAGTGTTTCATTCCATGAGTCAGTTAATGACGATTCAATTCTTAGAGGACCTGCTTGTCGTGATCCTGCGTTGGGGATCGCGTGGCACCTGGGTGAAGAGCGCAGTGAGGGACAGAGGTTGGAAACCCGCGGAAACCCTGGCGGTGGCAGCCAGCTCCCGCAACAGCAGTTCCTTTCCTTCGCTCCACTGTTCAGCTGCAAATCCTGCACTTGGAGCCCTTTGTGGAAGTCACTGCGAGCCGAGCGTCTGAGTGCAGGTGTGGGGTCCTGAACGGTCACGCTAGGACAGTCCCCCAGAAGGCCAGCTGGGCCTGAAGCCGGGGGGCCTCCCTGCACCCATGTTTCCAGCTGCTCCGGCCCGGGGACTGGTCGGAAGAGACCTCCATGGAGCAGGCGTGTGGGAGGCACGCGGAGAGCATGTGTTTCACCGTCTATGGCTCTGTGGGGCAGAGGACACCGAGCAGGTTCCACCGGGCAGAGAGTGGGGCTCAGGGACAACTCTACTTGCTGTGTGGGGGTCTCTGGGCTGCTCTGTGGCAGTACCAGACTGTGCCCCAGATTTCTGCCTCTGGAGTCCAAGCCTTTCCCTCCTTCTGAGCTGATGCCTCCATCTTCTCTCTGCCCCTCTCCCCAGCGCAACCCAGTCCCTTGGCTGTGGCTGAATTTGCATCTAGGATGGGCCTAGTTTCTGGGCTGACACCAGTTCCTTGGTGGTGGCGGCCTGGAGTCCGCTGTGGAGAAGGAGGCTGAGGCTGCACCTGGGCCCAGTGGGAAAGAGGCCCGGGATGGGTGAGCTGTGGCTGATCAGGACAGTGGATTCCAGCCCTCCTTTCCTCAGGGGACAACAACACATGCTATCCAGGTCGCTGTGGTGGCCGGAAAAACCAGACAGTTTAGCAATCACTCAGGGACGCTTGGCTCTGCTGTCCCTCCTGGGCAGATGGAGCGGTGACAGCCCAGACGTGTTCGGCAGCAGGGGGAGCAAACCCATGAGCACAGAGCCGAGATCCGGGGCAGGAGCATCAGGGACTCCCGCATCTCACCGAGCCGGATTGTCAAAATACCCCCATTTGCTCTCTAATCCCTCCTTCATCTCAAACGCCCAGGGAGGGTGCAGGTGGCAAGATGGCCCCTTGGTTGGTGTGTCGAGAAGGAGCGGAGGACATGGGAACGGGGCCGGAATAATGCTTGTGCACCCCAAGGAGGAGGGATAGCCCTGACCTCACAACTCCCCCGCATGCCACCCCAGTGAGGTTTCAAGATAAAACAGGACATTCAGTTAGGTTTGTATTTCATTAAACAATAAAAATACTTGTTTAGACCCAAATGTTTTTATTTGTTAAATCTGGTAACACTAAACCCTTGCCAAGGGCATCGGGGTGGCTCAGTTGGTTAAGTGTCTGCCTTCAGCTCAGGTCGTGATCCCAGGGTCCCGGGATGGAGCCCCATGTTGGGCTCCCCAAGTGGGGAGCCTGTTTCTCCCTCTCCCTCTGCACCTCCCCCGGCTTATGCTCTCTCTCTGCCAAATAAATAAATAAAATGCTACCAAAACAAAACAAAACAAAACCTGAACCCTCACCAAATATACCTCAGGTTCCAAATCCAGAAGGTTCTAGAGCCTCAGCCTCTTGGACTTTATGGAAACTGAGAAAGCCCCCGTGAGGGAGGGCGAGACCAGGCTGCCAGCTCTGTGAGGGGAGGGGCTCTAAGGGCAACTCTGCGGCTACAGGTGAGGGCTCAGGAGCCCCACTACCTGGGCTCAAATCCCAGCTCTGGCACTTGCTAGCTGGGAGACCTTGGGAAAGCTTCTTAACATTCCCAAACTTCAACTTCTCCATCTGGAGAAAGGGTATTGTGGGACAGCTCCCGCTTCATAGGGCTGTTGTGAGCTTGCCCGTGAAGACCATGTAGACAGCAGAGCCAGGCATATGAGGTGACAGTCTAGCAGGGGGCAGTTGTCATTGTGTCATTGTCATTTTGAATAGGTGTGAGGAGAGAGTCTGGGCCTTGGGTCCTGGCTTCTGGTCCAAGCCTTGTTATGAACTTGCAGGATTTCCCTGTCATATTTGACCAAGCTGGACCCAGTCGGTCAATTGCACACTTGAACAAAATGTTTTATTTGAGCCGCAGAACCCTGACTTCAAAGGAGAGTTCACAAAGAACCCGAGTACCAAAGCTTATAAGGGTGAGAGGTGTGTGTGCCGGGGTGTGGGGGAACCCAGAGCGACCACTCCCAGCTCTCCTTCCCGCCCTGAGTACATCTGTAAGACCCCTAAGTCCCCGTGAGACAGGTGCCCTGGACAAAGGGTTGATTTCTCTTCCGGCTCTGACAACACTCATTCTGGACATGTCACCCGTTGCTGGTGGTGACCTACTCTGTGAGGGATGCGAGAGAATGGGAAAGAAGGCTCCCTGTCCCAGATTCCACACGAGGGGCGTGGGCTTGGAGACTGAGGAGCCTCGTGCCCTACCCGTGACTTGGTCTGACGCGAGACACCCTCACACAGTGGCCCGAGAGCCTGTGTCTGGTTCTGCCAGGACAGAGAAAATGAATGGGGGCATCACGGGGCCATGCAGAGGAGCTCAGGGCTGCCTGGCGGGTGGAGGGAGCAGCCTCTGGCAGGCCGCGCTACACAGCGGGACTTCCTTCCCTCATAAGGGGAGCAGCTTGTCATTTGTCGCTGCTGTGCTAAGTCCAAGTGCCCTGAGCCCCGGAGAGAGAGAGAGAGAGAGAGAATGCTTTGTTCTCTTTCTTGCCTCCCGTGGAGGGGTGAGGGTTGGGGGGGAGCCTGAGCTCACCTGGGGCCTTCCAGATTCTTGTTTAATTAATTCTCCCTCGAACCCTACTTCCAGATATTCAAGTTCACATTCAGGTCCCCATTTTGTGGATGGGAAGGCTGAGGTCCAGAGGGGCGTTGCCCAGGCCACACACACGGTCAGGGAAGGCCAAGTCAGAACCTGCTTTTTGGTGACAGGTAGCACGGAGGATTATTTGAATAATCCCAGAGCCTGGTTGGTGGGAAGCTCTCTATCCATCAGATCTTGTGGTTTAACCTCTCACTTTAGACCTGGGGAAGTGAGGTCCGAGGCTCACAGTGACTCACCAGGCTCGTACCGAGGGCCAGAGCCAACAGAGGCCT
This sequence comes from Neogale vison, assembly GCF_020171115.1. Taxonomy (NCBI): domain Eukaryota; kingdom Metazoa; phylum Chordata; class Mammalia; order Carnivora; family Mustelidae; genus Neogale; species Neogale vison. The sequence continues at coordinate 232,203,269 of NC_058092.1, forward strand.
CGTTCCCCCGGCCAGGTCGAGTCAGTGACACCCTGCCACTGCTCCACATCTTAAGAACAGAATATTTACAACCCTTGTCCTGCCTCCTAACTCCTTCTTGCTTTTCCTTTCCTTCCTCTGCTTGGTTGCTGTATCAGGGGCTCAGAAGTTTTCTGGGTCAAGGCTGCTTTCTCAGGTGATGCTCAAGGCTTGTGGTTTATTCGGGAGACTTCTTGGTCTTTGTTAAGGCTAGTTAACTCCTGGAGATTCAACCCTGCTCGTGAAAGAGGCCCTCCCTGGCTTTCTGGTTGTCCTGACTTTCTGGCAGTGGTGCTTGGGAAGGTGGCGGTGGGGTGGGCAGGCGGCCTGTTTCTCTGTTTGCTCAGTCTCTATTGTGGCCATTTGATTTTTGCCAGGGGCAAAGGACCTGATGTCATGCATCCGTTGAAACCTTTTACACCAAATACTTAAGGAACACGTACTCTGAACCCTTCACTTTGCTGGATGGGTCCAGGCATTAGTACAAGTGGAGCTCAGAGTCTAGGGAGAGACAGGCTTGTAGATATCAAATAACCCCGGTGAACGGAAAGGATGAGAGGGACCATGTTCAGACCCGCAAATACCCATGGTAAGACCAAAGGGGGAGGAGATGGTGAAAGAGACAAGTCAATCATTTTAAAATGCCCCAACCTGGAACAAGTCAATCATTTTAAAATTTCCTTGCTGAACCTGACATAACTCAGAACTCATATCTGGCTAATGCCTCAGTTCATTAGAACACAAAAATACACTATCAAACAGACAATCAAATTTCATGTAAAATAAGCTTCGGCATTAAAACGATTCCTGGTGTTTTATGTGTGTGACTCGGTGGGCAGATATATTTCTTGCTGCGAGAGCAAGACTGATTTGTGTGAAGGCTCCCAACACCAAATCACTTCGAAGGTTGGGAGATAAAATGTCGCTTAGGATAATGTAATTGGCCTTAAGGTACAGGAGTTGAATTATTTTCGGTGATTTATAATGTGGAAATTAAAGACTCACTCACTTTCTAATTTAATTCCATCTTCAATGGAAAAATGTTCACTCTGATCTAAATTGGCGAGTAATGTTGCTAATTCAAATGCAGATGTAATTTCGATTCTGGTAGCAGTTTGCAGTGATTGACGGGTCTCCAAAGAATCATTAAGATCCTTATCTCCCAATCTCACAAATTCCCCGGCAGTTGTGATAATAACTTTGGCTAAGGAGGAAAGGGGGAAAAAAATAAATTCTCCCCTGCCCTGTTGGTTTGAGCCTTGCTTTTTGCAGGATGTGAATTGCATGTCTCTTTCACATTCACCGTCTGTGGGAGACAAAGCGATGCTCACTTACCAGATTCGGTGGGGGAGTAAACACGGCAGTTTGAATTGTTTACCCGTGCCTTCTCTCTAAAATATGAATGAAATGGCCCAGAGAAGTTATCCCCAGTTCACCATTAATTATCTGGGATTTTATACCACATTTGGTGCAATTCATTGATAAGTATCAACTACCCAGGGACAGGCAGACAATGATTAGCCATAATCACACAGGCTTTGCCCTCCTTCTCTCAGCTGTCACATGGCTAGAACATGGTAATGTGTCTTTATCTGAGTAGACCCTAAGAAGCGGCGACGGAGAAATGATGGGGTCAGTCCTTCTGCATGAGGAATGGCCAGGTCAGGGAGATGGTTGTCTCCATCATCTGTTTGCCCAGCGAGAAACAGCGGTTGGGTTGGAGCACAGCTTTGGTCCAGTGTGCGTATTAACATCCCTGACCCGGCCAGGCGGTGGCTCTGGTTCGCTCTAAGCAGACGGCTGAAGAATCGATTTCTTTGACCAACAGCTAATTTGACTGAAATAAAGCCCTAATGCTGTGAGAGTTGGTAGATTCTAGCCAGCTTAGGCGGTGAAGTAAAGATTTGAGGTATGTTGGGTATATTCCTGCATTTCTAGCGTGGCTGAGAATCATGAATGCGGAGTGGGACCTGTCTGGGAAACATCCTGACCCCGTTTGTCGTCACGAGCTCTCACTGCACACGAGCATTTTCTCCACACAAGGTTTTATAGCAGAATTTGCTGATTTATAGCCTGTGTTGTCTCCAGGGGCACATGGTCATGGTTGAATGACTTTGGAGAGTGGGGGAAACACATCTCAACCAGCTTGGGAAAGAAATAATTTTGCCTTGGAACAGGAATGGAAACAAAAGCTTTTACAAAATATTTATTGCTATTTTATAATCTATTCTTAAAAGTTTGATTTGGTAGGTATGAAGCTATCTGGCAAAGACTGCTCACGTTCACCATCTCCCGTGCTCCAATCTTATTCTTGGGCACCCTGCTGGCCCACATCTCTCTGTCTCCTCTGCTGTTAGATGGAGACGTATGACGGAGTTCTGGCCGGAAGAATGTGTTCATCCATCTCTTGTAGATCTGGGCCCATGAAAAACTCTTAACGTGTGATCCTTGCTCTCTCTCCCCATCTGTTGGATAAATGGAGAAGACTCAGAAGATTCTTTCTCCTGCCTTCAAACAGTAGAATTAGAAAGAAATTTTATCTGAACAAGATAGAAAATCCTCTTGGGTTGCACCACGGAGGTACTGCGGTTTATGTTAGCAGTGAATACTGTTCATCCTAATCCAAGCCGCATCAAGCACACTGCTACAAAGAACAGATCTATTGATGTCCTCTAATCCCCAAGCTAATTCTCTGTGGATGTCATGTATATTACTGCCAGTGATCAAGCTGATATCCGCGAGATCCACAGATGAACGGACAGGGCTTCTGTTTTGCCTTTAATCCCCACGGCACCTTGAGTTAGACTTTGGCCTTAAATATGATGACTAGTAAATGGGGAAGCGTTTTGATTTTACAAATTTGTAAATGTTCCACTAAGATTACGTTTATGTTCAGAACCAGGGTCAGTGGGTAAGCTTTTGATTTCAAGAAGGAAATTTTTGCCTTAAATAGGAAAACTCACTGAGACATAGTGTGTGTCTTTGGCAGTTCTTCTCTCTGTTGCAGACTTAACCAGTATTTAGATTTTAACAAATTTATCTGTGATGTACAGAGTCAGCTGCCTGGAGATCACCTGCCTCTCCCTGTCACCACCCCCTTTAGTGGACTGGACTCCTTCCTAGACCTCTCTACACTTAACTACTTAACACGTCATTCTCCATTGTGTTGGGAGAATTTTCTACTGAGGGTCTTACCGATGGGACACGCTTCTTGGAAGCTGGAAAGTTGTCAAAGACCATGGAGTACACTCAATGTGCCAAGGATATCCCTGCGGCTGAAACTCATCCCAGTGCATGACACAGTGTTGGGGACCTCAGTCTCATCCCTTCCCACCTGTGGCCTCAGTGCTCATCTTCCCTCCCGTGCCACTTGCTTCATGGTCACCAACAAATCTTCATTCCTTAGTATTCCCTGGATGAGCTAAGCCTGTTCCCACCTCTGTGCTTTGTTCACATCGCTCTCTCTGGCTCACTGTGCCAGCTCCCTGCCACCTCTGGAGTAGAAGCCCAATTGCTGCTGGAAGTTCAGCTCAAGCAGCCATAGGTTTTTGAAGGACTTCCTACCCAGTTCCCTAGTCACACGGAGGATGTGGTCTTCTCTTGTCAGAGGGCTTTGCCCTGGCGCCCGGGGCTTTGGACTTCTCTAGTTTGCTTGTCCATGGTCTACCCCGCTCTGAGCTTGGTGGACAGGGTGATGATGCTAAATGTTATTGCCGTATCATTCATACCTTGTCATTATTATTGCCACCGGTTGCCTTCCAGACATACCCATGAGAGCCCATTCACGCTATACCCACGGGGTGGGCATCCAGGATCCAGGCTAACTTCCACCCCAGCCATCGAGGGGCCTTTTCTTTCTGATGCCGGGCAGTCGGTGTGTCAGCTCCTAGGGACCTTCCTCTGAGAGACGTGGTGGCTGCTGTTGCTTGAGGTTGTGGCTGCCTGTAACTATGTACAGACCTGCCCGTGTGTCAGCACCGGGTAGATCTCCTATTCGGGTAGATCTCCATAAACCCCCTGGGCTGCCAGATGCCAAGAGGAGTGGTGGAACCAAACGGTGCTGTCGTTCTCGATGCATCGGATTCACCTGACTCGTGACCTGCGATCAAGGGTCGTGCAGGCTAATGACATGGCTTGGACATACATATTTCCTTTTGTGCTTTTTAGATTTTCTTCTTTTCAGTTTCCTCCAGTGCTCTGTTGTCCCTACACCATTCGAGTCCAGAGAGACTCTGCTTCTTCTCTCAGGCAGCCGTCTGAGCACATGAGGACCCTCTCACACCACCCTCTTCTCCACTGGAGGCCCAGTCTATTTTCTCTCTCCCGAGAAAGACATCTTCTTGCAGAATTTTGGCTCTGAATCTTCAGGCACAATCTCCAAACCCACTTGTTCAGCTCTTTTTTTCTTGATGATAATAACAAAACAACTATCAATGATTCAGGGCCGACTGTGAGCCAAGTGCTGTATGGAGGGTTTGGCAGGCATATTCTCATTTGATCCTTATATCTAATGGGATATCATAGATACAACTGCTTCTATTTGGTGTAGAAAGGAATGGGAGCCCAGAAGAGTCATGTCCAAGGTCACATAGCTGATCAACATCCAAGGCTGTGCTGTGCCTGGGCCCACGCCACACTTCTTCCAACCGTGGAAAGAGCCAATGCTGCAGTTCAAGCCTGAGGGCCATCTACTGGAAGAATTACCTCTTGGAAGGGAGAGGTTAGTCTTGGGTTTGATGCAGGCCTTCAACTGATTGGATGAGGCCCACCCATCCTGTGGAGAGCAGTCTGTTTACTTAGAGTCCACCAATTTAATCTCATCCAAACACATTCACAGAAACATCCAGAATAATGTTTGATCCCATATCTAGGCACTGTGGCCCTGCCAAATCGACAGATAAGATAAACCCCTATAGCCCTCTTGCTCTGTTTTGAGGGTCACAGTCAAGGAAACATTTGGCCATTTACAAGTACAGTGCCATCATCAGGAATGGGCTCAAGCCTACATTCGAACCCTAATCTCTCTATTTACTTAACACGAGACCTCAAGAAGGTTGATTAAGCTCAGTGGTTAATGGGACATAATAATGGCCGGGAAGAATAACGCAAGGGTGATGAAGAGCTAAATAGCAGGGCCTGTGACGGAGATCTTCATCCGCGTTGAAGTGACACACAAGGCTAAGTGATCTGGAGTTATTATCATTTCTTGCTTGGACATGGACTTCCACCTCGAGCCCATCGGAATGACCTTTCCAGCTAGAACTTCCTGATGATGTAGCCGTCTTGGACACCAAGGCAGCTCTCCTATTATGGGCATGGTATTGAGCACATCAGGCCATGTTCTCAAAGCCACCACATCATGGGCAGCCAGAGTGGCCTGGTGTCTGGTTGGGTGATGTGGGGCAATGAGCCCATCCTCAGAAATAAGTCTTCAGATGTGAGTAGGAGCAGAGGATGTGGACCTGCTGCCCAGACCCCAACGTGTGGTTCACACTGATTTTTTTTTTTTTTCCTGAAAAACGCTTGGTTGGGAAGTTTTTGAGCACTATGTATACATGAACTCATCCCATCTATGAAGTCAGCAGTGTTCCTCCCATTCTTTATGGATGGATCCACAGGGAGATTGGATAATCTGCCACAGCCACACACAGGGAACTCTCAGGGCTCAAATTCGAACCCAGGACAGCCTGTGTTTCTAACTGCTACTCTATGGCTATCCCAGGGGCTGGCCCATGGCTGGAAACCATCAGAGACAACCAGACCTAAGGGGACTTGGTGATTTGTCCTGTAAATGCTCACTGTGGAGTGGGGTCCAGTCTCCCCTGTGTGACCTTGGAAAGGTCAGTTTTTCTCCTAGAGCTTTACCTTCCCTATCTGTATAATGGGAGCCCTCCCTGTGCTGTCCTCCTTGGCCTTGCGACTTTCTCCTTCCCAGAAGTGGTTCTTCCTTGACCCTAGGCACCTGCTGTGCAGCTGTCTCTGGCCCCAGTGGGTGCCTGGGATCACTCAGCGAGAGCAAATCCACCCCTCAGGATGGAGAAGCAACCAGTAAAGGCAGGGCTGGGTACTTGGGTGTGACCGCATCTCAGCTCCCTATTCGCTCTGGTTCTCTAGGATTGGGACCGCACTCCCGCCTCTTTTAGCATCCGGCCGGCCACCTGGAAACACATGGAACCTAATGCAGGAAGGAATCGGGATTGTAACACAGGATGGAAAAGTCTCATCCTGAGATACCTGTTCTGAGGAACTTGGCGGGGGGCGGGGGGCGTCAAGGTAGGGGTAGGGAGTCAGTGTGAGCACAGTGTGTTCTGTGGACACGAAGGCCAGCTGGACAGGAGGCCTAGCTGTCCCAAACAGGCACTGTGCCCCAGTGGTCAGCCAGATTAGGAAAAGGGAAAACCGGACACCAGGAAACGGCTACGTGCCACAGCTGGAGGAGGGGAAGGAAAGGACCAGCAGCCGCCATCACCTGTAATGTGCCAGGCACTGCACTGGGCGCTCACTGGGCACCGTCTCCATCATTCTTCTCACCTAAGCCCCAGAGTCGAGCTTGTCCAAAATCACACAGCTGGCCAGTCTTGGAGCAGCCTCCAAAGCCACTTCTCCCAGGCTCTCTGACCAGGACCCAAACCGGGGTAGAAAACTCAGGGGGACCGCTGGGAGCCTGACCTGAAACACACCGGCTCTGCCTCTCCTGGGCAGCAGGGTGGAGGCGTGGGGGGAACCACCAAGTGAGGCTGGCTTTGCGGGGTGGTGATGGGGGGAGTCTCTGCCAGGCAGGGCTGCAGAGCTGGTAAGCTGTGCGCTCATCTCCTATAACATCCCCCTGGCCATTTAGGAACGCTTTGGTCTTTCTGGCAAAAATGCGTGATCAGGGCCTGGCCGGGCTTTTTCTGCATTGTGCTATTAGTGAAGAATGACCGCTGTCCAGGGAGGGGACCCCATCCGCCGAGACCTAGTGATCAGAAAGATGAACTCCCGAGCGCCCTGCTAACTTCCCAACCCAGCAAACTCTCTGTTCTCCGCGTCCGGTCCTCATCAGGCCTTCTCGGTCAAGCCCAGCCGCCCTCTAGGGAACGTCTTGGAAGACAGATGCCGTCAAAAGATGGAGCAAAGCAGGACCGAGCCCCAAAATGAGAACATAAAAGTTTTCTAGTTTACTTATTAGTACAATATGTAATTGGATAGAAGGAGCAGGTTTCAAAAATTTGTCTTACCATAATGACTATAATTTTTTAAAGATTGAAAATGAATCTGACTAGAAAATACCATTAAACTACCAAGTTGCTTAAAATTTAAAGGGTAATTCACATATAATGCTTTTATTTAATAGCCCAATTTACAAAACGTCTAAAATTAATGCGGATCTTTTCAGGACAAAATCAGCCGTAACTGCACCAACTAATTTTTGCTCATTTGAACTGAATTATTAATAAGAGAGAAATATACCATATGTTCCCCAAAGAGTTGGATACATTTATTTCAAATAAAAGCACTGTGTTTGGTGGAATATAAGAGGTTTAAATGCTTTCAGAGAAATGGGTTACTTATACACAGATTTAATAGAGTATAAATCAGGCAACGTAATTAAGGCCGCAGCTGCTTCTGAACCCAAAGCTGGCAGCTTTCGATTCTGAAGTTCCTTTATCACCTGCATGGCTTTCATGAACCACCATTTGTTCTCATGGAATAATACCAGTGATTCGGTGATTTTGCAGTTTATACTACCCTGAATAGGAATTTTATAGCAGGTTTTAGATTAACCTTGGTCATATCTATTGAGCTCATCTGTTTCTCCTCTATGAGGTATTTACTGAGGGCCTACTATGTGTCCGTCAGTGAATTAGTCCCTGAACAAAATGGACTTGGACCTTGCCCTCAGTTTCCTTTGCTTCCTTCCTTCTTTTCCTTCCTTCCCTCCCTCCCTCCCTCCCTCACTTCTTTCCTTCTCTCCTTCTTTCCATTTACCCCTCATTCTGCAAATTCGGGACCTGGGATTCAGGTTCAAAGTCACTGATTCCTGCCCACACAGGGAAATGGGTCAATGTCATGGCAGGTGCACGCTCAGAGAAGAGGTTTCCCCACCGCTGTTGATGAGTTCTGCAGCCTTCATCTGGCCAAGGGAGGTTTGAGCCCTGCAGTGAGTTAGAAGACCCTAGTTGGTACTTCCTCTGGTCTGGGGACCCGAGTGCTTTCAGAATTAAAACCTCCCACAGCCGACCATCAGGGAAGAGCCCGCGGATGAGCAAGGTCAAGTATTACCAGCACAGCTGGGGGCTGGAGATGGGTTTTCTGATCCTAAAATGTCCCCAGCTTCACAGCAAAGCTCACATTTCTCTCTGTACTGGGTTATAGCGCTTGAGTTTAACTGACCAGATTGCAGTGAGTTTTGGAATAGCTCCCTCCATCCAAAAGCTGTCAGCATGTGGACAGTTCCAGAGACTGGTGCCTGCTGATCTCTGGGGGCTCCGCATGGGGATCTCCGTGCCCCTGACATCTCAAAGGCAGGCGGGGCCCTGCCTTGTAGGGACTCCAAGCCTGCTGCATTGTGCAGTCATTGCTTTAATTTCTGTCGCTACCCCTGAGTCCCCCGTAAGCCATGGGGAGGCAGTGTCGGGTCGATTACCGTTCCTGTGCCTGTTTGGGTGTCCGGCCCCATTGTGGGTGCCTAAACCCCATGTGCCATGAATGAACCTTTGTTCTTCTTTGATGAATTCTTTAATGAACGGATGTGATTTCCGAATGATGGATTCAGATGCCCCTACCCTCTTCCCAGCCTCTGGCAAGTCTTTGCCGACTCTGGCAACGCTGTGGTGGCAAGTGGAGTTTAATTCGAGAGGATGTGCTTGTTTCCCTCCAGGCTGTGGGCCCCAGGGGCTGGAAACCGTGGGCCTTGAAAATCAGCTGTGTGTACATCAGCGGGAGGAACAGCCAGCCTCAAACCCCAAAGCACTTGCATGTTAAATACATCTCAGAGTGAGTTTTTGTCTTAATGGGAGCAGTTATCCAACCAGCCGGCTTCAAATGCAAATAGCGGCTCTCTCTCCGTAATGGGTCAGGGGTACTTTAATTAATAGCACCGCTTGGATTTTTGTGATGGTGGCTTTGGTTTCCGACCATCTGATGACCACTTGAGCTGTTGTTTGGGGGATGCAGGGACATGCAAACCTGCCTGAGTCAGCGGGGACCCAGTGGGCATCTCAGGGGTGTTGTGCTTTGTGGATTTACTAAGCCTCACGCCTGTGTCTCGTTTATAGCTCAGGGCAAGCAGCCTACCCCTTGAGGTTGGGGAGAAGAAAACCCTCTCCATTGTCTCTTTTATTCTGATGCAGACTCAGAGTGGAATTTCTGGCCGCCTATAGAATCACAGCCCAGCTTCCCGTTGGTGGGTGGAGGCTGCTTTGTCACGGAGGGGCTCTGCTCACAGGAGAAGGTGCAATGGCCTCCCAGCCTCCCTGGGTGCCCGGATGGGCTGGCTCGTCCTGTCCTGGCTCAGATGTGCCTAGGAAGCCAGTTTTCTAAGATCCGGGCCTGCAACTGAAGGGAAGAAAGCCTTCACTTCTCACCCCAAGGAAGCCAGGACCCAAGGTGGCGGCTGGGGACAGGGCTGCCAATTAGGAAAAAACTACTCCCATCAGCCCCCAACCCCCACCCCAGGTCTTGTGTTGAGGGCCGAGGGTACAAGAAGTAGAAGACCCTCAAGGGGCCCACTGTATGGGAGGAGACAGGCATGGAAGTGAGTGTGCCATAGATACTGTGCAAAGCCTGAGGCTGGGTTCCTACGGGGACATCATTTGGCTCTAGGGATGGAGGAAGAAGCAGGCTTTCCAGCAGCCAGGAGAAGCTCCCAGACCTCCTGACAGGCTTGGCCCAGGAGACCCTGCTCTTCTGATGCTATGAGGAGCCCCAGGGATGATGGTCCCCTCCCCATAGGTGCTCCACCAGAGAAGCTCCCAACCATCTCATTCCTAACCCCCCGCCCCCACTGGCAGACACCGCAGGCATTGGGGGCTATAGAGGGAAAAAGGTGACTGTTTCAAATGCAGGGGCATGATGGGCGGGTGGGGCTCGGCCCCTCTGAGTCCTTCCTCCTAGATCCCAGTTGCTTACTCCGTTAGGAAGCCTCTGATTCCCTAGCTGGGGCAGCCCCTATATGAGAACAGTGCATGTGACCTTCCCGGACAATACTCTTATTCCCCTACTGAGTCCTTCCCTGGGGAGAGGAGACCCTGGATACTTCCCCTTAGATGCACATTGTAGGATCTGGGAAATACGGGGCGCTCTGTTCTTTGCTCCCTCTGCCTGGGAGGCTGGAGGGGGCTGTGATGACATTTCCCCTCTTGCTGGACCGGCTGGGAGCCCGTGAGGTTTTGGTCCCCATCACAGTGTCCAGAACTCACAAGGCTGCACACTGTTGGTGAATGAACAGATAAATGAAGAGTGTGTGTATGTGGGGCGGGGTTTGGAACACCCCCACACGGGAATATGATCTTGGCCCTTCCTGTGCCTGTGAGCTGCCCACAGGACCCACCCCCAGGGTCACTGTTTCCTCTGCCACCTGCCCTCTTGGGTGCACGCGGGAGCCTCGTTGAGACCAGGGAGGAGGTAATTAACAGTCTCAGGTACTCTGGCTTCTCACCGGGGTATTTAAACTTCCCCCAGTCCCTCCATTTAAATAATTAATTATAATCTAAGTACCTGAAGCAGGAAAGGCTGCCGCGGGCTCACAGTGCACAGGTCCTTTAACCCGGAAACTTTGATCTCGGCCCCAAAGGTCAGCCATCAGAGCCTCACCCTGCAGCCTGGCTGATGCTTAATTACCCAATTAACGCATCGTTTTATAGCCGGGTAGTTTAAGGGACTGCAAAGAGAGGGTGGGCTGCCAGGGTAGCAGCCTTTGGTCATGGCCCTGTGCTTCTAAAGCACAAATTAAATATCTGTGTCTTCTAAAGTCAGTGTGTGATTTATTGGAAAATTGGTGGAAACAGCCCTTGGGGGGGTTGTGTTCAAAATCTGGTTTAAAAGAGTGCCTGCTGGCTACGACGTTTTGATTTCCTCTATCCTACTGAATGCCATTAGCCCTCTTTCATGTAAAATAAATGTTTGAATGCAGCTCATAGAGGGCTTATTTATTCATCTCGTTCCCTTCACTGCCCACTATCATTATTTCTCTGTTGATTCTCTTCTCTGGGAGAAGAGAAAAAAACCCTTCCTTTTGAGGCCCGGATTTGGGATTCAGACCACATGGAGGCCCCCTGGCCTTGCTCCCCTGACCCCCACCCTGCCCCTCATCGAAGCCAGGGGTGGTGAATTTCAGTCCTGGTCAATCATGCGTAACTCCGGGATGGGAAGGGCTCTGCTCTTATTTTATTTGTGATTTGCGGTTTTGTGGTTATTTATTTATTGGGAAGTGTCCTTTTCCCAGAAGGAGCACACTCTGCAGAAAAATATAAAAGGGGAACCTGTTCCATTTCATAAGCTGACCTGAAGAAAGCCACTGTCTAGCATTTTCAGATAAGGAGGGGGGCACAGGCTTCATCATAAATTTATCCTTATTAGCATCCTCAGCTAAATCTGGAAGATGTCAAGGGCCTTCTCCACTGTTCACTGGACCCTCTCGTGACCTTTTAATTGGCTCATTGAAGACACCAAAGAAGTCCATTCATTTAACTGGTCACCGTGTCCATGGGAAAATGGGTCCACGTATGAAAGAGAGTTAACACCATGAGAGTTTACAGGACAGCGAAGATGGAAAGGGTCGCCTTGTGGCCAGAGAGGTTCCTGACACTGGGGGTAATCAAGCTGATTTACCGGGAGAAAACGATGTGTCAGAGATCAAGTCATGGAAGGAGACTGGGATCCGCCGAAGCGAGTGTTCATCTTTGCGTCTCAGAGCCCAAGAGCCAAATACTTCACATCTACAAACTGCAAAGCTCGTGTTAGCTCTGTTTTCCCAAAAGTCTCAAAAGCCAAAGTGGATGTGAAAGCTTCTTCCCTGGCCCAGGCTGCCGGACCCTCCAGGATTTGCTTACAAATGCAACTGGGCTTTGCCTTTGCAGAACTGAAGGGACCGCACTGACCAGCACTGGAGGGCAGTACTTTGTAAACAGTAGGTGCCTAGTTATTGTTCAACAAATACATGACCCAGCGCGCATTATGTGGGGAGGAACTAAAACGGGGATCGTTTTGTCTTGGGTCCTGCCGATGTGTCACTGTTCTCTGACTTCTTTGCTTCCATACCGACAGTGGATGGACGGCTCTCCTGGGGCCGAAACCCTCAGCGCCTCGCAGAGGGGACACAGAAAGTGAGCATTTGTGAGCTCGGTTGGAGTGGTTGTGTGGCCAGCAGTACAGCATAGCGTCTTGCTCTGGAGAATGTCTCCTGGAGCCAGACTGCCTGGGTTCCTGTCCCAGCTCCTCCAAGTGCTACCTGGGTGAGCGTGGGGAAACCGCCCAAGGCCCCAAGCCCCAGCTTCCTCCTCTTCGGTGCCTACGTCACATCACGTCACATCACGTGGTTCTTGTGAGGATTAGAATTACTGCCTGGGGAACAGGCCAGGCGCCTGGGAGGGTCGCATGAATGTGAACTACTTCTGTGAGCACCCACCACCTCTGACTTGCCTCCCTTGAGAGCTGTACTGAATTTTCTGGAAAGGATAAGCCATTGGGCTTGGTGCCCGTCCTGTGGGTTGGTAGTGCATGTGCCCAGGAGACTGGGTGAGATCAAGGAAATGCTGTTTCCAGTCACTGAAGGCACCTTCTAGAACATCTCAGTGAGGGTCAGCGGCTCTTTGGTCCCACACAGAGTGGGCCCTTACAGCCACACTTTTGTCCTTGGGTCTGCTTTTCTGGTTTATGTGACTTACTAAACTGCCTCCTGTGGCTTTAGCTTCTTTTGGCAAACTTAACTCTAGGGTCCACCCCAGAGTGGGTCCTTTGAAAATTATTTCTGGTCCTTTTCTGGTCCTTTGAAAATTATTTGTCATGTGCTCTGGGCCAGCCGTTAAGATAACCATGGGCTCAGAGTGTAAATTCCTACTAAGTCATGTCTAGGGGGAGAGTGGAAGGGTTCCCTTAAATAGAATGCCGTGGTTTCCTCTCCGTGGAGTCGGGATGCTGTACCTGGCCTTCCACCAGCCTCCCTTCTTCAATTCTTTCCAGCTTAGAGGACCTTATGGTCATTTGGATTTACACAGAAGAGCCTGTCCCTCTCTGTTTTGAAACTTCAGTGGGTATACCTCCCTCTGAATGAAGCCCAACACCCTGCCCACAGAAGTCTGGCCCTGGGCCATCTCTCCAGCCTCATGCCTGACCACTCTGTTTCTTGCTCCAACACCCGATGGCCACACTGGGCATCCTTCAGTTCCTCCAGCATCGCTGGTCTTTCCTGCCTGGCTCTTAGCACAGCTGCCTCCTGGGCCCAAGACACCCTTGGCTGCACTGCACTTAAGCTGTTCCCTCCACCTCTTCTGCTTATAAGCTTGAAAGCTACCCCCTCGAAGACACCTTTCCTGACTACCCATCCCCTCCCTTTCCGATGCCTGCCCCTTGTTGGATTCACTCTTAGGACGTATCACATCTGGGGGTTGCTTTTCCCTCTAAAATATTAACTCCTGCTCATTAACACACCTCCATTGACTGCCCACCCCTCCTACACACACTCACCCGGTAATCTGACCCCTGGTTCCCCAGACACCCTCCCAAGTAATCCGCCTGCAGCCCAGCCCTCATCCTGGAGTCCACCTTAGGGCAACCTGAGCTAAGACCTAGAGGGAAAGAAAATGTGGGAGTATTACAAATACAACATGTTTCATTTGCATTTAAAATCACTTTGGCATCTTTCAAAGTACGTTCACATACATTCACCTAAGCTTTGCATGTACTTTCCCCTTTATATGACCACATTAAGATATATAACTTAAGCTTTATCTTACTCTTGTGAGGACAAGGTAAGGCAAATGTTATTTATTTCTCTCCATCCGATGAGAAGAGCAAGAAATAGGTCAAGACCTATAAAGTCACACAGCAGGATGATGGCAGAGACGGGGCCTAGCATTCTTGGCTCTGCCCTTGTCACCTGAGCCAGCCGTTCGAAACCCTGCCTGGTCTGCTCTTTTCACAGGAAAGAGCTCAATGGTTGGGAAATTTGCTATTCTCGCTGAATGCCAGGCTTCGAATTGGTGTGTTTTCTACCTCTCCCTCCCATACTCCAACACCCAAAAGGAGACAAGGGTTAGTGGGAAAGAACACCCCACATTAACTGAAGGTCAAGTGCTGTAGGCATTCCTTCACGTGTTTTAGGAGTTTACAACAGTCCTATGAAGGTAGGTGATAGAATCCTGATTTTGCAGACGTGCCTGGCACAGTGCCTGGCACATACTGGGAACGTGTTAAATAGTTGCTGTAGAGGGGCGCCTGGGTGGCTCAGTGGGTTAAAGCCTCTGCCTTCGGCTCAGGTCATGATCCCAGGGTCCTGGGATCGAGCCCTGCATCATGCTCTCTGCCCAGCAGGGAGCCTGCTTCCCCCCGTCTCTCTCTGCCTGTCTCTCTGCCTACTTGTGATCTCTGTTTGTCAAATAAATAAAATCTTAAATAAATAAAAAAAATCGTTGCTAGAGACCAAATGTTTGTGCTCCCCCAGATTCATCTGCAGAAGCCCGAATCCCCAGTGTGATGGTGTTTGGAGGTGGGGCCTGTGGGAGGTAATTAAATCGATGAGGTTGTATGGGGAAGCCCATGATGGGTTGGTGTCCTTATAAGAAAAGGAACGACACCGGGTCCCTGTCTCTGCTATGGGAGCACACGGTGAGAAGGGGCCATCTGCAGTTCAGGAAGGCGGCTCTCACCAGATGCCACATCTGCCAGCACCGTGATCCCGGACGTCCCCACCTTCAGACCTGTGAGGAATACCTGTTTGGTGTTTGTTACCAAACACTGGGATTTCCTAACAGCAGCCCAGACTGACGAAGGCAGTAGTTACCGAATGAACGAGGTTCAAAGAGGTGATTGCTTTCCTAGATCACACAGCCAGTAGGTGGAATCCCAATCCTACTCCCAGGACCTCTCCCCGTCTTTAGAGGGCCCCCTTCCCCAAGCTTCCATCAGGGCCTGTCTTCTTTCTCATCAGTGTCCCCGTGGGGTACTCAGCCGAGGTCACTCGGTGTCCACGCACTGCATGACACATGGCAGGCCTCCTCAGGGAGGCCCTAAATGTCTGCGTGGCTGGTCCACTGGCAGCTGCTGCCTGATCTCATCCACTGTTCCATCGGAGAGCGCTCATCCTGGCCTCACCTATGGACACAAGCCGGGGGACACCGCCTTTCACATTCTGTCCACAGATCACTGTCCTGCTCAGTGGGTCACTGACCCACACAGGCAGAGAGATGTGCATGGCCGAACCTAACAGCTGCTTGGAACCATAACCATCTATGGAGCCCCTACTCCCCCCACAGTGTTTAAAACGTGGCATGGACAGCCTTGTCCCCCACACCTGTGCAGCCAAGGAGCAGCCAGACCTACCTGGCAGGCCAGAGGCATTCACCAGGTGGATGGCAAACCTGGGCCCAGGAACGTGTCCTCAAGAAGAGCATGGCGTTGTTGGCCACGCCATTTCGCCTCCCTAAGTGAGCAATGGAGGAAGCCAACAGAATCTGCCTGGCCCATGCACGCATCTCATTGAAGTTGTAATTGATGTGACTTGTAATGGAGGAACATTCCTTCAGCTTTTAAAGAAAAACTGTTGTCCTGAAGATCTCAAAGCACAAAATAAAAATTGGCCCAGGCGTGTGACAAGCAGGTGACAGGAGGAAAGGGGCAGTGGAAAGGTTCATTCTGGAGACCCGAGGCATCCATGAGGAGCTGTAGCACAGTGGGGCGGCCTTCAGTCAGTTGGTCATCAATATGGCCAGGGCCAGGTGTGGGGACCTGCTGGCCACAAGCCCTGGTCCCTGCCTGGATGGAGCTCACAACCCCACATGAGACGCAGATGAGCAGACAAGCAACTGTGACTCCAGTAAGAAATGCCAACACAGGAACCGTCATGGCGCCTTCTGAATTTGTCCTGGGGGCTTAGGGCAGGGAGGTGTCCAGGAGATGGGACAGAAAAGCAATTCTCTAGGAAGAATAGGAGTTCGCTAAGCAAAGAAAGGGGTATAACGGGTGGGGTGAGTGTCCCGGTTTGTCCCTCGCAGCAATCTTAGGCAACAGATCCTAGTACCATCCGCCTTTTCAAACAGAAGCTTGGAAAAACCCAGTACTTATCAGCCTAGGAATACCAACCTGGGAACTAACAAAGCTGCAGTTAGCAGCCATGCCATATGTAAAAAAGCCCTGTTTTCGCCTCTCCTTGGTCTTTTATGCGTTTCTTTCTCTAAAACGTCATTGAGTTTGGTGCAGGGGCAGAATCAGTCCTTTTGTCTCATTGGTGAAAGAGTCCCAGCTTCTTCCATTTGGAAATTCAACGAGTACATTGAAGTTGAAGGGTGGGTGTGAGATGGACCCTCCCCACCCCTTCCCCAGGCGCCCCCCTCCCTGCCAGTTACCCGGAGATGGAGGTCACAGAAACATGGAAACACGCAGCGTCCTGGGTTTCGATCTTGAGTTGGAGGCTGGGGCATGCCCTCTATGGGAAACTACTGGTATGTCTGGAGACTTAGCAAGAGATGGCAAGGAGGGCAAGGGCCAACTTGGACTTGGCCCTGAGGATAATGGCAAGAGTTTGCAGATCATGGAACAAGGGAGTGAGCCCTTGTCGTTCAATAGCTTGAGTGGGCAGTCCCACTCACCGAGGCTGTTCTCCACGTGCTGTCTTTGAACTGCGTATTTCAATCAAATTAGTCTCAATCTGCTATGGAGAGTTGCGTTTCATACTTGCCGTCTTGAGAGGAACAGGTTGGAGGAGGAAAGAACCAGAGGCAGGAAAGCAGCCAGGAGCATGTGCGGTAGTAACACAGTCAGAGACCAGAGCTGACCCGGAGAAGCGACCACATCACTGGGCTTTTGAAATATTGAGGAGTTAGAAACATCGGGCTTGCCGACCAACTGAATATGTGGTTTTGGGGGCTGAAAAGAGGGTGTCTGCCCCACTGGGTCGTGGGTGGTTGGGGAAGCAATGAGGCCACTCACCGAGGGGCACAGTGGGGGCAGAGGAGGCAGGTACAGGAAGGAGGAGTCGAACTTGGGGCGGTTGTGTTTGAGGTGTCCGTGAAACAGCAGAAGAGATGTGATGTCCTCGGGGCAGTGCGGTACCGAGATCCCGTCCACAGGTTGCCGCGGAAGCCACCGCTACTTTAAAACAACCGCCACAATACAAGTGTTACAGCGGAAGCTGACATTCTCCTGGGTGGTACCAGACAGGCAGGTCAGGCAGCACAGAGCCCAGCCCTTGACTCGACTCTGGGTGATGATGGCTTTTGTGCTCGGAGCAGATCAGAGGGAGCGGCCGCCCCGAGTCTTCCCTCTGCCATCCGGGCACCCTCAGCCGAATGCCAGGCGTCAAGGACGGTCTCCAGCCCCTTCGGATTTCCTGGGCTTTGTTGGGCCCGGGTCACGGCGGTAATGTTATTTAAATCTAGGGTTTGAATGGA
Source organism: Neogale vison (assembly GCF_020171115.1). Classification (NCBI taxonomy): domain Eukaryota; kingdom Metazoa; phylum Chordata; class Mammalia; order Carnivora; family Mustelidae; genus Neogale; species Neogale vison. Next base: position 232,220,872 of record NC_058092.1, read on the forward strand.
ACGTTATTAAATGCCTCCTCAGCCACAGGACACTTGTGATGGGCCACGGTGAATGGGGGATTAGGCCGATAAATTGCTATTGTGACTCTAACACCATCACCAGGTTTGCTGAGGACAATAATTATGCAGCTCACAGTGTTTGGAAATACTGCCTAAATCTCCTCCCCACATGTTGTTTGTGATGGAAAACAATTAGACAAAAGGTCCTTTTGGTAAGCTGCCTGGGATTCAGATCAGCTTGATGAATGGGTTTTCTCCTGGACCCTGAGCATTTGTTAGAAGTAAATTATATGTCATTTCAAATCCGAAAGGTCTGCCTTTCCATGTTTATTGGGATAAATTAAATCTTCTAAGGAGGGTAAACAGAAGGCCCCGATAATTATTTGCTTCTGTATAATTTAAGCTGAAAAGATGTCGCCAAGAGGAGGACAGGGATGGCGACACCTGCCTTGTGCCCTCCACAGAGAAGGTACAATGGGGAAATTTAATTTGATACTGATCTACGCGCATCACGTCCAGTTGGGGTGGGCAGCCCCACTTCACTCACCAAGGCTGTCTTCAAATTTGGCCTCTGAGTTGCAAATTTCAACCAAAATCATCTTGATTTGCTACTTGAAAATTAACTTTTATAACTTGAAGAGGCTTCCTTCCAGAGAGTGTGATGCTTTTCTGATAAGACAGGCTTTTAGTCCTGAGACTAGGATAGGACTTTCTCCCAGCCTATGCTAAGCCCAGATCTGAAGACTTTATTAGCATTAGTAGGAATCCAGCAGCTCATCCATCCACCCATCCATCCACCCATCCATCCACCTACACATCCATCTGTTCACGCACATATTCATCTGTCTGTCTGCCCATCCATACTCACTTATCCATCCATCCGTCTCTTCCTCTCTCCATCCATCCATCCCTCCATCCACCCACGTACCCATCTCCCCATCTACCCACTCATTCTTCCATCCTGCCGCACTCATCTGGCCATCCATCCATTCATTCATCTACCTATCTCCTCACCCTTCCAAAAATACTAATTGAATACTTCTGTTGAATGCTGGCTCCCCAGATAGGACCAGCACAACCTATTGACAAGACAAAGCTGAGGTGACTTCCTACCAGGCTGTGAGAGAACACCACTTCTACAGAGCTTTGGGAGGCAGTGTCTCAACAGGGATGACAAGGTCAGAATTTACTGAGAATGGGAAGTTTGGTTTAATGGTGGGACTTTCAATAAGGATCAGGATACAACAGTCCAGGAAAGTAGAAACCGTGAGGCAGGATTTTGGAGGTGAGAGATTTGAAGAATTATTGGGGTGCAAACTACCTGTTGGTGCTTCCTGTCAAAGGATTGATGTATCTTTTGGGAAGTTTCTCTGGTGAACAGTCAAGCCATTTGCCTGGCTAAGAGGCTTCCAGATACACACAGTCATGCTAGTGAAGCAGTGGGACACACAGTCTTGTTTGTGTAGGCAGCTGCAATTGGGGTCTCAGTGTCCAGGTTGAGTGGGTATAGGGTTTCATCCCCACCTCTAGGGTGTCCGGCTGGAGGGGAGGGTGCCAAGGTAGTGGACCTGGGAGGAGTTTCTGAGTCCAGCCGAGGTATTGGATCTGGCAGGGACAGCTCTGTCGGGATTCAGTCCCTCTGTCTGGTCTTTGTGTCTCTGTCCTACATCCCTGCAGTCACCCACCTGACAGCAGTCCCTGAGGGTCATCAGGTGCCACTTGGCATCGTCATCCTGGTTCAGGTGCAGGAGGAGATTACACCTGCGCGCTGAGGTGTACCAGACCAAGGGAGGAGAAGCAAGGAAGGGCAGGGAAGGGAAGAGAAATGATTGCCAGTCCGTAGTCAGCGTCCCCAGCACCCCAGGCCAGGAACAGCTCCCCGTCTTGATTGCTGCCTGGCGCCCGCCCCAAGATGTCATCTGTGGTGTGAGGGTCCAGGCTCAGGTTTCATCCAGCCAGCCTGTGATAACATCTGGCTCTTGGGGTCCTAGGCCAGTGACCTCTTAGGCTCTCTGGTGCCTCGCAGTCTGCAGAGAAAGTTTCCTTTGCTCCTGGGCTGACAAGCCTCCTTTGCTGATGTGAAGTTAGCCCCTCCCTGAGTCAACTATCTCCTTCACACAGAGTCCTGCAGTGTCCTGCCCCCAGGCTCTGCTTGGCTCAGCTTTGAAGGAAAATTCCATCCAGTCCTTGCCGTTGCCCAAACACCATCTATGCCCTTGGCCTGAGCCTGCAAGAACAGTCCTGTAAAGATCCCAAATGTTACTGTTTCAGCTTCTGTCATCAAGCTTAATCATGGCTGTTTGGAATTAGGAGAGAGTAACCAGTGCCTATTAGTTAATGCTGACAGTAAAGTGTGACACTTCCCCGTGTATAGTGTGACTTCACTGCACAAGCTGATTCAGTCTTCAGACGTGGTGGTGATAGCCCATTTAACAGAGGAGACAGAAGAGGCTGCTGGTGAGGTCAGCATCCCACAAAACAGGCCCCTGGATGTGCTAGGATGCACAACTCTCCCTGTGACCCAACTGGGGGGCAGAAGAAATGGGGATAGAATCATTTGGGTTGGAATCCAGTCCCTGCCCTACCTCCCTACCTGACTGCCCGCGAGTCAGCTGTCATACTTAGACCACGTGTGTTGGAAACATGACGTTGAGCCAAATAGCCAAATAGAACAGGTCTCTCTCTTTTAAAGCCCAGAATTCCTCTCTCTCCTTGTTCCTGTATCCTGCCTTTGACCCCCAAGCCTTGCTGGTTGCCTCTCCCTGGTTTTTATCTTCTTCCTGTTGGCCTGTCTATGACCTGAGCACATTTTCCCTTTGGAAGTCCGTCTACACGGCCCCTTCCTGGTACCACCTTATTTTGGACCATCTCATCTGTTTCCCCGAAGGCTGTGCCCCAACCTGACCCTTGGGGATGCTTGTGTTTGATGCAGCTCCTGCCCTTGCTGGGACCTTCTGTCTCTGTCCCCACACCTCCCGATCTAACCCCCATCTCCTCTAGCTCTTTTCTCTCACTCCACACCCGTGGTTCTCAGGGCGTGGTTCTGAGATCGGCAACGTCAGCGTCACCTGGGAGCCTGTCAGAAACTAGACCTCCGAATCTGAAGTCTGGGGGCAGGACCAGCACCCCAGGTTTTACCAGCCTTCCGCGTACCCCTGAGAATTTTGGTGTACACGCTCCTGAGTGATCCCTGGAGCTTTGCTAACCTTTTATAGGAGAATGCTTCCCAAAGTGCATCTCCAGGCCAGCCCTCCCCCTGGTTCCTGGTGATTCCATGAGACCAGGACGCTTTCCCAGGACTGTGAGATTCGCAGGAAGAGCTGCTCAGCTAAAACAAGCCCCGAGTCCTGGGCTTCAGAAGAGCGAAGGGGCCCAGGAAGTTCATGGTTTCTAATCCAAGGACGACTTTCTGTTTCAGCAAGTAGATCCTTTCTCAAAATAAACCATAGGTTTGGGGGCGTGGATGACCATTTCATAGACTCCAGGAGAATTCAGGGGCCTGACAAGGATGCACGGGTCTGAACGTTCCTTTCCCATGTAGGTTGAGAGCTATTCTCAGAAATCTGCAGGGATCGGGAGCTGCTCGGTTTCCGCTGAAATATACAAGTTTTAGCGAATGTGGATTATTCTTCCTCAGTAAATTCCTATACTAAAAAGGTTCAGATTAGATATTAATTAGTCTCATTGTTATAAGCCTGTTAAAAATCTCCCAGGCTGTCCTATGTTCTATATATCTGGTCTAACAGACCCCCTGAAAAGACCAAATCTTCTGAGTGTCAAGCTTGCTTGGACCTGCTTGGGAAATCTGCTTTCCTGGAAGGTTTATGCTGCTGCCGGCCTGGCCGTGGGATTAGGCACGGGTCAGAGCTGGGGTCACAGGACAAAGATCAAATGTCAGCCCTTGGGGCTAGGCCTGGGCCCATGACACAAGCCAGGTTGTTTTCCTAAGTGACTCGTCTTCCAGTCCAAGCCCAGAGTCAGGGGCAGGGAAGTGTCTGAGGGACAGGCAGAGATGGGGGCTTGGGGGCTGGGATCTGGAGACCTGCCATCTCTGCTTCTCCAGGATTTGCAGTCCCCAAGTTCAGGGTCACCAGAAGGAAGGATCCACTGGTGAGCTTAGCATGATCATAGCTGTGTTCACTGAGGTTGACTCTGCTCCTGGGACTGTACCGCCTGCCCGAGTGACCTTCTTGATTTCTCCTGCCATCAAGGAGAGAGATGCTGTTTTTGTTTAATGAGGTCAAATGGACATGATATAAAATTAACATGTTAAGGTGACATTCAGTTGAATTTAGTACATCACAGTGTTGGCAACTACGACCTCTATGTAGTCTCAAAGTATTTCCAACACCCCAAAACCAAACCCTGTACTGATTTAAGCCATTTTTCCTCCTTCCCCTAGCAACCACTAATCTGCTTTCAGTCCTGATGGGAGTTGCTGACTCTGAATATTTCCTATAAATAGAATCGCACAATACATGGCCTTTATGCTTAGTGTCGTGTTATCAAGTTTCATCCATGCTGTAACTTGCATTGGCACCTCATTCTTTTTTGCATGACTGAGTAATGTTCCATTGTGTGGCTATGTGGCCGTTTGTCTGTCTGTCTATCCACGGATGGCTGTTTGGGCTGTTTCCACCTTGGCAAGTGCGACTTCTGTCATTATTTCACAGATAGGGAGTTTCAGAGTTTGACGCTCTTTTCCAGGTTCACCCAGTGAGCGGCTGAGCTGGGCATTGAATTCAGGTTTGGAAATCTCCACTCTTAACTACAGAAGTCTGCTACCTCTCAACATGTCTGAGCAGCGGATCTTGGCTCCATGGTATCATGGTCAGTGCTCTGGACTCTGAACAGCTGATCTTGGGCTAAAAAGACAGAGGAATGGAATTCTCTGGTCCTCTCCTGGGACTCTATGAGGAAGAGGATTCTTGGCTGGTCCTTGTTTTGAATACCATTTTGCGGGCAAAAAACTAAGAATCCTCCAAGAAGATTAATACCTAACATGATGTAATTCATCACATTTCTTTTAAAAAGTCACCCTTGTTGGGGCACCTGGGTGGCTCAGTTTCTTAAGCATCTGACACTCAGTGTTGGCTCAGGTCGTGATCTCGGGGTGGTGAGATCGAGCCCCACGTTGGGCCCCACACTCAGCGGGGAGCCTGCTTGAGAGTCTCTCTCTCCCTCTCCCTCTGCTCCCTCCCCTGGCTTGTGCGTGCTCTCTCTCTCTCAAATAAAATAAATTATTAAAATCTTTTTAAAAAGAGTTCACCCTTGTTGAGGTGTAAGTCACGGGCAGTAAGGCTCACCAGCATGAAGTGTACAATCTGATGAGCGCTGACACATGGCAGTTGCATAACCACCTCCACAGTCAAGATACAAAGTAATTCCCCCTCCAAGGAGCCTCCAGCCTTTACCTTTCCCAGTAGCCCCTCCCCGGGGCCCTGGCTGCCTCCACCCAGGAAGTGCATTGCAATTTACGAATGTGTGTCTTACTCTTTATTGCCCGGTGGCAGTCCCTTAGTGGGATCTGTCTCAATTTGTTTATCTACCCCCCAGTTGGTGGACATTTGGGTAATTTCCATTATTGGGCTCTTATGAATAAATCTGCTATGAACATTCATGTCCAAGAAGCCGTCTGGACATGGGAGTAGAATTGCTGGGTCATATGGAAAGTTGTACCATCATATGTCTGCCCAGAGAGGTGGCTTTCCATGGTGCCGGGTTCCCTCTTTGGGCTCCAAGTGGGTTCAGCCCCTGGACGCTACAGTGAGGCCCCTGAGCCTGTCCTTCCTGGGCTGGGGGAAGCCTGTGCATCACCAGGAGTTTAACTGTTCCTTCCCTGGGGCCATCTCATGCTGCTTAGAGGGTGGCCATCAGGCCTTCCCAGAGAAGCAGGAGGGCTGGAACTAAGGATGAAGCTTGGATTTAAAACAAAACAACAGCAACAACAAAAAACCTCTCAATATTCTAAGCTGGTGACTCAGAGCATGTCAGCCTCTGGTTTGTGAGGATATCAAGAGCTTTCCTCAAAGTGCTTCCCCTGGTGGCCTAGGGTCCGAGAGTGGCAAATGGTCTACCTTTTTATTTTTCTCTGCAGGAGGTGGGGCCCCTGGTGGATTAGGAATTTCAGGGTGCAGGGGCTAGGCTCCTCCTTGTGGCCTGGCTGGGAGGCAGCTGAGCCCCTCCCAGTTAGTAGGCCGGTACCTACGCGCTGCTAGAATTTTCCTACACAGGAGCATTGTGGTGCCCCCACGTTGTTTGGAACGGAAAAGGAAAATGAGCAGGCAAATGTCCAGGCAAATACCTGTGGGTTTGAAAACAGAGCTCTTCTCTTCAGGACTTTTCTAGGGGAGTCATTTGCATGCCCATCTGATAGCAGGGGCCCAGCCAGGCCCAGCAGATAAAGCCCATCTGGGACCTTTGAAGGACAAATAAACATTAGCTTCTTTTAGACCCTAGAAGGTCATTTGCATAAAAACCTGCAGCATTTCCAAGGTCTTTGGAGTAGGGGGTGGAAAGGGGAGGTGAGGGCGAGTGAGTTTGCATGAACCTGGGAAAGCAGAACTAAGTGGTTCAGGTTAAGCCATATTGTTTCCTTACTATTTGCAAAGATACGGGCCCCCGAGAAGTGTGGGCTGGGAGCCCTCCCTGATCCTTGCTCTGGTTCCACTTCTAATTTCTCACTTGACCTCTTTGGACCTCAGGTTCCTCTTCTATAAAACGAGTAAATGGGGCCAGATCCCCCCCGGAAGCCATCTGCCTGCACTGAGCCTGTATGACACACCAAACACTCTGCTAGGAGATCGAGGTACAACAGGATAGATAAGATCCCTGCTTTCAAAGAGCTCCTGGGGGAGTCAGGCAGGTGGGCAGACACCAGCCATGACAGTGCTAGACAGGAGGAGGGACCGGTATCGACCTGCAGTGGTCCGGCCTGTCCGCATGGGCATTATCACTCTTGATGATCTGGGCTCACTTCCAAATGACAGCCAGTGTCTCCCCCCACATTGACTGGCGCCTTTTACAAATGTAAGTGACAAGTTTAAAGACACCCACCATCTGAATTATGGCTGCCTTCTCCTCTACTCTCCCTGCCTCCTTTGGAGCTCCTGGAAGGTGTCCTAGGAGAGACGTCCCCACTGGACCCTCTGGCAGTGGGAATGATGTCAGTCCCAAGCTGGGTGTCCATGGGGCCTCATCCGTGTTCAGGCACGGCTTCTGGATCTGGTAATCTGTGTGAAATTTTGATGTCATTGGAAGCACGTAAGGAAAGAAAGGGAGTGAGATTCTGTTAAACGTTTGTTCTGAACAAGAACAGAAGTCTAAAGCTAGAAAGTAACTGGATGTTGTGAGAGGCCCACCAGCCGCGGCCTTCTCAGCTGGAAGGCAGGGCCAGACGGCAGAAAGAGCCCCGAGAGGGGTCCGGAGACTGGACCCCCATCCTGGCTCTGTCGTTCACCAGGCAAGGCTCTGCGACTCCGTTTCCCCGTCTGTGAAATGAGCAGGTTGGACGAGGCAGGCTCGGGGTCTTTGATGCCTGACTTGCCAACAGAATGTGCTCCTTCATGTACCTGATCACGGAGAACCCGATTTGGAGAATCTGGGAGAACCAGCTCAGGCCTAAGCAGCGCCCACCAGATGATGGAATGGACCAGTATAAAGGTGGACAGTATTTCTGGCTGGTGAGTGGGTTTTGTCCTTTTTGAAGGATCCTGTTACCCGGGGACCCTCAAAGAAAAGCGGCTTTGGTTTGTGCAACAGCCTGGAGGCAAGCATGTTTGCAAATGGGGCTTCCCAAAAATGCTCCTGGCTGCCTTGCTCTCTGGACAAATCCTCCTCAAGAATTTATTTCAACCCAGAACCTTAGCATCACTGACTTTATCAGAGAAACACTAGCTTTCACAGCTCCGAGACATGGAGACCTCCCTCTTCTGGTCCCCTTTGCCTTTAAGAATTCTTATTGCGACTGGCGACACTCTCTGGGCACAATTAATTAAATCAATGGCCCTCTCATAAATTTAAAAATACATCCCCCATGCCTTTAAATCTCCGAATCCCAGCTGGGGAACTGAAAGGCGTGAAATACACAGTCATCATGTCACAGTCCTGCAAACGGGATCCTGGAGCTGTAATTCTGTGATGAATGTCTCCAAGACACACACCCACAATTTGGTTATGCCCCAGAGGCACCAGGAGGGCCTTGAGTAGCAGAGGGGAAGGTTCTAGAAGGAAAGACTGGGCTGCCCTGCGGTGTGCTTTGGGGATCAGTATAGATTGGAGACTCAGACGACAATGTGGGGCAAGACCTGGGCTTTCTAGAAAGTTCATGACACACTTGTCTCCATCCATGGATTTGGAAAGAAATCCTAGAAATTCCCCTGAGACCACTGGGAGGCATCATGGGCCTCATCCTGCTCATCCCCCTGAGTGAGGAGATGAAGGAAGTGACCAGTGGTGACCGTACCACTCCTGCTGGAAGGCTAGACTGCTCAGACCTGGCTGAGCATACAACTGTCTTGAAACACCCAGGACCTGCTAAGGCCCAGGCTCTGACCTAGGCACTGACAGTGTGGGGCCCTGCCCTTAGGCAGTGAGCACCCTCCAGGGGCCGCAGGTAGGCTGGCAGGCAGGGCAGTGTGAGGACGGGACTGGGGCAACCTGCCTCGGTGGGCTGCTAGCCCGCTGGGATACAGGCCTCCCAGGCAAGGGACTCCCAGAGGAACTGAAGGGTTAGTTGGAACCTTCCAGGTGAAAAGGAAGGATGGAGGGTGGGGGTTCCTGCAGAGGGATGGAGTGGGGAGAGGGTACTGCCCAGAGGGTGAGGGACTGGAAGTTGTTTGGTGTGACCCAGATTGGGGGTGTTGGGCTCTGGGCAGGAGACCAGCTTTCAGACAAGCTAGAAGGCAGCATCTCAGTGCCCTGAGAACCCGCTGGGAAGGAGTCAGGGGGGCGGGGGAGGAGGCCGACGGGCTACACATTCCAGGCGCTCAGCAAATGCCCTTTGGTGCGTTTGGGAATTCACTTTATTACCCAATTTGACACAATATTGAAGTTGAGACTTTTCTGTCCCCTTTGGTTTCAGTAGATTCTATTCATTTTTATTTCCTTTTGTTTTTGTTTTTGGTTGATATTGTTCCCAGTTCACTGAGAATTGTATTTCAGAAAATACTGCTTCCTGAACTCCTTGGCTTTTCATTACAGCAATTATTTTATTTAGGACAAATAAGGGAAAGCCCTATTTCACATGTGCTAATAAACCCACAGTGCCCACCCCACCCCGGCCCCCACCTCTGATCTCACTTCCAGAGAGGGGAAGCCAAGCAGGCAGCTTCCACCTACCCCTCGGTGGGACAGGCTGAGGATTAGCAAGGCCTGTAACCTCTCCGAATGCCCGTCCATTCCTGGCAGGATCTGTGTCTGATGGCCGCTTCTCATCAAACCCTGCCCGGGAGGTGTTGCTTTCCTGATCAGACCGACAAGGAAAAGGGGTCTGAGAGATCCAGCAGCACCTGGCGGAGAATGCAGAGCAAGGCTGGCGTTCAGGGAGGGTGTTTCTTCTGTCGGACCTACCCAGTGGGGAGCCACGATCATGGCGGCCACAATCGCCCCCAAATCCCCTTTCTGATGGGGCTGGGGAGACCTTGGCTCTCCCAGAGAGGCAAACGTGGATGCTGCATGTTCCAGGTCTAAAAGCGTCCCCTACCCCAGGCTAGGGCCATGCTGAAGGCTCAGAAAGGCAGAGTCAGGGCAGGGGGAAAGGGCCACCTATGTCCCTATGTCCACCTGCAGGCCCCAGCGTTCCTGGACCCAGCCGGAGAAATGATGGGCCACACTGTACATTTTAAACTTCTTTTTTTAGCAGTGGACTTTTAAGGCAATTTGGAGTGAAAGCAACTATATTGCTTTGGGCCAGTGAGAGGAGAGGAGGCGGCGTCCTGGTGGCTCCAGATTCTGGTGTCCTCGAGGTGAGGCGATGCTGTGTTCTCTCCCCACCCCATCCGCCCTGTCTGCATAAAAAGTGTTTGAAACCACTGCTTGGAAATATTCTTGAATCTCCATCTATTTTCTGCTTATGCTCGGTTCTTAGCATTAAAATAAACCCTAGCACCTCATTACACACTGTATGAAGCAGAACCTCCTTTCATTTTTAAAACTGTCTCCTTCAAGCTCCAAAGGGTGCTTTCGGGTTGGCGTAGGAATCTGCATGCTTCCTGGGGAGAAGGGCAGGTGTGCGAGCCTGCCGTCCTGGGTTTCATCGGGGCTGGGCTAACGCGTGACTCCTTCCTCTCTGTGCTCGGCCTTTCACTGGGCGACGTCAGCTGTCCAGATCTTTAATGACCGTTGGGTATGTTGACGGGTGACCCTGTCCTGCCTGCTGTACCTCCCTGCTTATCTTCTCTCTTTATACATTGGATTTTAGTAAACACAGAAGGAAGGAATTCCCTTTGCTTATTTGGGACTGTGGTAATCTTTAAAGCTGGTCCTTTTTCTTTTATCTTTCTTTAGGGGCTGGGGCATCTCTGAAAGCTAGTCGTGGCACTGATCGTTCATTCTAGTAAGCAGTGACTTGGTCAGCTCAAACATGGGCATTTATGCCCTGCTGGATGGGGTCTCAGATGGGCAGTTACGGGAGCTTTTAACCTCGAGGATCTACCCATGCCCCAAAGCCCCTTCCTCATGTGTTTCTGCTCTGAGCAGAGCCCTGTGATGTCACCTGTCTCCCCCACTTGTCAGGACTTCGCTCTGCAGGTTGTCCCCCTCCCCCCACGGTCTTGGTCCCCGACCTAAGGACTCCAAGTCCCTGATGGGTCCTGGACCACTGATTTGAGGCCTTTCTGTTCCCTTTGATTCGGTCTTTGGCAGAGCCCCAGGAACAGGAGTCCTTGACGGCACCTGGCCCTTTCTAGTCACCGACAAGGGAAACCTGAGAAACCATTCTCAGAAATGGAACTAAATTGTCAGTGAATCTGTCCCCATCTGGAGAAGAGAGGAAGATTTGGGATGGCAACAAAGGCTCCTTTGATTTCTGTTAATTAACTACTTTGGACTCAGGGGTCTGAAGTGGCTTTCGTTTGACACACAAAGAATCCGGGGCAAGGATGACACCCACGTTCAGGGTGTCTGCACTGGAAAGGGCTCTGTGTATTTACCTGTAGGGCAATTCAATTAAAAATAAAGAAAGAGGTGAATCTATGAGATTAGCTCCAGGAACAATGGCACCGATTGTGGCCGGGTGTAACAATCCCGCCGAAAGCAGATGTTAAACAAATATTTTGATGGCTCCAATCAGCCCCAGTGTGAATCTCGCGTTTGTCTTTCTCATTATCTCCAGGGGGTACAAATCCTGAAATCTTCATCAGCAACCCACTCTGGTGATTACTGAAACGCTGTCGTGAGAGCTTGGTTGCAGATATCCGTAGGAAGGGGCCTGATTTATGAATGCGGGGACATTCTGGTGTTGCCTGCTTTCATTTCCTCGTCCCTCCGATCCTTCTGGGAACGTCCTTCCGTTACTGGGAAGGTCTCCTGGGCTTTCGTGACAGACTCAGGAGAAGGAGGGGAGCAGAAGACAACGGGCTATAGGCTGGGGCTGGATGGAGTGTTGACGGGAGGGCCCTCATGGAGGCCCGTGGAGGTTTTCTTCCATGGTGTCTGGTAGACAGAGTAGATGGGAGCGGCAGTGTGAGAGGAAACAGGATTGGAAGGGAAGGGCGAGTTTAGGGAGTGTCGTCCTGGGCCGTGGAGCCCCTTCACGAGTGCACCGGTTATGAATGAATGAATATGTATAGAAACATATGTAGAGGGACAAGCCCTTGCCTGTAGGTTGACCCAAATGATTATTTTGTTAGATTATTATTTTGTTTTTAATGAAGCAAGCATGAAACTTGGAATACTTTTTAAGTCCTTGAATAGGAATGTTCAAATTAGATAGGACTTAATACGACTTTGGGATTTGAACGGCATTTCAACCTCCATCAACACAGAGCAGTCACCCGTCTTCTTCACACCTCCCTTCCTCGCTCTGAGCTGGGCGCCAGCTGCGGGAGGACCAGGGCGCCCCTGTCTTGTTCGTGCTGGGGCTCCGTGGCCATGCCTGAAGCTTCATAGGCCTTCAATATGTATGTGTTGCACGAAGGAAGGGAGGCCTCCAAGGAAATTCAGGTTCTCCGTGGTCCACCCCGCTCCCTGCAACGTCTCTGGAAACACTTCGGAGCAGCTGAGACCCGAAATCCGGTCTTGTGGGACCAGATGCTCCGGGGACTTCCTACCCTCTCCTGGGCTTGCCATGGCTCCCGACTTTGTCTCCACAATGCAGCCGGGCTGCATTTATTATAATGTTGGTCACACTGAGGCAGGTAATAAAATTTGAGTGGTAGGTACAGAATCATTTCATTTGAACATTTTTAACTTCACATTTTTCAAATGGCCATCTGGCTTTGTATAGACACAATGAAAGAATTACGACCTTTGGCCAACTTTACTGAACAAGGCGATAAAATATAGTTGAAGTATATAGTGCCTTTTGATTTTGGGGGAGGCGGGATGTCATTGTAGCCTGAATTATTCTATTTCATCGAATGGGCCCGAGCATTCTACAGAGACTGAAAAGTCCTTTGGCTCAGTCTGTGAGACTTTGGGAGAGGAAGGGCGGGCGGTCCTGGGAAGGAGTCATTTGTCTTCAGGATTCCTGAGAAAAGGAATTTCACATCTGCTAGGTCGAGTTCCTTAGTTTCCCTGAGACTCCGTATTCCTCATAAAACATGGAAATGACATGACCTGATTTGCCTTCTTTTATGTCACAATTATGCAGGCCAGTTAGAAAAAGCCGTCTTCAAAGTACTTTCCAGACTTTGAAGTGCCATGCAAAAATCTCTCGCATGTTCTGTTTGCTTAAAGCGCCCCTTCCTCAGAGGCTTGGAAGATCCGTTATGTATGGACCCATGAAAAGATAAATCTTAATATTCATCTTAAGAGTCAATAACACAACATTTGTCAGCTCCATAATCATTATTTACCTACAGTTGCAGATCACTTTATGAGGATAGTGACTGGGGTAATTGCTTTGTTATGGTAAGGTAGCCACACACTTACGGCCAGCCCTGTCAATTACAGCTTTTTAATCTCACAATTACAGAGCGGTGGGAAGGCGACCCAAGAGGCTGACGTGGCACCGCTAACTGCCAACCAGCGCACTGGGTGGGACTTTTCTTATTCCCTGTCCTGACCGGGATGCAGAGTGAGCAGGGTCATCTGGGGCCTGGCCTGTACGCGCATAAGGTGAAGACTCATTGTTTTAGCTGGCGTTTTAATAGGAGGCTTCCCAACGTGAGAAGCAAACGTGGGAATTGGAACACTCGCCTTCCACTCCGCCAAGCGAAGGCATAAGATGGCAGATACAGTGGCCTGGAGGTTACCTCTTGAATGAGTGCCTGCTTCCCCTGAGGTCCTGGGGGAGAGGTCGGCGTGGAGGTCAGGCCCTGCTGAAGAGGGTTTAGATCAATACAGGAAAGGGGTTGTCGGTGGCCACTCATTCTGGTGAGAGTCAGTTGTGCTCTTTCTAAGACGCGCACAGCCCCGGAGTCAGGCTCTTGGAGCTTGGATGGCTTTGCCGTTTTTGAGCCATGGGAACGGGAGTCGGTTACTTCACTCCTCTGGGATTCAGCTTCCTCACCTGTAAAATGGGCACAGCAATCATAGAGCTTCTCTCCGGGCTTACTGTGAGCCGGATGAAATGCGAGGCTGCTGCAGATCTAGTGCTGAGAGCGGTGCCTGGCCCGCAGGCAGGAGCTGGCCGCGCTGGCCGGACATCCGCGCTGGCTGGACATCCGTCTGGTGTGACCCCATTCCCACCCCTGGTACACTAACACCTTACGTCGCCAATTCATGGAACATTGCCCGCCTTCCGGAGTCCTCGCATGCCCCATATGCTGCCAGGTTATGACCAGGCGCTGTCAGCCTAAAGCAGTCTTGCCTTGGGGGTTGGAAGCTGACCTTATGTGAGGACACCCTGCGTCTGGGCTTTCCCAATGCTTGAGTGACACTCTAGAAATGCTTTATTTTTTAAGCCTAATGAATCAGACCCAACTTACAGGGTTTTTGGATGAACATTCTCAGCCTTTCAGCTTGGTCTGCATGGCCACCAACCTGCCTTACTTCAAAATCCTGCACCCACAAGCGATGAACTCAACTTACTCGTCCTCGCCTTCTCCTCCCATGGAAACCCCCTTAGTTCGCCGAGATTCGCATGAATTCCAGCCCCCCCATAGAACCATTTTCTCTCCGTCCAACCTGCAGATTCGTGAGCCGTCCCCACACCCCCACAGGTGAGGTTCATAAGTGTGCTTACCAGCAACTCAGGGAAACTTGCACAAATAAGACCTTGACCTTGACGCTCAGAACTTGACATTTCGCGGCCCTGTTTATGATGGCTTTCTTTGGGGGATGCCAACATGCCTGAATTCACCAACCCCAAAGCCTTGACATGTGTCTTCCTTGTGGCCAGAGAGAAGTTCCAAGAGTCGCACGTTGGAATGGGGAGGGCAGGGGATTTCAGAATTCTCTTAGGAGCCATCCCAGGAAACTCAAGGGGAGTTGTACTGCAGAGTTGATGTTTGCATTAAAATTCAGATTTCTATTTCTCTTGAAACCATAGTCTCAAGAGATTTTTGTTCCGTAGAAAAGGGGGATGTGGACAGCTGGAGGGAAGAAGTAAGTGCTTCTGTTGAGAAGACGAATGAGCCGGCTCCAGGTGAGAGCCTTTCCCAGGTGTCTATCTCGGGAACTATTTTTCTGACCCATTTTCATGCCCAAGAATAGAAGCTTTCCCACGATCCTGTGCATTGCCAGGTCTGGAGAACGTGAACTATAGAGGCACGTAGCCTTAGACAGATGGAAGGGTGTGTTCTAAATGCTTGTCCTCTTAGCAGAAATGCATGCTGAGTGGCTGCGTTACATTCATCTATTTAGTGCCATCAAAGCCAAGTGCAGAGAAAATGCACTATTAAAGCAGAAAAGGTCAAAGGGTGCAGGTGTACAATTTTAATATTAGGAGAACCAGCAATTTTCTTTTCTTTTCTTTTTCTTTCTGATGCGAGGAAATGAAGGACTATTCTAGGTAGGAGTCCTGAACTCTCTGCTAAAGACAGTCACTTTCGAACCAAGGATGTGTAGTTGACTCAGGTCTATGTGTTGGGGCCTGACACCCTCCAGTCTGCTGGGCAGTGTGTCTGCGGAGGAGAGTCTGACGGCAGCAGCTCTAGAAATGGACCCGGGACCCAGGTCTGAATGCCTGGTCATCCGCTTTTCACATGGCCTTGGGTAAGCTGCTGATATTCTTAGCCTCAGTGTCCACATCTCTGTAATGGGTAGAGTAATAGGAGCTTTGCGGCAACATCACACAGTGTGTGCGAAAGCACAGGATAGAAGCTGAGGAAATGTCAGTCTCCTTCTCATCTTTTTCCTTTTTTCCCCATACCTCCTTCCCTCCCTCCTTCCCTTTCCTCCTTCCTTCCCTCTCTCTTCTTTTATTCCTTCCTTCCCTCCCTCCCTTCCTTTTCCTCCTTCCCTCCCTTCCTTACTTCTTTCCCCTTCCTTCCTTCCTTCCTTCCTCCCTCCCTCCCTCCCTCCCTCTTTTGAAGTGCTTTTTGGAGTATGGGGGCATGGAGGCAGAAGTGGAGATTTCCTGAAGGTCTGGGGTCAGGGCGCTCGGGTACCCTCTCAGACTCAGCACACTGTTGCTCAGGTGAGGTCTGAGAACACCCTCATCAGAGGCATCTGACGGGCTATGTCAAATGCAGGGCTCTGAACCACGGCAGACCTGCCTGATCAGGAACTCCGAGGCGGGCCCCAGGATTCTGGGTGTTCAGCCCTGGGTGTACCCAACACTGCTGAGGGCCTGCGCATGGGCATTGCCCTCCCTTTTCCTGACGGAGCCCAGCTTTGTTCAGGTTCCTTCCTGCCTTGACAAAATGGAGGGGCAGATCCTGACTGGTCTGGACAGACCCAGAAGCCCTCGGCCCCCCTGCCAGTGATGGGCTTAGTGGAGGGCAGGGGACTCTGTGCTGACCATGGTGATGACAAGGGCTGATGCAGGGGTCAGACTGCCTTGTTCTTTGTAAAACTCTTGTCTCCTTCCACTAGATGCTGGAAGCAGGGGGGCCATCTTGCAACCCAGGCACCAGCCAAGGACGAAGCCAGATGGTCCTGACTGATGGGTCGGGCAGGTGGGACATCTGTGTCCATTTAAAAGATTGAGACATAATTAATGGAACATCAAATTTATTGTATTAAAGTATACAATCCACTGATTATACACACACACACACACACACACACACACATATATATTTATATTTATTTATTTATTTTTGCTTCAATATGTTCACAATGTTGGGCAGCCATCACCATTAATTCCAGAACATTTCCATCACCCTGGAGAGACACCAATACCCACCACCAGTCACTCCCAGTTCTCCCCTTTTCCCAGTTCCTGGCAACTACTAACTTACCTCCATCTCTGGGGGGTTGCCTATTCTGGACATTTCACGGAAATGGAATTTCTCAGTACGTGGTCTGCTGGCCCCGTCTTCTTTCCTTTGGTGTAATGTTTTCAGGGTTCGTCCACGCCATAGTGTGTGTTAGCACTCTGTTCTTTGCCACGGGCCAACAATGTTCTGCCGTATGGATGTCCACCGTTTTGTTCACCCGTTTGTAAGCCGATGGACATCTGGGCCGTTCCCACTCTTGGGCTGCTGTGAGTAACGCTGCTATGAACATTTGTGTACGAGTTCCTTGAGGAAGTGAGTTTCCCAGTCGTCTGGGGCTGCGCATCAGCCGGTTCTTGTCCTTCCTAAAATCCAGATTATATGGCTGAAGGCTCAGAGGTAGACTCCAGAGTTTGGCCACCTGGGCACAATTCCTGGCGCTAGCGCTGACTAGTGAGGGGACATTGGGCAGGTGACAGGATGTCCCCTGCATCAGTCCTTCTTCTGTCCGGTGGTGGTGGTAACTACGTTGTCTCCACAGGACTGCAGCGAGGACTCAACGAATTAATCCAGTAATGTGCCTTAGAACGCTATGTGACACATAATTCATGCCCAGACAATGTTGTCATGTTTTTAATAAAGATTTTGATATATTTATTTGAGAGAGACACTGAGAGAGAGAACATGATCTGGCGGGGGGGGGGAAGCAGACCCCCCACCAAGCAGGGAGCCTGATGTGGGGCTCGATCCCGGGCCTCCAGGCTCATGACCCGAGCCAAAGGCAGATGCCCAACCGACTGAGCCACCCAGGCACCCCAGCTGTTGTCATTAATGTCATACCCACACTCCAGAAAGAATTCACTGGAGAGCTTTCCGCTGAATTTATTCTTACCTGTCTCCAGGGAGCGAGGTGAGGTAAATAGCCACCATCGTCACGTCTGCCGGCCGTCCTGATGACCCAGACAGAGGGCACGCTGGCTGCATGGGTGAAAACAACCCAAAGACTGGCCAGAGTGGCCGGGGGTACCACCTTCTATTTCTCTGCTTGTCTGTCACTAATTATTGAAAATATGGGCTCTGTTTTTCTGTGCAAGACACAAGCCCACTCCACTTCCCTGTTCTGTGTCGACAATTCTTGCAAGGTTTTGATTCTTCTTTGGTCGTTACCTTTTATCAGGATGCTCATTTCCCTGGGCTCTTTGTTCCCTACCTCTATACATCTTGTTAGCGTCTCCTGTTCAAAGGTCAGCATGTTAGTCAGACTGGTAATGGCCTGCTTCTCCCACCCCACCCCAGTTCCAGCCAGCAGGAGGGCTGATCTGCCCTTAATACCGTGCCTTCTCCACGGCTTCGAGTGAGAAATATGAGACAAGATGTGGCCTTGGGAGAGGTCCACGGTCCTCCATTTCGAGCATTCCCCCGAATGTTATAATTAATGTGTTATAATTAATAACTAGGCCTGCCCCAGCCTGAGCTGAAATTCACATCCTGGTCCCAGGGGGCACATGCATCTTGGCAGAGCTGCGATCTGGGCCTGTGGTTCAGACTTCTCTAGCATTACGGGGCGCCTCCTTGCCAGGCCTGGAACCCTGAGGCAGGCTGAGGATTTGATTCAGTCGCGCTGGGGCTGTGGGCCTGAGAGGCCTCCTATCCGGAACAGACCATTGCAAAGGTCCTGCTCGGGGAGGCCTGATCACAGCCCAGCGGAAGGAGCCCAGGGCCGGCGGCCGGCTCTAGGTCCGCATCTGCGAGTTTTTATCAGCTGTGTGCGCCCGTGGCTAAGCAGCCGGGCTCTGGAATCAGACGGCACAGATGCAGTTCCTGCCCACATTCTCCTAGCTGTGTGATCTCAGGCAATTCCTTCCCTCTCTGAGCCCTATGATGTCATCTGCCAAAGAGCAGAGAAGATGACATCCGCCTTACCCTGTCATTCTTTGGGTCAAACAGGATGGCATGAGTGCTTCGCAGAGTATCGGGTTGAATTCTCACCAGAGATTAGCTGCTGTCACCATTACCTTGGTCACACTCACGGTGTCCCCATCCCTCCTTGTCCCTCACTACACATGGAGAAACCCTGCACTACTACGAGTACCCGTGGGCCTCCAGCCCTCAGTGCCCCTCCTGCCCCAAAGACCTGGCCTCGGGGCGGCTCTGGACCTTTCCCTGCAGACCTCCTGCCAGACAAGTACTTCCCAGCCCACGGGCCCCCATCACTCTCCGGCTGTCTCTGCTGTCTGGAGGTCTCTAACAGAGGTCGGGCCTCCAGCCCCCACCCCGAGGGCTGAGGCCTGGACTGCCATGCCAAGTCCCAACCCCTACCCATGCTCCAGGCCGAGCCACTTGGCCCCAGTCTGTTTGGTCCAAGGTCCAAACATGAGGACCCACCTATGAGGGTCCCACCTATGATTCATGAAAAGGAAGAAGACAGAAGCCATGTTCCCTGTGCACAAAGCCATTCTAGGAACCACAGCGAGGAGCCACCTGCCACTGGAGGAGCCACCTGCCACCTGCCACTAGTGCCACCAGGCTCCGTCCTGGCCACTAGGAGGAATTCCACTACTAGGAACAGAAGTGCCCACGGCTTTCTCCGTGGAAACCCCACACACGTGTGCTTTCTACCACTAGGAGGAGGGCAGAGGGGTGGGGGGGAGCTGGCCTGGCTCCGGCGGACAGACAAGGTGGACCAGAGCAGGAGGAGGCAGAGGGCATTGAAGGGCGCGGCCAGCTCTGGGCCAGCCCAGGTGAGGGTCCGACCTCCGTCAGGGTCCAGGCTTCAGCCTCGCCAGGGCCTCGCGTTTGGGAGGCTGATTAGCCAGAGCCTGTAGTTGGGAGGGAAGAACAATGCTGGGTCGGCTCGGCGTGCCCGGGCTGTGGGATCCCGAGCTCATTACACACCTGTTTGCACGTCCTGGCCTGGAATGAAATGTTGAGCTGCCGACGGCTTCCTACAAATTCCTCGGTGTTTTGTTTAAGGGGAAGAAATGCACCCAGATCTTACTCCGGGCCCTCCTTGCTCTGTCAGCCACAAAATAAATTAGACAGGTCAAACGTTGTAGATTTAATCTCACTGTGAACTGAAAACATAGTAGCTCTCCTTGCCATCGGAGAATCTGCGAGCGCGCGGTGACCCCCGGGTGAACCGGGGCGGCCGGCAGGTGCAGCTGTGGGGACTCAATGTGACATTCACGGTGGTTCTTTGTGCCCTTCTGAGAACTGCTGGGGAGTGCTTGGAACCGAATACTCCAGGGTTTTCCCTCCCCGGCTCACAAAGACCTGTGCAAGGCAGAGAAAAGGAGAAATTGAGAGCGGCCGGGGGAGGAGGGAGCAGATTCTCCAGGGGTGGGGGAGGCCATGGCGGTTCCAGTTAGGGGCAGACATCGGCCCAGGAGCAAGAAGCGGTAGAAACAGGGCTTGGTAAACAGATTTCTCTCGGCTTCCAGGCAACACAGAGGCGGCACCTGGTCCCCGCTGGCCTGAGAGGCGGAGGGGAGACAGAGCACAGCTCTGGGCAGTGGGGCTGGCGCCAGCTTGGTGGACAGAGGCCTGGAGAGTCTGGTGGCTTTGGGCCTGCGACCGGCAGGTGCTCCCAGGGTGGGTTCGCTGCAGCAAGTGGGAGCCAGTCCCCCAAGCCGCTCTTTCTGGGGAGAAGGCTCCCCTCCCCACCCTGCAAGCCACTCACTCCCCTGGAAACACCCCTCAGAAGGTGCCCCTGACGATGAAGGACCGTCATCAGGGCCTGGCCTCGGGAAAGGTCGTGGGAGAGTCAGAGCGCAGTTATGAACTGCTCTACGGGGGGATTTAGTTCTGTCCAGACGAGTCTCCCTCTCGGTGGGAAGGGGAGCCAGTGAGAGGTGAAGTCCAGTTTGAATCGCAGGGAAGGCTGGGCTCTGGGGTTCAAGGTTGGGGGCTGTGTTGGCTCTCAGATGTGCGGTGGCCAACTTAGGTCCATAGGAGTCTTGGGATTGAGAGAGAAAGGGCTTGACACCTTACAGACACCTTAAGGAAGGTCTAGGGCCCCCAGAGCCTTTTCTCCTCCTGCCTGGGATGTCACCGTCCACGCGTGAGTGTCATCTACACCAGCAGCTGGTGCCCAAGTGGGGGTCATGCCTGAAAGTCGCCATCAGCAGGAGACCAGGCAGTGTAGCAGGAAGGGTTGGGACAGGACCCTGTCTTACCCGCCTTGGATCTCCAACCGTGTGACAACCTATAAAGTCACCAGGCCTCCGCCTAACAAAGAATCATATTTCTAAAGGATTTTCCCAGAAGGGTCAAGGAAACCATGAGGGTGTAGCATGAGAACAGGCTGTGCTCATGGAACATCTAGTGTGGGCTTGGGTGCGAAGGTGTCGAGAGATGTTGGCATGACTGTCTTGATGTTGCAGTTCTGCTCGGTGATGGGCATGAAGCAGGGGCAGAAGGGTGACTTACAACAACACTGCGGAATTATGGCAGGTGAGGACGGAAGAGGGTCTGGGTGCAAATAGCGGGCAGTTTCAGTGCCAGGGTCAGAAGTTCGCCTCTCCTGACTCCCATGGGCAGTGGAAAGCCCCTGAGATTTCTGAGCCTTCTGATTTCTGATCAGCCTTCCATTTTAGGAAAATTGTCAAAAGCGGGTATTGTATCTCTTTGGGTAAATTTGAAATTCGCTGGGCAGAGAACTTAGTTGAGAGATGATTCCACCTGGAAGATTGGCCCTCAGTAGGGTTTCCTCTTCAACAACAACTCCTTCAACATCTTGGAATTTAGAATGTGTTAAGACATGCCCTCCATCCCCTGTCCCCCCGGGGCAGACCTGAGGTTAGATAGGACTGTGAGGTCTCCTCTAAGGAATGGTGTAGACCAGAGCTCAGCCTTTTTTTTTTTTTTCTTGTAAAGGGCAGATAGTTAATATGTTAAGCTTTATGGGCCCTGCAATTTCTGTCGTAGCCACTTAAGCCTGCTGTCCCAGATGCAGAGGCACAGTGAGAAGGTGGCTGTGTTCCAGTAAAGCCCTACACATAGTGGGTAGCCTGGATTTGGTCCCCATGTCACAGCTTGTTGATTGCTGGGGTAGATGGCCCAAGGGCTTCAGACACAACCCTCTTTTCAAATCATGATGCTTCGCTTATCTGGCCTGCAGGGCTGTCCCTGGAGACAAAAATCGGCCCTTGGTCTGGCTGCCCAGATTCAGAGCCAGGGCTGATGCTGGCTTCTTCGGTCCCCAGCGATGGTGTCAGACCTGATGATGTCTGTCTTGACAACCATGCTGACTAACTGAGGAGTGACTTGTAAAGCCAAAACATGCCCAAAGATGTTGGCTTTCAGAGTGCGTTTATGTGGGCCTCCGAGCTTCCAACCACACCCAGCACCTCCCCGGTTCCCACTGCCCGTCATTTCACAAAGGGCACTTGCCAGAAATTCCTCCAGTGGCCACTGTTGACATTGCTGTCACTCTCTGGGGGGTGAGTCCCCACCACCAAAGTAACAGTTTAAAACAAGCTTAGAAATGCTGTCAACCTTCCTTTTGAGCCAAGCCTGCCAGGACCCGATTAAGCGGGGCTTGTAGCCGAAGCCGCTCTTCCCTTGATGACGCGTAGTAAGTGGCAGGTAATCCGCGTCCTAATCTCCTCGCTGCCCCCAGAGGCTTAAGGTAACTGATCCCCCTGTGAATGCCACGGAGTCTGATTGAGTTACCTCGAAAGGCCAAGGCTTCTTCCTGCTCCTTTCCTAAAGGAATGTAGTCAGATAAAGGCACCTTGAAGTTGGCCACAGTCTCCTGAGATGTTGCTCTGAAGGGAAAATTGGATTTCCCCTAAGCTGCAGCGAGAGGACTTTTTGATTTTTCCTGAAGTGTTTCACCATATGCAGCCAAGGCGGCCAGTGTGCACCTGTCTGCATGTGGGGGCCAGGGGGTGGGGAGAATCCTGGTGGCTAGCCTGCTTCCTGTTGTGGGTTCTGCCTTTGACTCCAGGGTCAGAGCAACGCTGGCCCATGGCGGGGATTTCACGATCCAAATTCTGACTTTCCCCACCGCAATCAAGACCTGCCCCAGAGCCACGCTCCCGTGGACACAAAGTGTTCACGGCACCCTGAGACGGGCATACGGGCTGAAGGCTGGATGCAGTCCCTGGCAAGCTTTCCCTGCATCCTGGCCCCTCTAGCTGGGGACCCAGAAGCCAGCCTTGTCCAGCAGAAAGAGTTCTGGACTTGGTCTCTGGAACCTGGCCTTGGGCTTCTGACTGAGTGCTAACATGCCGGGTGGGTAACCCGGATCCCGTGCCTGCTCTTGACCCATCTATAAACTGATGAATTTTAGTGAAAAGATCAGTCGGGTTTACAGCTGCCAGATTTAGCAAATAAAAATACCAGACACCAAGTTAAACCTGAATTTCAGATTAACAAAGAATTGCCATTTAGTGTAACGGCCCCACGTAACATTGAGGACACACTTAGCCTAAAAAGTTATGTTTATCTGAAGTTCAAATTTAACTGGGTATCCTGGACTTGATCTGTCAACCCTCCTCCCGTGGCTTTCACTTCACCTGGTTTCTGAATCCACACTATGAAAAACATGGTTTGGGTTTTGATAGCCTATGGCTTCAGGTAGCCAACCATAAGCAAAGGGTAAGAGGGAAGTGTCTAGATAATTCTGGAAGGTACCAAAGAGATGCTCAGTGAGTACCAGTTGTGTGCAGGCGTGCATGGTCTCCAGATCTCCTCCAATTCGTCACCCACTGCGCCTTTGTAACCTTTATTTGCCTTTGTTCCACGCACATTCCAGTGTGAGAGGACCCCCGGTCTCCCCCAGACACACCCCATCCTTTCAAGACCTCTCTGTCTTTGCTCAAATGGTCCTCTTCCTGGCACCCACATTCCTCACACAGCAGTAGCAGCACACGGGGAGCAAAACTGCGGGCTCTGGAGGCAGAATGCTTGGGGTGGGGTCTCACATCTACCATCATGGATCTTTGCATAATTTTTTTTTTTTTAACTTCCTGGGCCTCGATTTTAGCATCTGTGAAATGGAGGTAACGATGAAACACAGCAAGGCTGTTTTGAGGCACAGGGGAGCCAATACATGTTTGGCATTTAGAACACAAAGAAAGTTCTTCTAATCAGGGTTCTTACTCTACTCCATCTACAAATCTCTAATCCCGGCCATCCTATTAGAGCCCCTCCGGCCTCCATGAAGCCCTCCTGATTGTCCTTTTCCTACAGGTAGAAGGCAGGCTCTCCCTTTAGCTACATTCCTTGAATGTATCCTCCTACCTAGCACTTTGGGATTAAATAAAACGTGGTCATTCCTCTCCTATAGATCATACATTCTTTGTGGGAAGGAAGACTGTCTACATGCTTGCTGCCTGATGCCCAGAGAAGATCCAAGACATCTCCGTTGACTGAACAAAGTAATGAATCAATTAGAACACACAACAGCTACAGAAAAATTTCCAGGAAAGTTAGAGGAAGTATTGCTACCCTAGGGGGTGTTTTTATCTGGTGCTCCCACCATGTAGCTTGCAGGCCTAGGGAGGTGAACCTGAAGATCCCATCTAGCGCTGATCTGATCCATTGAGAAGGGGCACAGCTTGGTGTGGTAGAAAGAGCAGGGTATAGGAGTCCAGCAGAGGCATCCAAAAACCTAGCTCTGTTTTTCCATGGCTAAAGACCTATAGAACCTTCCAGTTTTGCATATATGAAAGGCAGGTAAGAATGCTCCCTCTTGGGGATGGGATGGGGAAGGTTTGGGTACTGAAGAGATATAAATACCAACAAAGGGCTACACAGAGAAGGGGAGGCCATGCCAATGGGTACTGTCTGGTGTCTAGTTACTGGGTTTAGCTGCTGCTGGGCCTCGGGTGCCCCCAAAAGGTCCTGTTTGAGTGCTTCCCTTGTCCACACAGATGCAGACACAGAGGTGGGGTGCTGAGAGTGAAGAATCTGGTAAATTCTCTCTCCCACTGAGCTTTTCCTGTGGCTCTAAGCCTGATATATGGTGTGCACGTTCCTTACTCCCCCAGCTACTCAACCCAAGGATAAAGGTCATTCTGAGCTTCAGTGGTTTGAGCTAGTAAAGATTTTTATAAAAACTCACTGTCTTGATTTGTGTTCAAGTACTTTAAAGTTCACATATTTCTTATTTGAACTTTGCTGGCTGTAGTCATTTCATCCACAATCAGCCTGGATTGGTTCTGCTTATTCAGAGCCCATCAATTACAGAGAACCGGACCGGAGCACACACCGCCCATTCATTGGCTTCGCCCCAGGCTAGCCGATTTATCTGACATTTAATAAGGAGTTTTAGATTTTGCAGCTTATCAGGAGAGCACCGTGTGAGTGCGGGCGAGCCAGTGAATCCCAAATAAGTGGGCTGCTCAGGAATCTCTTCCTTTTAACCCGTTCTTTGTCATGTACCAGGGCTCTGGAACTTTCTATCCTTACCTTCTTCAGCTTTTACTGGGCCTTCTTTCTTTTCTTCAAATTGTTTCTGGGGTTTTTTTTTTTTTTAAGATTTTATTTATTTGACAGAGAGAGACACAACGAGAGAGGGAACACAAGCAGGGGGAGTGAGAGAGGGAGAAGCAGGCTTCGCACTGATCAGGGAGCCCCATGTGGGTCTTGATCCCAGGACCGTGGGATCATGACCTGAGCTGAAGGCAGACGCTTAACAACTGAGCCACCCAGGTGCTCCTGTATTTTAAAATCACGTCCATGTTGAGAGACTGTGGGGAGAATTCCAAATCCAGCTTCGACATAAGCAGGGAAACTCTGGAATTGCAAACAAGGACTCGGGAGCTCTGCTGCCCCGCAAAACTCCAGTCAACAGATAATGCTGGATGCGGATGTTACGTATGGGTGTGGCAGAGATGCGGTCCCTGCTCTCCAGCGATGCACAGCCGGGAAAGCAAGGCCTGGATGTAAATAACATAAATCCCAGGGGGACTGAGCTGCCGCTTTAATAGGGGTATAGACAGAGCATAATGGGTGTGGTAGGGGAGGGGGAGAGATTAATAATCTCCTTGATTTGTGCTGTTCATTGGAGGCTCAGACAATGATGCACATTTACACATTTGACTATATAAGGAACTCTGTTTTATTAGGCTACCTTCCTGTTTCTTTTTCCTTTTTTTAAAGATTCTATTTATTTATTTATTTATTTGACAGAGAGAGATCACATGTAGGCAGAGGCAGGCAGAGAGAGAGGGGGAGGCAGGCTCCCTGCTGAGCAGAGAGGCCAACAGGGGGCTCAATCCCGGGACCCCGGGATCATGACCTGAGCTGAAGTCAGACGCTTCAACCCACTGAGCCACCCAGGCACCCCTATCCTGTTTCTTTTGAACATCCAGACTAATGGGTTAAACTTATTTCTTCCTTATGATGGTCAGTTTGGTTCTCTTGGGCACTTTGTGTATGTTGAAGCCGCCTAGCCTGCGTTTCTATCATAAATGCTCTTGGTGACGGAGGTTTCACTCAGTGCAAGAACCACCGGCAGGCAGGGCATTTTGGCAGGAAGAAATGACCTTTCACTGGCTTCCTCTACCTGCTTTCTAGGTTTCTTCTCTGGGATTTTCACTGTCATTTTAGGTCTTTCAAGTAATAAGTTCAGTATATGCCCTGACAGCCACATACAAAAGTGTCTCTTCCCCTAACCCCACACTAATGTTGGTTCCTGTTCTTCCTCTTCCTCCTCCTCCTCTTTCTTCTCCTTTTCCCCCAAGAAAGCAGAATTGTGTAGCTTCCTCCGATGTCCCTCTCTAGCACCATCAGAGTTTCTACCAGTTTGGTCCCTGACCATCACTATCCATTAAAGACTCAGGTTCTCAGCAACTATCCCTGAGATCCTAACTGACGAGGGTGAGATGGAGCCCATGAACTTTCATGTTAATGGAGGCCCATGTGGCTCTCACACGTGTCAGAGCTGGGGGACAAAGTCCTGTGCATCATCTCTCAACAGCCCCATCCAATCCGAAGCTTAGTGCGGACTCCTGCACCTCCTGGCAGAGCACCAGCTCTGGGGATGCAGCCGCTGCCCGCACAAGCTCCCCGGGATGACCTACAGACCCTCAGAGCCAGCGTGCCCAACAGTGACTGCGTCGTCTCCTCCCTAAATCTTTTCTCCTCCGTGCTCCCCATGGGAGTGGGCGTTGGCCAGGACAGATACTTCTTTCTCTCTTCTTTCTCACACCCATTAGCTACTAAATTGTGAGATTCCTTGTCGAAGAAGAGAGAAGTCTTCATCCCATCTGTTCATGTAGCTCGACTGCCGCTTCGCTAGAACGAGCCATCAGCACCGCTCACCTCCGCCGGCCTCCTCGCCCCAGTGTGGGCAGCACAAAATCCGTTCTCTTCCCTGAAGGCAGAGTGCATTTTTTTTTTTATTTGTTTATTTGACAGACAGAGATCACCAGTAGACAGAGAAGCAGGCAGAGAGAGAGGAAGGGAAGCAGGCTCCCTGCTGAGCAGAGAGCCCGATGCGGGACTCGATCCCAGGACGCTGAGATCATGACCCGAGCCGAAGGCAGCCGCCCAACCCACTGAGCCACCCAGGCGCCCCCAGAGTGGATTTTTTTCCTAACTGGCCAACCTGATCTTGCTACTTGCCAGCTCAGGTCACTCAGATCCCAGAGTGGCTCCCCACTGCTTTCAGGGTGGAGAACATCCTCTCGGCCAGAGCTTCGAAGGCCCTTTGCTCCCCACTCATTGCCTGCTTGCCCATCCCCCTCTCACACCATGTTTCTCCTGATCCACCCGCACTAGGCTTCTTCCAGGACCTCACACCACTGCACTCGCTCCTCCAGCCCTGCTGTCCCCTCCGCCTCAAACACTGCCCCCTTTGTCACCTGCACAGACTTCCTGTCCTCACTTCAGGCTTGAGTTGGCTGTCACTCCTTCTGAGAAGTCACTCCCCACCTCTCTAAGTTAGCAGACTTTTCTTGCTCTTAACAGCACCTACCACCTTGATTTAAATTGCCCATGCTCCTCACTCTTACCCCAGGAGACTGGACCCTAGAGAGGCAGGGCTCCACCAGCTCCTGGCACCAACCCTGGCAGGTGGGGGGGAATCATATAAAATGGCTGATTTTTGACCTTCAAAAAAAATAAGCACTTCATAAGGGCTCAACCTAATCCTCGTCATTCATAAATTTTTGTCAAAAGAAGATATGAACAGTTATCTCTTTGTGTTAATTAGAATGTTTGTGAACGAGGGCAAAGTCTGTAATGGGTATACGCTTTTGAACATAAATTTTAACTGGTGGCACGATGCTCACAAAAGACCCAAACGATGTACATGAAGAACGATGTACAGCATCACAAAGGAAAAGACCCCATTCCTTCCCCAGGCATGAGGTTTCACACCTGAGTGGCATCGAAGAGGACACTGGGGGTTGGGGGGGCTGGGATGGTGGGACGATTTGCTTGAACAGGACCTCAGAGAACACTTCCCTGCTTTCCTGGAGTCTACACCACCAGATGAAACATTCGGGTGACGACATTCGGCAAGTTACAGTCTTGTTTGCAGGCTCCATTTTCCCTGGTGAAAATGTGATTGGTGAATACTTTAGAAACACCCTTTTTATTTTCAAGATTAAATATTCCCAATGGCCATGTTAGTCTAGGAGAGACTTATTTGACTTCTGAAGATAAATGACTAATTGGCTGGCTTCTGTTTCCTTTCTGGCCCTATTGCATTTGCTGAGAAAGTATAGATCAACAGAAGCATCTTTTCCTCAGATTTTAGTTAGCAAGAGGCTGCCATCTATAGATTTCCTCAGATTTTAGTTAGCAAGAGGCTGCCATCTATAGATCTTTGACCCAACTGCACTGTGTTTTAAGAGGGTGGAAAGGCAGGGCTGTGGCTCTGATGGGCTTTTATGAGTTTCCTACCTCTCAGCTCTGAGGATTATGGTGGCAGGTTTTTAATAGGCTTTCACTTTTAAATTAAAGTTGTTTTATTTTGCAGACAAGCTCAAAGTGCTTATAGCAAGACTGAAGGATCATCTAGTTCCTGTTTTGCAAAAGAAGAAACAGGTTAGCCAAGATTGGAGGACTTTGGCTGCCCAAAGTCGCCCAGGATGTGAGGACAGAGCTGGGGCTTGCACCCAGGCTGAATGCTCATCCGTCCCCAGCATCTTTGCCTTCTCAGGGCAGGAAAAACAAGGTTCTGGGCAGGCAGGGGTGCTCGCCTGGCAAATTGAGTCTGGCCTGAGGTCAGTGCCACCAAGGCTGTGTCCTCCAACTGCCCTGTGGAAATGTTTCCCATTTCAGAGTTTGTTCTTTATAGCAGTGACTCACCCCCTTTGTCTTTTAGAGAAAGTAACAACAATGACAATGGTGATAATAAGAATTGCATAAGCAGAGTTGTGACTGGGAAACAAGATTTATAATTAGATTATTTTCATAAAATGCGTCTGTGTTTAGCAATATTGTAGAAACAGGAGTAAAGCTAGCTGCGTCTAATGAAGGGAAAGTGGAGGGACAACACGACTTTAAAAGAGCACATTATACGGAAACAAAGGGGTCCGCCCCATCCCCCCCACCCGGGCTGCCCTCAAGTTTAAGTCTACTGTGTTCCGGCCAAAAATGAAATGCCTGCTCCCAGCTCGCTCCCAGATGCCAGGCCCGCTGACAAAGGCCCACTTGTTCCTTGGGACACGTGCCTAGCTGCCTTTTCAGGGGGAGGTTTGGAGGGCACCCGTCACCTGCAGCTCGCGGGAAGAGGACGCACGTCACGGGGGCGGGCCCTCCCCCATGCCGGTGCCCTGTGCGGCGGCTACTCGGGTTTCCTGCTCCACGGCCAGCCTGAGACGAACCCCGCTATGGTAGGAAGGGCACCGGGCACACGGGGTTGGCAGTCCCCCGATGAGTGCGCGGACGGCCCTCGCCGCCTGCGGTCAGCCCACCAGGGCAGCTCCTGCCCTTGGGATCGGGGGGCCCAGGGTGGGCGCACTCCGACGGGCACAGGGAAGGGATCCTCGTGGAGACTGTTGTGCCCTGGCGAAGGTAGGCACAACCCGTGGGGTCAGGCCCTGCTCTCCCCCCACGCAGCGAGTTCTACTTTCCAGGGCCCTTCGCGGTGGCAAAGCTACAGCTCTTGTCATCTGTCACCTCCGCCTTGCCCGCCGGAAGCTCCCGGGCCAAACTCTCCGCTCTTCCTCCTGCCACCGCGGGCCCTGAGCTGCCATCTGCGCGGGCCCTGAGCTGCCATCTGCGCGCGCGGCGAGCGGAACTGCCTCTCCGGGTGGCCCCGCCCCTTCCGGTTCCGCCTTTGATGCCTGGTCCCCTTTGCAGACTCACGTGCGCCTGCGTGCTCGCCGTCCGCTGCTTGTCGTTGGGGGTCCCGGGCCACCGTCCGTCCTCCAGAAGCCTTGCCTGGCCACCGCTCCCGAGGAGGACTGCTTGCTGGTGTCCTTCCATTCCATAACCCTGTGATGGGGTGACGGCCCCTTGCACAACCCTGTGATCTCTTGGAGGACACGGACTGTGTCTGTCTGCTTCTCTGGAGCCGGGCTGGAGCCGGGATCCTGCGGCGGATCGGGCGCTCGGAAGCATCTCGTGACTGAATGAACGAATGGGGGCAGGGGGCGTTCGGAGCAGAGACTGCGCCGGGGCAAGGCATCTCGTGTCCTGGGCTTCCACATTTGACAGCTTTAGGGCAGGGGTGGGGAACCTTTTTCTGGGGGGTCAGGTACTAAACAGTTTAGGCTCTGTGGGCCAACGACTCTGCTGTAGCTACTGAGCCCGGACGTTGTAGAGCGAAGCGAGCCGCAGACCACATGCTAACAAAGGGGCGCAGTTGTGGCGCAGTAAAACTGTATTTACAAACACAGGCGGGAAGCTGGATTTAGCCCACCGGCTCTAGTTTCCTGATCTTTGGCTGAGGGTTTGGAATGGAACCCTATGCTCCAGGACAGGGGTGATGAGTGGCTTACACTGGGCTTATACTCTCCTTTTCTTTCTTCCTCTCTTCCTTAGAGGGAAGGTCTCAGAACTTCCTCCAGTCTTCTAGCTAGCTTTCTGGATATATTCTGCATCTTGTTGTCCAGACACCTGCCCTGGGTTATTCTAAGGAGGACCCATCCCCACCAGAGCAGAAAGAAACAGTCTCCAGTCATCTGGTCTCTCCCACACATCTGCCTGGTAAGGTTCCTCTCCCCCTCCCCCAAGCCCAGTCTTCAGGGCCTTCCTGCATCTTCCACGCAGAACAGTGGCAACCCCAGCAGGGCTCCCTTGCTGATACCCAAGCCTGCATCACAAACCATCACAAGCTGAAAAACCACAACAGCACTGTTTTTTTCTCAAGGGCAGAGCTCATCTCTCCTCCGCTTTCCTTGACAAA
This sequence comes from Neogale vison, assembly GCF_020171115.1. NCBI lineage: Eukaryota > Metazoa > Chordata > Mammalia > Carnivora > Mustelidae > Neogale > Neogale vison. The sequence goes on from NC_058092.1 coordinate 232,251,670, forward strand.
AGCTGGGTTGCTCGAAGCCTGGGGACTGGAGTCCTGTAGAGGCTCCCCAGATGGAGCCCAGGCCAGGAGGACTCAGTCCCCAGGAGGATGAGCAACGGGAGCCCCATCGCTATCTCTGTCTCTTATGGTGCCTCCACACCATCTCTCCAGCATGGTGACTTCTGGGTCACCACATTTCTTAATAGCAGCCCAGGGATCCCAAGTTGCCCGTCCCAGAAGAACCTGAAAGAAGCCACGTCACCTCTTAGGACCTAGCCTTGGAAGTCATGCAGGATTACTTCTGGCACATTCTATTCCTTGAGGTAGTCTCAAAGTTCCACCCAGGCTGAAGGGAGGTGAAATGGGGAAGGATAGTGCTCTGTAAGAGCATGCAGGACTATTTTTAGGAACTAGAACCCCCACCCCTCTGCTTCGTGGATCCCGCTGTGTGCCAGGCCTTGCGCCTGTCACTTTGCTATCTACATTACCTGGACAGACGTGTTAGCAATGCCGGTGTATCTGTAACATCTTACCAAGTCCTTTCCTCTCCTGAGTCCTTATTACCTGCATATGCAAACGTTGTTTTGAGTGTTTCCAGTTCTTTAAGAGGCTCCACGTGGTTTGGCAGGAAAACCAGCACATGCATCCCTGTGGAGTGTGAAGGACGTGAGTCTCGGGGGTCTGGGCTTCCTTCCAGGGCGGGCTTCCTTCCAGGGTGGGCTGGAAGGCAGCGACGGTGGCACTGGAACAGGACACGTCTCCGGTCAAGTCACTGTGCCAGTGCCCAGCTGGTAATCACTGGGGCGCACGCAGTCTCCATCCCCCTCTGGTTCCAGGTGCCCAGGGTTGGTCTCAGGAGGTCGCTGTCCACAGGGACATCTAGAAGCCAACTGAGTGGGCATCAGTGGAGGAGCAACTTCACCGCTCTCTGCGCTCCTTTCTCCAAAGTGAATTGGTCAGAGCAGGAGGACACACCATCCTGTTGTGGCTCCACCTGCATGGGACCCTCCTTGTGGGGCGGGCTAGGGGCTGTAGAGCCGAGTTCACCTCAGCTCCTATTTAGGGCTCCTGAAGGGACGGAGGCCAACTTCAATTTCCATCTTATTTTTGTATTTCCTAGGAGTTTTTATTCCTGTCTTCTTTCTTAATTATTACAGCTTTGATGAGCAGAAACCTTTCAGGCCAGCAAGATTCAGGGGAATTATTAATTCTTCAAAAGCAAGAACAATTTTATAGTCTTAAGAGACAACTCGAAGACCCCTTGCTAAGCCCCCTTGGTTTTACAAATGAAGAAACTGAAGGTCAGAGAAGAGAACTGACTTACCCAAGGTCACACGGGGTGCCAGGTCAGGGTTTTGCCCCTGGTGCCTCTGTCTCTGTCATGTGGCCTCTGTCTGGAAGGGGAGTTGCTCCCCTCTTCTGAGTCAGTGTTTTCCTGTTGGCCCCACTGTGGGTTAGTTCTCTGCAGCTTCAGATGGTGTCCAGAGTATTCCAGCACTTTCTGGGCCACCAAGGATGATGGTGGCAACTTCACACACTGGCCTGTGACTTCCCTTTGCTGTCTGTCAGATTGCTCTCTTCTGTGGTACCACCTGGTGTTGGGGTGTGTGGCCAAAGCGGTGGTTTGATCCAGGAGCATGGGGGTCACAGTGTGGGCCCCCAGATGCTTTCACCGCCCTGCCCCCTGGCAGCTGTGAAGCTGAGTGTTTGAGTGACCTACGGGCCTCAGGAGGGAGGCTCTTCCCGGGCTGCCTAATCCCCTTCTTGTCTCTTCCTGGGCCTCCATTTAGCTCTGCTGTTAGACATTCCCCTGGATGGGACATTCCCCTGTGGCCGCGAGCCTGCACCTCTTCCTGCCACAAGCAGGGTCCGTGATTTCCCGAGTTTCGGTGGAAAGCACAGACTCTGTTTTACCTGCCACTGGTCCTGGCTGCACGGTCTCCTCCCCAGTTCGTTTGGTTTGGGTGGTGGTGACATGGAAACACAAGCTGTGTTCTACCCTTTACATACAGCAGCTTCTTAAATCCTCAGACCCTGACATCCCTGCCATTTCCCACCAGTCTGACGTCTCACGAAGATGGTCTTATTAACTTGGTCTGCATTAGAATCGCAGGGGCTACTTTTTTGAAATGCAGAGTTCTGGGCCCCCCAGGATCTACCACCCCAGACTCTGTGGGGACAAAGCCCAGAAGATCCGCACTTTAACAAACTCCTTGGACAATGTGTAAGCAGCAGGTGTTTGAGACTCTGCACTCAAGGAAGGCTGGGGACGTCATTTTGTCTACAGCTGTGCACCTCACAGAACCTGGCACCAACCAGGTACTAATAAACCATTCATTGGACGAATGGATGATGCCCTATCCCCGAACTTGACCCTGGTCTGTTTGTTTGGGGACTTCCTCCCATCCCATCCTTCAGACCGCTCGCCAGCTACTTGCACACCTGGTGCAGACGTGACAGGTAACGCTCTCTCCTGCTCCCAAATACTATCATGTTAACGCTGCTTCAGGTATAGTCAAGTTCAGGGAGATGTAACACATAATCTCAGGTTAGAGAGGTTAGTCATCTTTAAAATTATTGTGTGTGTGTGTGTGTGTGTGTGTGTGTGTGTGTGTGTTGCCTGTGTTAAGTGTTTAAGGGGTTCAAAAGAAGGATGTCCTATTAAATTCGAAATTGTAAAATCATTGGAGGCATTAGCTGTCCCTAGCCAATATATAATGCACAAATGCTTGATTGTCACCGTGTCACTTGCTGGACATATAACACACATGATTTGACAGGAAAATGTTTTTAGAAGAGCTCGCTGTGCTGAGGGAAGCACGGGCCGAGGAGGGGGCGGGCTGGCCCTGCCCTGTCACCGGTGGTCTCCGGGTCGGCGCGGACGCCCAGTGGTGCGTTCTTGGAAGGCCTATAGTTGCAAAGATGTGGATAATTTATGCGATGTTTAACTATCTTTTAAATAGCCGGTTTTTCTTGTACAGTGGCTGGGCTTCCATAAAACGGAGACAAGGCCTGCCCATTTGGCTCAGTTCTAGGGGGCCGGGGCTGTAAAGTTAATACCCTGAGAAATCCGTGGTGCTCCGGCATTAAACCCAACATGGGACATAAAGAACCGGGGCTGCTCTAAGCCATGGCGGTGGAAAGAGATGAAGCAGTCTTTGCAGAGGAAAATCATCCTGAGTGGATGGGAAAGGGCCTCCGTGCACAGCAAGACGGAGAACTCGGAGAGAGATGGGTAGGCTCTGTACCCCGGCAGTGCGGCGGGGCCTCTGAGAAGCCAGCCACGGTATTTAACCATTGCAGGACCCCAACAGTCAGGGATGTATTGAGAGAGAGAGAGGGAAAGTATTCGCGGGATAGTTTGATTCATGTGTTTATCCTTTGTGTGCTCGTTCTCGTGGCCGACTTGGCTTCTGGGAGAGCAGGTGCCGGTCCTCCCTGAAGACAGGCGAGGCCCAGGAGCGCAGAGAAGAGAAAGCGTCTCGGGCCACGGGGCGCTGCAGCTCTGGGTTCCCGACTGGGCTTCCAGGCCCGGAGGGCAGGGCAGCCTGGGTGCTGCGAGATTCGGACCCCGGCTCCTGACCATCACGCTCGATGCTTTTTTATGCTTCCCCAGACCACTTTTTCCCCGGGAGTGGGGGCAGGGGGAGCTTAGACAGATACAGAGATTGATCTGACCATGGCACCTTCTGTCCCCAACCTGAGTGGCTAAGTCAGAGACCTCCAGGTCCGCAGGTATCACCTTCTCAGGGGGCCGTAACTGAGTGCCTCGGCTGTGACAGAAGTATCTGTGAGGACACAGAAGCTCTGTTTTGGGGCAGGTCATGGCCAAGAGGCTACTGAGTGACCGAACACGGTCGAAGGACCAGTCCTGAGGGAGTGGTGAGGGACTGAGCTGCTGAGGAAGGCAGCTGGGGCCTCTGGAAGCCCCTGGGAAGTCTGCAGAGAGAGAGAGAGAGGCCCGGGTGTGCTCTCTCCAGAGCTTTCAAGGCCCCTGATCCTGGCCTCTGACAGAAGTACCTGATAGTTTCTTGTGCTTCTCCGGGGCCATTGGTATTTCCTCCCGTGGTGCAAAGCCCAGAGGAAAGTGGAGACTGAGGGATGGTGTGCAGGGAGGGGGAGCGGGATGGGCTGGGGGAGGGGGAGCAGAGAGGGCAGGCGGGTGCAGAGTGGACAATGACAGCTGAGCAGCGAGCTGCAGGAGGGGCTGGGGTTTGGAGGCCAGCGGGCCACAGAGCAGGAAAAAATCAAGGCCAGGATCCCAGATGTTGGAGGTCTTGATGCTCCCAAAGGCCAGCAGAAAAGGTGGGAATAAAAGGCCAGCAGGGCAAGTGTGGCCGTCCCCTGGAACTCGGCAGCCGCTCTCTGAAAGCACCCCCCCCCAGAAGGCCCAGTTGGGGTGGGGGTCTGTGTCAGAACTGGCTCCCTGACCCCAGGGCTCCCCAGCACCCGCAGACTGGAGGTGAACAGCTGGGAACATGTGCTTGGGGCTGTGTTTCTCCACGTGCTTCCTCCTTCTGCTGACTTGCCCTCTTCCGGGAGGCCTGCTGGCCACCAGAGCACGGCTCGCAAGGTGTCTCTGGGGCTTCAGACCCTGGTCTCAGTTCCAAGCGGACAAATGCAGCTGCTTGAGTTGCCACTCCTTGCAGTCAAGGTGTGGGCTGCCCACGGCTCCCTGTCATTGGCCATCGCCTGGGGCCCCCTGTCTTGTCTCACCGGAGCAGGTGGGCTCCTAGAAGGGCAGGCAAGCTCTCCGGGAGCAGCTTTGCACTGTGAGCGCTACAGGCCGGGTGCCGGGGCTCCCCAAAGATGGTGGTGGGGCATTTGGGTCACTGGGGGTCCTCGGGGCCCATACGGACCAGGCTCCTGCTGCCAAAGGGCTGAACTCAGAGCCCCTTCGAGGTCTGAATCTTCGCCCTGAAAAGGGAAGAAAACGTGTTCTGCAGGGAGATCCACCTGTCAGTGGGCTTGTCTCAGTATCTCACCGGGCACGGGGACCCTTTCTTCCTTACAAAACCCACTGGACGCCCCTCTACTCTGTAAATCCCGAAATCTAACCCGTAACCCACAGATTCCAGCCAGGCTGGGGGTTAACTCGGGACTCCGAGAACCTGCTCCCCCAGGGAGCGCCCGCTGGAGGGATCAGTCAGGAATTCATAAAGTATTTATTGAGTGGCCCCCGGCGCCCCACCTCCCTTTCTTAAGGTAGAATTGAGGCAAAGTTTCCAAGACAAGCCTGCGATTGCGGCTGTCACCAAACAATGCCATATTTCTTTTTTTCTCTTAAATTCTAGGGATCATTCCCCGTAAGAGGGCAATTTGTCTGTCAGGCAGGCAAAACAGGGGCCGCTCCCTGCCCTCATTAAACTGACAGCACGGTTATTAGCCGAAAACGAAGCCCGCCGCCATGAAGCTAGCCACTGTTTTATGGTGAGCGCCAGGGAGATATTTTCAGTAATTAATTTGATAAATATATTAATTATGAATTGAGTTGACAGTACAATCAGATTGTCAGCCTTCCAGACAGCCTCTTGTGATAAAGCTCTGTGATGAAGTGCTTGGATTTCAGACCTGTCATCCCGCGGGGGGCAGTCCCTTATCACCGTCTGCCCATTCACTATCATTTCCTGCGCGTTGTAATTAAATGGTAGCTTTCTGATTGGGAGTGACTCCTCAAACTTAATCTCTCTTTCTTTTCCAGCCCGCTGGGGGAGGGGCACAAAAAAGCCCTTTGTTTCAAGGGATTTTTAATGTTAAGAAGCAGTTTTCTTTCCCCTTCTCCTTTCAGTGCACCTATCTGGTCCCACGGGGGCCCCTCTTGGGGTGGGGAAGGAGGAGCCTGGCGGGGGGTGGGGGTGGGGGGGAGGGGATCAGGCCACTGAGGGGCCATGAAGGGCTGGGGGGTGCTTACAGTCCTCTGGGCAGGTCACTGCTCCTCTGTGGGCCTGTTTCTTCAGCGGGAGGAAGAAGGGGTGGGCCAGAATGGTTCCGTGGGCTTCCCCGGGGCCTGAAATTCTGGGCTCCTGGGGACTGAGCAACTTTGCAGGCTCCCCTGCCCTCCAGAGCCCTGGGAAGGAGAGAGGGGGGAGGGAAGGAGAAGTGAGCCAAGTGTCAGCTGTATTTCTGCAGGACAGGTCATTCAGGGAGTCCCTTGCCAGCACTTTTTTCCCCCCTTTTGATGAAATTAATTATGAACACTGCCCGGGGTCATTTGACTCCGGAGATACATGTCAAGATAAAATATTTCAGAAACACTTATATTTAATAATTTAATATGGCGGTTCGCATTTGGGTGCAACAAAGGGAATTATTGGTAATTGCATATTTTAAAGAGACAGGAGGAAGCCCAGCAAAGTGGGGGGACCACAGGACAAAATGGGGAAGGTCGTCAGAGGTTTTGTTTTGGGGGGAGGATCTGTGTTATTTGGGTACCTTGAATGGAAGTCAGCTCCTGACATCTTTTGAGGGGGTAACGTCCAGGGCCCCAGGTGGCCCGAGTGGGACAGAGAGAGAGAGAGAGAGAGAGAGAGAGGAGACAGTGGTCTGAGGGGTAGTTGTTCTCCGCCTGGAAGTCATAGAAAATCTGTTATCTGGGACTCAGAGGCTCTGAGGGGTCACACAGCTGAGGAACAAGAACCCCGAGAAGCTTGGTGCCCCCAGGTCGGGGGTTCCAGGGAAGGAAGAGCAGTTCTTTGTCCAAATCCAGCTGCTGCTTGTCTGCTGTGCCTCAGTTTCTCTGTTTGCAGCCTGAGCCACTGAACTACCTACCTCAGACTAATGCTTTTCGGAGCCCCCGAATCCCGGTGGAAGCCGAGGGGTTGTGTGCAGGGGTCCAGCGGTGCTCGGTGGACATGCACGCGTGCGTGCACAAATGCCCAGAGAACGAGTGCCGGGGCCCTTGGCTGCTCGGCTGTCTCAGCCCTGCCTGCCTCCCTGGCTCCCTTACGAGGCTCTTCTCCGTCCATGGCCGAGCGAGTGGCCAGTGCCCCCTCTGCAGCGTGGCACAACGGGTTAACACCCAACAAGGGCCCCCAAAACCAGACTGGTCCCGCTCCTCCCCCGACTCGTCTTGTGGCTTTGGCCACATCGCCCTTCGAGGCCTGTGGCTTTGGCCTCGCTAAACTGTGGGCAAGCAACGTGCCCGAGGGAGCTACTCAGGTAGGTGCTTGTCCAGGCCGGGCGGGCTCTGATGCTCTGGGGCCTGCCCCCTCCGGTGAGGGGAGCAGGCCAGTCCCTTGCCTGCTCTGGGCCTTTGTCCTGTCATCTTTAATGTGAAGGTGCGGCACTCCGCCGTTGGCAGTATCATGGGAGAAGCCGCCATGGCCCGAGGTCCACAGCTGGACCACACTCAAAACTCAGCTTTCTCCAGAAACCACGCGTCCTACTAGAAAATTCAGTTTTTGTCTCACCTAGAAAACTCGGACCCCATTTTGAACAGAGCCTAGGGCCCATGGCCATGAGGTGCAGGGCTCAGATTCCCAAGTAGAGGAGCACACATCCCCCCCCACCCCCAATTTACGGCTCCTACCCACTAGGTTGCATGCACGGGAGTTGTCCCAGTGCAAGACGAACCGAAGTTACACCCTCCTGAGACTGCGGCTGGAGGCAAAGCCCCATAAGTAGGACAGAAAGTTGTAAGATGATGTAAGAAAATGATCACTCCCCCTAGAACGATTTCTGTTCATGTTTCTTTCATGAACAAATGCACACTTACTTTTTTCCCAAAGTTCCAGATTGTGATCCTTTTCTTTACTTTTCCAAGAAAACAAAGGTACTAGGAACACAACCAGAGTTGAGTATTTTCCTTTGTCCGGTCATATTTTAAAATACTCGAATCTGTATTTTAACATGTTCCCATTATATTTCAAAGAGGAGACATGATTGCTATTGGGGAAAAAAAAAAAAAAAAAGGTAAGACCAAAGACAGGGTATTGTCTATTATCCTACCGTCTACCCCAGAAATGCTCTCATCGGAGCCAGCCAGGTGTCATTTATTAAATCCCGAATGAAGAATCATAAGCTTCTTTATTTTATACTAGAAGCGACCGGTAAGTGGACGCAAATTGATTCTGGAGAGGATGCTAAGTGATAATCCTTCCCAGGTTCCCAGTAAAGAAAATATACCTATTTGAGGGAATTTTCAACTTGGGTTTGAACTTGCTGATGCCTTTTTAGAGTCCAAGTGGAAACTATGGAGCTTTTGTGTGTCCATCAGATAGCTTTGCTTAATGCCGAGGGAGGAATGGTAAATATGCAGAACGCTTTGATGTTAATACCCACCGGGCCTCCGAAGGGGCGGAGTAGAAGGCGGTTGACACTGTGGTTTTCATCCCTCGGCAGGGATCGAACGGATGCTTGAAAATAAATGGCACCTGTGGAGAAAGTGCTCTGTCCCTGACTCTGTCATCGGAGCCCGAATTCCCCACCGCCTGCTCGAGGACCCTGGGCTCCGAGCTCTGCCTGCAGGAGAAGGTGAACGCACGCAGGGGATAAAAGGCAGTGACTCACTTCGTTTTGTTCTGTTTGCCAGGGAGCCTTTCTGATGAGCCCAGGCTAATCTTCCGCAGGCAGGGATATGAAAGGGAAAAGCACTCTCTAGAAATGAATAGACAACTCCACTTGGCTCAGCTGCCTGCCTCACCAGGCCTCAGTTTCCCCATCTGTAAAATGATGGGGGTGGGCTAGTTGAGGTCCGCGATGCTGTTCTTTGCCATTGTTTAGGAAGAGGAAGCTGTCAGACTGACCCCTGGTTGGGGATGGGCAGTGGGCAGCTTGTGCAGGAGCAGGACGGACCTCTGCTGAGGGGTCTGTCTCAACCCCCCACCCCCAGCCCAAGAGCCAGCCTCCTTTCCCGGTGTGATGCGGTTGGAGAGGGAAAAGTAGGACACAGAGGGGGCGCCTGGCACCACCCCTGCAGAGGCTGTACTGCTGTTGGGGGCCCTAGGGCTCTCTCTCTCTCTTAGCCAGGGGATCCCTCTTCTGCTCCAGAAAGAGAGAATGGATCTGAGAAGGAACTTCCCGTCATCCTACAAGGCAGAAGACCACTCCCACACCAGCCGTCCTTGGCTGTGTGCAGGTTGGACCTTTGCTACGTGACGCCCAAGGCAGGGCCTCTACCCAGCCCCACCTGCTGTCTGGGCCACAGCATGACTTTCCAGGGCCCTGAGCTCCTTCGTCCTCCTGGACCCTTTCTTCCCTAAAAAATACTACAGATTTTGTTTCACAATTGCCTCAGAATGAAAGTGACTAGGGTCCGGGCTGGATTCATTATTATATATCCCTTATTCTCAGATTCATTTCTCTTTTCTGATTTTAAGAAAAAAATATCTGTCTGTGTGTGTGTGTGTGTGTGTGCGCGCGCGCGCGCGTGCATGTAAACCCTTAAAAAATGTCACAGGCCCTGTGTGTAGTGAATATGTTGACCACACTCACTGTGCTCTCTAAAGAAGACATCCCTTTTCAGAAGCAGAGAGCCCTTTGGATTTGCATTTCCATTAACTAAAAACCTGTCCGGGACTGAAGGAGATGGCAGCTCTGTGCTCAGCTGACTTGTCTACAGGGGACAGTTGGGGCCACCCTGGCATCAGAGGCCACCCAGCCCTGAGCAGGAGGCCCTGTGCGATGGGACAGTGTGTGCTTAGGGCTCAGAAAGGCCCTCATTTCTCCTACTGCTCTTCCTATCTGAATGACCTTTGCAACTTATTTTTTCTTGGCCTCAATTTTCTAATCCGGAAAATGGGACTAATGCCACCTTGACCATAGGTCTCCTGAGGCATGTGGCACTGGGTAAGTGGCATTGTTGGAACGTTCCATGTCCTGTGACCTCAGGATCCCTGTTTCATGAAACCACAATGTGCATTTGTTCCTAGAATCCCAAAAGGACATCACAGTCCAGTTCTTTGCTTTGGGGATTAGTAGGCTCCATAACTGCCCAGCAGGGGTTGACAAGGGGGATTTTTGTTTTTCTTTCTTCAACAAGAGATTTTCCAAGCAAATCAACAGAAATGTTTGTATGGGAACAGAAGCTCTGGGGACCCTCCTTGAATTCCTTCTATTAGTTCACAGGCAACAAACTTCTTATAAGTTAGCCAATCTCAACCCATAAGACACTGTGCACGGTTCAGCCCTGAATCACATCAGTGAGGAGTTCTGAAGGCTCCTGTAATTTTGTGCAGAAACAATGTCTTAAATTAATATTTTCTTTGGTTCAAAAGTCTGCCTGTGCCTTTGGCTGAGTTCTCGGGCTGCGGAGGACCAGGGAGTAACTCTGGCCAGTGGACCATGCTACGTGGGGACAAAAGCCCCACATACACATCAATAATGAGAAAATATCTCAGCCGGCGGCATTAGTCCACCAAAAATGTTTTACACCGGTTGAGCACAAAAATCAATTCTGAAGTGCAATATATCACGGTCATAAATTACATGTGTCCAATCAAGAAAGGGAGGGAACTGGGCAAAGGTGAGGACAAGAGAGTGCTCACCGGAAGAGGCAGCTACTGACATGGCCCCGCTGTCATGCCTGGGACTCCATCATCATGTTCCTCTGGGTGACAAACCTGCCTGCCCCTGACTCCATGGGGTGGGAGGCCCAGGCAGGGTGGAGCGCGGGCCTCTGCCCACACCACTGATTTGTTCTAGAAGAGCCTTGAGCTCCCCAAGTGGCCCTCACACCTGCTCTGCCCACTCTGCCTTTGGATCTGTCTCGACTCTAGGTTAACACAAGGGAAGGCATCGTCTCGGATTGCCTAGTCCCCCCTTCCCTCCGAGTTTCTGGCTGGGGTGTCCAGCTTTTAATGGGGCTAAATTTTAGGATCGGTAGTTGTTGTTGAGTGGCAGCAAAAATGGCTTGCAGATGGGAGGAGATGTATTTCCTTTTTGGAGTGGGTGGGCTTAGGGAGTCCTTGAGATGAGCCCCCAAAGTGGATTTGCTTTCCCAGTAACCAGTGGGGAGCCCACGTGATGCTTTCCACAGACGAGCTACCCCTCAGATCTGTCCTGCCCCAGGTCCTTTCCAAGGACCAGCCCCCCCTGCCCGGCTGCTGCCTATCTCCCCCAGCTCCGGTCACCCTGTAATTCCACAGGACTAGTTACAGTGGGTGGTCAGTGCTTCCCCAGCAGCCCGTGCAGCGCCCCGTCTGCTCTGGACAAATCAAGAAGCAGCCCAGGCTGGGAAGCAGGGCATTTGTCTCCAGGCACAAAGTACTCTCCCGTACCTCAGTGACGTCGCCCCACAGACCCATTCCATTTTATTCTATACCGTTTTATTTTCAGATTCATTCCATGTCAGTGCCAGAATGAACCTTAGAGTTTGTCTTGTCTGGCCCATTCTTTGTAGAGATGGGGAAATTGAGGTCTGCAGTAGGCAGTGACTGCTCAGGTCATAGGTTGAGGAAGGTCTAGGATTAGGGCAGCTGGAGTCCTCCCCAGAGCTGTCCTGTCCTGTCCAGGGCAAAGGTAGGGGTGCTGGGGAGAGCTCCCCCTGCGGGGAGGTGGGGAATAACATCCACAACCACCTACGCCCCATCTTTCTTCTTTTCAGCCCAAGGGGGTCTTCTTTTCCAAGGGAGTGGTGACGTCCCTCAGCTCCCACTTCCTCCTTCCTGAGTGAACACCCCTCTGTTCTGTATGAATCATGATCTTAACTGGAGCCCACTGAGCAATAGGATGTCTCCAAGGCTTGGGAAAACATCCCTTAGACTAAGCTTCAACCCCAAAGAGTGACCAGATCCTGTCTGGGTGGTGTCTCTGCCTCATTTGGGAGGAAAGGAATCCAGGCAACAGGTGACCCACCACCCACCTCTGCCGACAGTGAAGCCATGGAGCCTCTCAGCCTGGCCGAGCTCAGAACCACCTGAGTGGCCTTGACACTGTGAGATGGGTGTGACCCCCTTTGGGAGGGTGGTTCCCGCCAAACCAAGGGCTCTGCTGCCTGCCTCTCCTCTCTGAATAGGGTCGTCCTCTGAGTCGCCTGAAGTCCCCAGACCCACCCAGGGTGGCCTTGCATGGGCAGGTGCAGAGAGATTTCCCCACTCTCTGAGTCTTCTGTGAGGCCAGATCTGTGCTGGACCCCGAGGCTCTGTAGAGAGCAATACCCAACCACCTTCTCGAGGGACCAGAGTTTCACAGAGGGGGTCCGACCTGCAATCAAGATGGGGTCTCCAAGCTCACAACTCTTCCGTGTGGGCATTATTTTCTCTCCATTTTAATTCATTTACTTCTTCAACCAGTATTTATTAGGTACCAGTATATGTATAGGGATGTTGGGTGAGATCCCAGGGATGGAACAGTGGCTGTTACCCTAACTCTACCGCCTTCCTGGAGCCCACAGTCTAGCCCCCCCAACCCTCCATGCCTTTACTCAAACCACACGAATGAGTACCTTGGGCCCTGGCAAACCTTCACAGGAGCTGACTCTCTGCCTGGGCCACCTTCCTCCTCTGTCACCAACTCCATACTATCCTTCTGAGGTCAGATGAAAAATCACTTCCTGCCTTCCAGTCTGGATGCCTTGGTGGAAGGAAGACCCTCAGGGGGACACATGACCAAGCTTACCAGGAGGTTCTGAGATTCTTTACTTAGAAGCCACCTCCCCCTCAAGCCTGGGATGGCGGGGGTACTGTATCTTGAGCCATCTTCCTGCTCCCTATCACTTGCCTGGAGCCTTGCACTGGGTAGTTCTTTTTTCCACATTACTATTGGATTGAATATCTAGTACACACCAAGCAGTCCTAACCCCCACCCTCCCTGCTTTGGTATGGAACTGCATGCAGGCAATGTGTACATGAGACAGTGATCCATTTCTAGACATGTGTGTTTGCATTGTGGGTTGGACAGTGAAGATTAGGGAGTTAAGAAGGAGAACCCAGAGCCTGGTGCCCCACTAGGGTCACTTTCTCCAGACCCTGTCGCATCGTAAGGGCCTCAATCCCATGGACGTGAAAGGTGCTAAGGGCCTGCTATTTCTGGGCCACCCACAGAGCCAAAGCTGACATCTGGACACTGGCAGCCCTCTGCTGTCTGTTAGGAATTCAGAACCTCACTAAAATGGGCACTGTCTCCACCTCCGTGTGGTCCTTATGTCTCCTCGAACCCCCTCCCACCAGCTCATGAATGGTGCTCAGAACTAGAAGAGTTTGAAACTCTTAATTGATTATATGAATGAGCGGTTGATTAAGGAAGAAAGTCTAAGCTGAAACAGTTGACGAAGTGAAATTACGGCTCTGTCATGCAGTCATACAGGAAGATTAATGCACTGACATCTGTGGAGCCCCCAGCATTTCAGAAATTGGTCAAGCCACCCAAGCTCTCATTTCAAGGCTATGGAATCTAAAGTCCAGGGAGATCCAGATACTCCCCCAAATGCACAAAACCAAGTTTATTTGTTCATTTATTCAACTAAGATGTATTGAGAGTCTTCCATGACCAAGAACTCTTCTACATCCTTGGGATTCATCTGTGAATAAAATGGACAAAAATCCATGCAGTTTGGAGAAAGAGACCATAAGCAGTAATAAGTTTGTAAATTACATGGTATGTTAGAAGATGAAAAATGTAACAAAGGAAAAATAGGCGAATAAGAGGACAGGGAATGGGGTGCCTGGGTGGCTCAGTGGGTTAAATCCTCTGCTTTCGGCTCAGGTCATGATATCAGGGTCCTGGGATTGAGCCCCGCATTGGGCTCTCTGTTCAGCGGGGAGATTGCTTTCCTTCCTCTCTCTCTCTGCCTGCCTCTCTGCCTACTTGTGATCTCTGTCTGTCAAATAAATAAAAAAAAAAAAAGAGGACAGGGAATGTATGTGTGTTGCGGGGTTATGCGTGGGCATGGGTATGGGTGGAATTAAATCGTGTGACTTTAACAGGGTGGGTAGGGCAGACTACATTGTGCAAGTGAGGCTGGCATAAGGATTTTCAGAGAAGAGAGGGAGTTTGTTTCTAGTAACATTACAGGTTCTTTGTGTGAGTACTCAGTGAGTGTGTACTTGGCATGCCGTAAGTGTTCCTCTAAGGGCAGCTGCTCAGGAAATTACTGCTGTCGCTACCATCCTTGTAATCTTCATCATGATTACTTTGAACTTTCATGCTTCCATCTGTAAGGATTTCTTTCCTTCTCTTATATCCCTTTTCTCTCAGAATAACTAGGTGGGAAAAGCATTGGAAGCAATGAGTTCACAGTTCCCCCTTCTGCAGGTTCCACCTTCCAGGGTGAATTTCATGGGATTTCCCATCCAGAGGGATTTCTGCTGCTCCAGGATGAAGGAAATTGTTGGGAACCGTTGTGGGGGTGGGGTGGGTGGTTCCGAGATTTCCTCCTACTTGCAAGTTGACGAGGTAGTCTCCTGCAGTTTCGTGGATGCTGGCAGGAGACACAAGACTCTGGGGCCATAAACCAAGGACAGTTTATTACTGAAAGCAACAGCAGAAGCTAGAGTATCAGGATCCACGCCAGTTCTATAAGACCCAGGTCCTATAGGGCAATGTGATGTGGGCCAGGTGATGCCCTGCATGGGGAATGAGTTGCATTACATGAGAGGGTCACTACGCTGAGGAACCCGGAGCTTTTATAATGGGCAACAAGCCTACTTAAACTTGGCACAAAGACAGACATCATCTTATGGTACTTGTCAGTTAACAAACATCCCGTTTGCCCTGGAGGGAGACCCTACCTATTTCCCAAGGCTGTTTGCAACACAGATGTCGTTGGCAAGACTGTCTGGGACAAAGGCAGTCCGTGCTTCCATTCTCAAGGCATGCAGAAACACATGAGACCTGTGGAGCGTTGTCTCCCACTAGGCTTAAGGAATGAGCTGGTAAGATACATGTAACAGAGTCACTACTGGAGTTTAGTGTTTGTCTGTCTCTTGGCAACTCCAGTGAGAATCCAGGCTCATTACTTAGAGACTTCCTTGCTGCTGGCTCGTCAGGGAGGCAGTGTAGTTCCTGCCTCTGGGTGTAGTGCTGGCTTTGATACCCAGCTCTGTCAGTTTTCTGCCTGTATCCCTAAAATGGGAATAACAAGGGGACCTGCTTTAGAAAGCCATCAGGAGTTCCAAATGATAGGATGTTCCAGCAGTGCTTAGCGCAATGCCAGGTATGTGACACCAACACAGCCAGTGATAAAGTTGGCAAGGATGATGGTTTTCTGTAAGGGAAAACATGGGTCCTAAGAAACCAGTTGGAGCTGGGAGGTCTAGCCAGCTAGTAAACTGTGACCTGGCCCTCTGATGCCAGAGGTAGGGGAGAGAGAATGTGTTTATGCTTACCTACAGTGATTGCTTTGGGCCTTTAAGATTAAGTTCTGTTTCAGACTTTAATGCCCTGCAGCTTCTTTATACATGTCTTCTGAAACTGTGTCATGCTCAAAGCCTGAACAAGGGTGCTTATTTCTAGAAGTCTCTTTAATAATCTCAGAGTTGAATCCAGGGTTTTCAACTGTCCTTAGATGCAACAGGGTGATACATGGGCTACTGAAGATTAAATATGTCTGCAGATCCCTGAGTGGGCACAGATTTTCATAAACCATATATGCTAGAAATCCCAAGGGGATGGGATTTTGTTTGAGGGAAGAGTCAATCACCTCAATATACTATCTCCTGTACGTCTGTTGTGTGCCAGGCAATGCGATGGGCAGAGTAGTTGACCCAACAGTGTGAGGGGCACAGGCCATCTCACAGTGAGCTTGTAAGCACATGGGATCCCTAATTCATACGGAATGCAGAACTTAAATGCCACAAAGAGGTATAATCGAAGAGATATACAGGTGAGAGGGAAAGAAAGAGAATGAGAAAAATAGCAAAGAAATCATAGATGGCCTTGGGCATGGCTGTGAAGAGCATGGTGTCTTAGAGGAAGCCAAGTCTTAGGGTGGGCCTGGATTCAAATCCCGCCCCTGCTTCTGTGACCTTGATCAGATGACCTACCTTTCAGCTTCTCCACAGCTTTCTCTCCACTTGTGAAGAGAGGATGTTAAAACCTACCTCATAGGACTTTGCAGGGGTGATTGAAATAGTTTATAGGCTTGACAGGAGATGGGTTCAGTAAATGGCATTTTTATACCTTGTGGGCAAGAATCGTAGACCAGATCCTGGAAGCAGAGGGAACTTTGCTGGGAGCGCCCTTGGGAACTGCAGCACCTGGGAAGTATGGAAGGCTGCACGATAGGTAGTGGGGACCATCTCTGAGGAAGGGCATAACCTCAGGCCAGGCAGTTCCTTTGGCAAAGGGCAAGTCCAGGGGAGGGCCTGGGCAGTGTCAGCAGACAACTTTGCCAGCTGCTGGAGGAGTGAGTGCTTTGGCCCTGAAGGAGGACGTCGGTAGCATGCTGGCGTCCCCTGTGGCAAGGTAGACCAGCAGTTCCGGCTGAACCCAGTGGAGGGAAAGCATTCCTCTCGGTATTTTACCTCTTCCTCTGAGGTCTGAGCCAGAAAGAAATTCAGAGGATGCCTCATGGGCTGGAAACAGGAAGCTCTGCTCTGCTTCTGAGTACCTAGCTCTGGGCTGGCTCTGGCCTCACTCTGCATTCCCTCTGAGCACCTTCCTGCCCACTGGCCCTCCTGGAGAGTCAGCCCCCTTGCCCCTGGCCTCACTTTTTCCTTACTTGTGGACTTTTATTTTCTTGAGAGGATCAGGCATGGCTGAGTATCAAAGAGCCAAGTGCTACTTCTCAAGGAGAATGAAAACATCTCTAGAAAGTTCTAGAAATCATGTCATCTCAAGCACAGACCCCATTTGCAGGGCCAGAAGGGGTCAGGGTTATTGACCTCACCTCGGTCGTCAAAGCAGAGAGTGAGACACTGACCAGCAGAATTAAGGCAGTGTTGGAAGCCACCCACCTCGGGATCTTCCAGCCCCAAACTCCGCTGGTGTCCTTGCCTATAGCTTCTGTAATTCCCCTGCTCCGTCTCAATACACAGCATTGTGCCCCATTTCTCCCTCTGCTACTGACATGGCGAAATTTGAACTCTCCTCCTGTTTACTGCTTAGGGACACCGGCATTCTGGACTTAAGGCAAGACTGCCCCTATACCGCCCTTCGGGGATCTTCATTTGCATGCCGCGGGAAGAGAAGTCCACTAACTTAGTTAATAATTAAGCAAAGCCTCCAAATCCTTTGAGAGGCAATCCAGAGTTTCTGGCCCCTCCCAAGGCAGAGGAACTAAGAAGGACTTTTCATAAGTGAGAATGAATCCATTGTTATCTCTGATTTTATGGGGGTCAAACCTTATGGTACTTGGAATTCACACTCACCCTGACCTAGGACATTTGGCATGGTTCCTCCTTTCCAGTGCCTCTGGATTAATATTTAGCCATTTTATGCAGGCAGTTCTCAAATAGCTGAGTAATATGGTCATTTACCCAAGAAGATCTAAACACTCCTGAGAACTTTCTATCATTCATTCCTGAAATTCCCTTGGGAATAATAGCTCCCAAATCAAGAAATTATCTATTAGGACTGTCCCCTCCCCATTCTCTAACACAGATCCCCGACTGTGATGCTAAATGCAGGCAGGCATCGCTCCCCCTCTTTTCCCGTCCCAGCACCCCATTTGTCATTGATTAATGCAGTCAGCGGCTGAACTTTTGGCCTCTTCAGAAAGTGCTTGAGTGTATGTGTGAATTTAGCTTCAAGGTCGCTCCTCGTGGGGTTCTTTTCATAAGAAATATCAGAAAGAACTTACCCCTAATAGGGTATTCATTGAACAAACTGTGGCAGAGATATTCATTGGGAGACGATGCCGTCCTGAAGAGGGTATTACAGGAGTATATTCCAGGGCACGAAAATGTTTATAGGGCAAGCCACGAAGGAGCTTGTACGGCGTGACCCATTAGGTGCGCATGCATAGGACAGGTCTGGAAGAAGATCAGCACGTTCCGGTGTTCTCCCTTAACGGCGAGATGACTGGTGATTCTTTTTTCTTCTGTTTTGGTCATCTCTTCCTCATTTTCCTGTACTACACGTGCATTTCTTACGGAATCGGGAAATCAAAAGTTATAAAAAGGGGTGCAGAGGAGAGGGAGTTCTCCTTCCTGTTGAAACGTGGGCTCTCAGCATACGGAGAAGCAGTCTGTGTCCCCAGAGCCCGAATTCTCGCCATCACTAGCCTGCCTTGCATTAGGTCCACAGCCTGCAATGTGGGAGGCCAAGCCCTTTTGTGATGAATATGGGAGACGTGCTGCGGCAGAGGGCAAAGGAGGTGTTAGTCTGATCCGTTTCTACCTTCTGGAATGAAATCTGCAAGTGGTGTCACGCCCTCTCAGAAACCTCGCTTGCTTTGATCCCCAACCCTGGGGCTCTTCTGGACAACTCTGCGATTCTCAACAGTCAGGACATGTCTCCAAGGACGTTGCCCCACAGGCAACATTGCCACATCCTCTGCCACTGTCCTGGGGGACCTGAATGCTGGGGTCAGGACAGGCACCTGCCCACGCCTCGAGTCCCTGCTGGGTTCCCCGGCTCTCTGACATTCACGAGCCCCCAGGTGCCAAGCCCCAAGCTCGCAGGTGTCCTCTGCAAGACGCACAGGTGCCCCCTGCACACAGGGCCCTGAGTGGGGCGGGCGCCAGCCCCAGCGCTGGAGGCGATGACACCGCTTACTATCTGCAGATCTTGCTGTGGCTACGGTTGCGCGGTTTGCAATTAGACGAGAGGTCCGGGGGCCTGGGAGATCATTTCCTTCAGCAGGTTATCATTTGGGCAAAATCAGGGACTTGTCAGGCTCAGCTCACTGGCTCTGCCTGCTCTCTCTGCCCCCGCCCGCCCCTGCCTGGACAGCCCTGGTACTTTGTGCAGCAGCAACACTAGCTGCCTTCTCCCCTGCTGGACTCAGGCCTTGGTGTTGTCGGAGCAAACTGTGCTGTCCAGTGGTCCTTTCTGGGATGACTTTCCCCAGCCACCACCTTCCCCACCCCACTAATCCAGGACCCCGTGCCTCCCCCTCCCCCAGCCTGTGATCATTTATTCGTTGGATTATGTGTCACTATTTTCCCCACTAGACTGTGGACTAGGCTGTGTTCACCCTTGTCTCCCCAGCACCTCATCTGGAGCCTGGCACAGAGTAGGCTTCCACAGCGAGATGAATGAGCTCACACCCGCGTGTGTGATCTGCACATGACGGTCACGTGTGATATTCTGACCTCAAGATGCTTCTGGTTGGGATCAGCTCCCCTGGGTGCAAGCCCACGTTCGACACATCATTAGGGACTGACCGTGGGCCAGTTGCATGACTGAGATGGTTTCCTCTCTGGTAAATGTGGATGCAAATATATATTTTTTTTAATTGTAGGATTGAACGGAAGATTAAATGAGATGATGCCTTG
Source organism: Neogale vison (assembly GCF_020171115.1). Taxonomy (NCBI): domain Eukaryota; kingdom Metazoa; phylum Chordata; class Mammalia; order Carnivora; family Mustelidae; genus Neogale; species Neogale vison. The sequence goes on from NC_058092.1 coordinate 232,270,965, forward strand.
GAAGCACCAGGTGCGGGCACCATGTGGTGAGTTTCGTTCTGCTATTGTTAATTCCTGTTAGCTTTCTTGTCCTGATACTCTGTCCTCTGAACCTTTTCCAGCCAGAGCTGGAGGTCACTCTCAGTTATAAAACCTCTTTAAAAAAAAAAAAAAGATTTTATTTATTTATTTGACAGAGAGACAGATCACAAGTAGGCAGAGAGGCAGACAGAGAGAGAGGGGAAGCAGGCTCAACACCAAGCAGAGATCCTGATGCGGGCTCAAACCCAGGTCCCCAAGACCATGACCTGAGCCGAAGGCAGAGACTTAACCCACTGAGCCACCCAGGTGTCCCAAAGCCTCTTGATGTCTATGTAGCTCTTGGCCTCTTTATCTGCCTGCATGTCATGTGTCGTCCACACTCAGTGTCCTTGGGTTTGCGAGGGGACAGAGAGAATGAAATAGGCACCCGTTCACTGGATGCCACCTGGAACTTAGTCTGATTCTGGGGAGGAGCCTTGTGGGAGATCGTCCATGCAGGAGCAACCTTTCAGGAAGGGGACACTGAGTATCACACAAGATGTGCCAGTGGGCTGCCCACTCCTTCCTCCCGGACCGGGCCCCATGGAGGGCTGACTGCTGCGGTTCAAGAGGGGATCCAGATGGGTCTGTTTGCACCTGGATGTTACTGTGAGGATGGCGACCTGGAAGGGCAAGCAGACTTCAGAGAAATTGGCTTCTGTTATGGGGACACAAGGACCCAGGGATGGACTTCTCTGGGTCAGAACATCAGGAACATTTAAGAGTCTGTTCCCAGCTCCTGAATTCCAGTGGGGAGGCTCAGAGAGGTAACGCACCCTACCATGGTCACAGAGCCGCTCAGTGGTTGAGGCAGGACTTCTGAGGGGGTCTGCCATTCCGAAGCTTTTCCTGAAGCCACGCTGCTTCTGCGATCAGTATCTCCATTCTGAGTTTATCTGGACAACAGTTTTAATGACTTACCATCATAGGGTGGGAGCACTCATGCATGCAATGATTGAATGTCAAGTTTAGTTAATTAATTTATTTAGATTTTATTTATTTATTTGACACAGAAAGAGAGGGCCCAAGTAGGTGAGCAGCAGGCAGAGGCAGAAGCAGAGGGAGAAGCAGGTTCCCCACTGAGCAGGGAGCCTGATGTGGGGCTTGATCCCAGGGTGACTTGAGCCAAAGGCAGATGTTTAACTGACTAAGCCACCCAGGCACCCCTGATCACCAAGTTTTAAATGCCAGGTCCTGGCTGAAGCCCGAGAATACAAAGACGAACAAGACCAGCTCCTGGTCTTGGTTTCACAGAAGAAGCCCTCCTACTGCAGCAGGAGACAAAACTGTATCTCACTTAGATGTTCCCATGGTCTGATGTGGTAAGTGTTTATCTCAACTGTATTCATTCCCCGCCCCCCAGCCCCGAGCAAGTATTTACTGAGCACATACTTTGTGCTACCCAATCTGCTAGGAGGTTAAAGATAGGACCCTGGGCAAGAAATAAAGACTGAACGTTGCCTTCAATGGGACTTAGAGAGAAGAGACATTAAGCAAGCATTCAGATTAGTGGGTTAATCATCACAGAAAAGGGGGGCTCTATCCTCTCATTTGCTTCCACCTCTGAGGGATCAGAGGAGGCTTCCCTTCAGAGCAGACTCTGAACTAAAGTCTGAAGATTGAGTGGAATGTAACTGCACAGAGAGGGGAGGGAAGACCATTCTAGGACAGGAGAATGGGCTATGTCAATGTCCTGGGGCAGAAAGAATGCATGGGAGTTATGCAGGACAGCCAGGGAGGCAGGAGAGGAGAGGCAGAGCAGTCAGACAAGGAAGTTTTGCCTCTACCCCCAGAAAAGTGGGCATCCATTGCAAGATTTCAAGCCAGGCAATGACACAATTAGATTTCCATTTCCAAAAGATTGCTCCCACTGCGGAGTGGGCTCCAAATTGGCGGAAGGCAGGAGAGGAGTGGGTGGACCAGTTGGAGACCATTGCCAAGGTCCTGATGAGCAGAGATGGTAGCCCAGAGTGAGGTGAGGGCAGGACATGGGTGCGAGAGGACAGTGGAGAGGACAGCTGGCAAAGGAACTAGAACGCAAGAGATGGAGGTGGGCGTTGATGCGTATTACACCATGAAGACGAGGCAAGAGGGGGCCAAGGAGGAAATGACAGGGGCATTGGCTGTGGCAGAGAGGAGAGATGATGACCGAGTGATGCCTGTTGGTTCGAGTGACCCGAGGCCGCGGGGCCCTTGCTGAGAACTGTTTCAGATGACAAAGCCAGGGCTCAACATGGAAGGGCGACTCAAGAAAGGGCTGACCCAAGTCTTGAACCCTGGTCTTCTGACTCCAAATCCAGTGCCCTTTCTAACATCTGAGGTGAGCATTTAGCCAGGGACCACTCTGTAGTCTACCAGGAGCTGTACAATCAACCCTAGCTTGCCCACACTAATGTGTACCCCCAAATCTCAGTGACTCATATCAACAGCAGGGCTCTCCGCTCACATTACCTGTAGATGGAGGGGCTGAGGGTTCTGACCCCGTGTCTGCTCGTGCAAAACCCAGGAGGAAGGGGCGGCCCTGGGTGGGACCCTCCTGTTCTGGTGGCCAGGGGATGAGCGTGGTGTGCCGCCATCAGGCGTGGGAAGGCACAGAACGAGGTGAGCGTGGCTGCGTGCCTTCTCAGGTCACGTGCAGAAGCCCCGAGCTGCACGGCTGAGTGACTCCTCCCACTCGACCCGTGACTTATAGGTAAATGAGCATGATTAGCTCGTGCGTCATCGCACGAAAACCCTGTTTTGTTTTTAGGTGGATCGGTAGGTAGGGGACCACTCTGCTGTCCGTGGGCCACAAGCATTGAGTAACACGTGTTCCTTGTACTGTACTTGCTGGTGTTTGATGGTTGTTTGTGATTTCTTATGGGTTTTCCTTTTCGTTCTGAAATGCAAACCTGCTATTAACTTGGAGTTGGTTGACTCCTGCTGTGTTTGGGCTGAGAACATGCTTGAATTCGCAGGGGGATCCGGCTGCCTGCCAGCGCGGGGTCTCTTCCCACCACGTGACTGCTTTCCAAGTCAAGCTTTGCGAAGCCCTGGAGGGTCAGGCCAAGGCCCGTTGCTGCAGGAAAGACAGGGGTGCGGGAGCTTTTAGAGCCTGTCCTCATGTCTCCATAGAAGGGGGCTTCTGACACCCTCTGCCGTGGCAGCTCAGGGTGGAGGACAGGACAGGGGTCAGCATCTCTTGGAGCAGCAGTGGCCAGTGGTATTAGTGATACCCTGGCAGCCATGGGCCGTTCCCAGAGACCCCCACACTGAAGCGTCCGGGTGGGCGCTAGCTTTTTCCGCTTCCTGTTCTTTCGCTCTCTTGTGTCTGCGTGGGCATGCGGGGCTCTAGGGTATGTTGAAGAGGCCTCTCCTCCCCAGCTTCTGCCCCGCAATCTGCTTGAAGAGGTCAGGCTTACCAGTCCCTCATATCTAGAATGTGGCACAGGAGGTGGGGGGGGGGCCTGCTGCGTTCTCCAGTCCAGCTCGGGGAGCACCTGGGGAGCTGTGGGGTGGGCTCTTGGATGCCACTTGGTCACTGGGGTCTGTATCTTCTACCAGTCAGAAGAGGGGGCAATGAATTTATACCCCAAACCTCCAACAGACTGCAGCAGGAGACAGCTACACTCTTCCTGTTTCTCTTTGGTGCTTCCGTTTGAAGGACTCTCTCTGTGAGAAGTTTACTTTGAAAGCCAAAGCACACTGGGCATTTGAGGTACGAGTATATCCACTCTTGGAGTGGAGAGCTCTATGGGACAGATGGAGGACTTTTTGGCCTTTTGAAACCTAAATACCCGGTGTTCTTCCAGGCTCTTAGCTTGGGAAGAAATAAGCCATCCTTCTAGAACCTCAGAAAAATTTATTTCAACATCTGTGGACGTATTTTAATTTCTTCCTTCAGTAGGTTCAGCTTGGCCAACTGAAACAGTGTTTAGAGTATTTTAATCATGTTAATAGGAAAGGCAGCCTGCCAGGAGACCAGGAGGAATGCCTCTCTTCTTTGTGCTGCACAAAAGGAGCTCCCTCGGTCTCCCTTCTGCTTGTGTGTTGCGTGAGCCACAGGAATTCATTGACTTAGTCCTCCAAGCAAATAGACAGGCAGGTATAACTGTCTCATTTTGCACCTGAAGACATCTAGGCTCCAAGAGCTTGGCAAGCTACGTGGCTCAGTGGGGTTGGGGGAAGGAAACACACACATCTTAGAAGGTATGACCTGCCCTCAAAGAACCGACCATACGGTAAAGGGATCCTCAACTAGCAATCGGTTGGTATAGCTTATTCATTTTATAATGAGGAAAGGTGAGGCCCAGGGAAGGGGAGGGGTTACCTGAGGTAGAGTGTAGCAGTAGGTATCCACCAGCAGAAGGTTCCAGCATCCTTTTTGGTGTGGCCATGCAAAGAATTCTGGCCAAGAAGACCTAAGATTTCCAGGAAATACAAAAAGGGAATGGGCATGCCTGGTTTGCTTTCTCAACCCTCCGGCTTCCTGCTACCTGTGTGTGGAGTTCCAGAAGCCATCTGGGGCCAAAAGGACTGGGCTATACCCTGGGAATCCAGGAGGGGAGAGCCAGCAGGACCCTGGGTTCCTGCTGACTTTACTGAGCTACCCTTGACTGGGGCCCTGGACTCTCACTCTGGATTGACTTCATATGAGACAAACAAACTCATTCTGGGCTTTTCGGTTCCATGCAGTTAAACCTGAAGAGTTAACAGGGGACCTTGAATTCTTGAAGGAACCTTGACTATTTGGTGAGGTCTTGGGGAGCAAACCACCATTCTCATGCCAGTGACCTTGCTTCCCTGTCCAACGTCCCTTTCGTCCTTATGCTATTTTTTTAATCACTGTTTTTCTCTGAACATCGCTGAAGCTTTCTCCTGCAAATGAAAATGCCAAATGAAAAGGCCTATTAACAAAATTTAAGATGCTCAAGCAAGTAGCTTTGATCTACAGCCCATCCTGTGTCTCCCGTTCCCTTTTTGTTGGGTGAGCAGCCAGCTGGGCCTCACGTAACCTTCTGCAGCTCAGCTTCCGTTCCTGCTGTTCTGCCATGGCCTGCTTCCCCTTGCCTTCCCCCAGACATCACCTGAAGAAAGGACTCCCTTTCTTTAGTAATTATGCGGAAATAATTCTTGGGCAGTCGATTCAGGGAAATCACAGTGTGAAATCTAGAATCACTCTATGCCCACATGCATCCCACAGGGATTAAAAAGAGTTAAAATGACTTGTTCCAGCTACATCATGAAAAGCAACAAGAGTTACAGAAAAACATCTATCAAAAATTTTAAGTAGCAATGAAACATTAATTCAAATGAATGAAGGATTAAAAGGGAAAAGATAAAGTTAATAACACAAAGTAAAATTTCTATACGGCAAACCCCAATAAAACAGACCAAACCCCCTCCAAACAAACCCCAAACCCAAACTATGTAAGCAAACTGTTTGCAAAGTAGGACATGAGGTAGATAGATTTAATATATTATAAATTCATTCAGATTGGTAAAGAAGCACCATAATATTGACAAACAATTGGCTTTTTTAGAAAAAAAAAAAAAAAGATATATCCATACCCCCAATTACAGATGAATAGCATACATCGAAAAAGATATTTAAATTTACTTTAAAAATCAAATAAATATTAAAACATCAGAGAAATAAATTTTAACATGTCAAGTTGCATTTTAGAATGAGAATTCTGAACTTAGCAAGGGCACCGAGACATGAAAACTCTTATCCTGGTACAAATTGGCCCAGCTTTTTCGTTGGAGACACAGTTGAGCAACATATCAAGCATTCACATCCATTAAATGAGTAGGGCTGCCTCTGGGAATGTATCCCAAGAACGTAACAAGAACGCACAAGGAAAGCTCTGTGGTCAGAGATGCGTACCGCGGTGTTATTTATCAGAGAAAAAGGCAACTGCAAAGACATCCAATTGCTGATAACTACCTTAAAATTTTTTATAGAACAAGGTAGAGCATCATGGTCAGCAAAAAATGAGCAATTATTGCACATCCAGACCAAACACCATTGTACAATAGTCCCCCCTTATCCGCGGTTTCTTGTGCACTAGTTCCTCATTATCTGCGGTTTCCCTGTCCATGATTTCAGTCCCCCGTGGCCAACCTCATGGCCAGAAGGTCAGTAGTAGCCCTCCCTGCGCCCCGTTACCGTGCCCACATCATTCATGTCCCTTCATCTCATCACGGAGGCCTTCTGTGCTCTCCCACGGCTACACAAAGTAGGGTGAATGCAGGACAGGAAGTTATTCTGAGATAGAGACCACGTTCATAGAACTTTTATCACAGTTTATGTTAAAATTATTCTATTCCGCCGTTAGTCATTGCTGTTTATCTCTTCCTGCGCCTACTTTGCGAATTAAACTTTATCAGAGATGTGTATACACCTAGGAAAAAACATAGAGTTTGATAATATTCGTGGTTTCAAGCATCCCCTGAGGGGCTCGAAGCTATCCCCCAGACATAAGGGCGGCTCCTGTACCATTCTTTCTTGCAAATCCTTTGCAGAGTTTTTCTTAAAGTCTTTATTGAAGAAAAATTGACATACCCAAAGCACACGCATTTAATATGTACAACTTGAAAAGCTGTGATATGTGTGTGTCTGTGAAACCTGTACCACAATCAAGATATCCAGTGGATTGCCCAGCCCCAAGAACTTACCCTGGGCTCTTTTCCAATATCTTCCTCCCATCCCTTCCTAACCCTCTTCATTGATCTGCTTTCTGTCACTGTAGATTCATTTTCATTTTCTAGAATTTAATTTGGAAACATACAGTATGAATTCCTATTTGTCTGGTCTCTGACTTATTTGTCTAGTGTGATTATTTTGGCAACCAGCCATGTCGTGTCATATAAATCCTATTAAGTGCTTAGTAGTTTTCCTTTCTCTAGGTGAATCACCATTTGTGCGTCCTGTCCTGTATACATGCACATTTGGGTAGTTTCCAGTTTTGAAAACAACTACCAATAAAGTCACTATTAATAGTCACGCATAAATAGTCTCTTGCTGTTCCTCTTTTCCAGACTTAATTCATTTATTTTTTGCCCATTAGTTTGTTCAGTCTCTTGGTGAAGGGAGACTCACCTGTGTTTTATTCCGTCTTCACTCCGCACCAGTTTCAGCCCTGGCTCTGTTACTAACATGGTGTGTGATCCTTGGGCAAGTTTATGTGTGCGTCTAGGCCTTTCTTGTCCTATGAAAGCTTCAGCCCTGGACCAGAGCTTCTCAACGTCCAGACTGCATCACAGTCCCCCGCAGGAGACTTCCCCGGTTCTGCCCTTGGACTTTCTGATTCAGCTGGTCTGGGATGGGCTTGAGATATTGCACTTTGACACGTCTCCTGGGGACGAACATTCATGCTGCCTGTGCAGAGAGCGCTCTTTGCAAACCCTGGACCTAGGCCTTTGAGATAACCACGAGCTGTGTAATAATAAACTTAAGACACAGAGAACGCTTGTTTTTAATATGTGCTTTTGATAAGGGAGCGTGAAAGGCTGCATTTTGCAAGTTGGCTTTATGCAAAATTCAAACATTTCTAAAACAAAGAAGGGAGAAACACTACCTCTGAAAAATGCTCAGGATTTACATATATAGGCAAATCCACCTAGGAATGACTCATCGTATTCAAATGGTGATGTTTACATATTTTTAAGAGCTCCGTTAGAGACAGACAGCTCTTTCAAATCTAATCAAACTGAAGGTAATCACTTCTCTGCTTGTTCTAAATGACCCCCTCATCAACACTATTTACATGGCAAGAAGTAAGTACTCAGTCTTGACATTGGATTATTCTTCACGATTTATGTGGTTTGTCCTGAAATGTAACTCTTTGCAGTTGGCTTTTATTGGGCAGGGACACGATCATCTTTTAAACCAGATAATTTTTATTTATTTATTTTTAACCTGTGTGACACAGCGTGCCCGATAAAGAAACCATTTCTTTCATGCCTTTAATCTCCTCCGAGGGCAAAAGTAGTATTTGCTGAAATAAAAGTACACCCCAGCAGAAACGCGATGCTAATCCTCTTAGTTTTAATGGTTTGGAAATGGTTGGAGTAAGAAGGTAAACATTGTAGTTGATTAATAGGAAGGAAGTCAATTGTCCATGTAGCCACTGCTCTGTGCCATACTGTACAATGGCGCTTTCTTTTTATAAAACCTCCAAACAGGGTCCTTCTCCATTTTAACGTTCTTACTTGAAAAGTGATCTACTAGCGCTGTGCGGTTCTAAGTGTTTGATTCCATTACCCCAAAAAGCAAGCAGTGCACATTTCAAATCGACGTCAAACAAGTCCCACTGATAACTGGTGTCATATCAATGCCTTATCAGGTCTTTTTTATTGAAAATAGTCGGATATAATGAGTTGCTTCACATTTAAAAGTCTTAAGTCTCTGAAAGCTCCAGGCCTAGATGGTTTTGATACTGGCTTATTAAACTTGCACCGGGAGAGAAAGCAGGACTGGGGGCGGGTGGGAACAGGCGGGAGAAAGAAAACCGGAGAGGGACAGAGGTGGGAGCTTTCCTTAGCCTATGGTTTAACCCCGCGCTGGCCACAGAGAAAAGATTGTGTTTGCCGATTGCTGTTTCTGGGAGTCCGTCCAGATTGTAGCCTTGCAGGAGCTCACCTGCCATTTTTGCAGGATCGCATAGTTTTCTTTGCGTAGTGATGAGTTCAGGGTTCGGGACCCCGTAGTCATGTCCTAGCCACTGAAACTGAGCGTTGGACAAAGAAGACATTTGACCCACGTTACAACTCAAGTAGTGGGAAGAGAGCCCTCAGGACCGAGGAGGGAGGGACCTTCAGGAAGGCTGAGACTCTACCAAGTACCACATGTGAGAGATGCCCTTTTCCTCTGTGTAACCCCTCCCATGTTCACGCTGGGTCGGTGTTGACACCTGTTCCCAGCTGAGGAAGAGTGAGGTCCCGAAGACGGGAGGGAATGTCTTACGGCTTGACCAGATGCGTGCGTCTCAAAGTGTGGTTCCCCAATCAGCCCAGCAGCACCCCCTGGGGACTTGGCCCCCACCCAGACCTGCTCATTCAGGAACCCTGGTGGTGGGTCCTGGTGGTCTGCGTGGTGAACCCTCCTGGAGGTGTCGATGTGTGGTCAGGGCGGGTGCCCATGTGTGCCCAACTTTGCAGGTGCCCTGCTACCTAGGGCCCAAAGTGCTGAAACCTCCTTAGGGGTCACAGCAAGTAGGAAGCAGCATGTTTAATTGGGAGGGATGGAAGGGGGGGGGCGTGCGCCCTCCAGAGCTTTGCCCCTTCACATAGTGGGTTTGGCAGGTAACCAGGAAACTGAAAGCAACAAGATAGGATTTTAACGTCCATCTGTCAAATGGTGGGCAATCGAGGGTCCCATCCTGCCTGTCATGTCCGAGTTGAGAGGTATGTGCTGCTTTATGAGAGTAGAGGAGGGAACTGAAGGCTTGGTGTGATTCCCTTCTCTCCCTGCCGGCATCATCAGTGCCTTGCTCATGGAGATGCTTCTCATGCGGCTCCCAGAGGAGCCACTTGCTCTAAGGATGATTCCGAGAGCCGTGGGTCTAAGGGCGCCCTGGAAATAACTGTATCATCTAGCAAATTCCTAAGTATGATTTCTACAATATCGGCTGTTGCCTGGAGCAAGGTATGGGTCATAATAGTGAATCAAGGGGGAGAAGGGCCCCGAGGAGGCCAGGCTCCCACCAAGCACACAGAGGAACTCATTTCTGTTTATTTCCTTTCTTTAAAAAAGATTATTTGTTTGAGAGAGAGAAAGAGAGGGAGAAGCCAACTCCCTGCTGAGCAGGGACCCTGACTTGGGGCTCAATCCCAGGACCCTGAGATCATGACGCGAGCTGAAGGCAGACAACCGACTGAGCCACCCAGGCGCCCCTCTGTTTATTTCCTTTGCTGCCGTTCCGCCAACCCCCCCCCCCCCCCGCCAGCAGCCCACCCTCCAGCTCTCTATCTCATTGGCTCCCTCGCAGGCCAGTTGAGTGCTGAGTGAGCACCTCGCGGGGAACTTGGACGTCAGCACCACACCCACACCCAAATACAAGCTTGCATTTCTGATGGAGTTCACACCGCCAAAGACAGAGCAAGGACAAGTGGGCAAAAGTGTAGACTCCAGGTGCCCATCCTGCCCATCCCAGCGCTGTGACCTTGGCAGGTTATGGCTTCTTCCTTGTCCCAGAATCCCCACGATGGCCTTGCCTCTCCTTGCCCACCCAGTGCAGATGTGAGGGTCAGGTGAACTGTGTGCGGGTGGGTCTCTGAGGCCCCATAAGGACAGTAGGCGTGCCTTGGAGCAGCCTGAAGAACCCCCAAGAGAGCCCACAAGAAGGGCCTCGAGCCACCAGCTAGAGAGTAGGCTTCAGGTCAAGGTTGCAGTGAGAAGACCAGAAATGCAGGCATAGCTCTGAGTAGGGTGAGCGCCTTGACTTGGTCTGCCTGGCACTTTTTTGGTTTTGATACTGAAAGTCCCAGGCAGAGTGGGACTGTTGGTCACCCGAGCTCAAAGCTCCCTCCTTCCTTTACTTGTCATGTAACCTGGCCTCTCAGAGACATGGTTCCATCTCCCAAAAACGCAGTGATAATAATCATACTAACACCAACATAATAGCAGGCACTCGACACGCTCTGCTTATTCCTGCCCGGGAACCGCACGTGTCTGCTGTCCCCTGATTCCTGCAGTTCCCCGGATCCTGATTGCCTGGACAGGGCATCGGCCTGCTTCATGGCAATGATGGGCTTCGTACCTGGGACTCCAAGTCATGTAGGAGCTCCTTGAGAGCAGGGATCAAATCTTGTTCAACTTTGCTGCCTGGAAAGTGCTCAATAAATGTTAGTTAAATGTCTGTTACTGACCTCTCACACCACGAAGACAGCTGGCGTAAAGCTTTAACCTGGAAAATTCCGGGTTTCAAAGAGTCAGCGGTAACAGCTGCATTTCCTCAGTGAGTGTCTAGCAATGTGTTCAGCCCTTTACTTGGTTGGTTTCATTTAACCCCTCCCCACCCTCGAGGAGGTAAGCAAAGGTTTAGGGTCACCTCTATTTTATGTCCCAGGAGCCCCAGACTTAGGTGAAGAGACTCGCCCAAGGGCGCACAGCGGGCAAGTAGAGGAGTCGGGATTCAAACCCAGGTGGGTCATCTTTGCCAAACAACCTAGAACGACCCACGGCTCTGGGCAAAGTGGCCCAAAGCACTTTGTAGGGCACTTACAGATGGCTGGAAAAGCCCCCTGGTGTCCATGCTGCCCCCCCAGCTCTTTTCTAGTAAAACCCCGCTAACGAGGGCCGCCACCCTCCCCAGCTGTGCCACTGTGGCCCCGTGGCCCTGAGTCCTCAGTCAGCCCTCCTAAAGGACAGCCTGGCAGGTCGCCCCGACTCGAGAGCGCCAGAGACCATTTTCACCACCTAATCAATAACCCTGTTATTGACTTGGTGTTCCCGGAGGACAGGTTTATAACTTTATTGAGCACTATATGCGGGGGCAATTATAAGGATAATGGGAAATCATCGACAAGAGGAGGCTGCTTCTGCATTGCAAATTAACATCTGCTCCAGGTAAGAGAAGAGCCATGTTTTAGTTTTGGAATCGGGAAAAATGGAAACGCCTGTAAGACAGAGTGTGTGATTCATGGTGGGTACCCAGCAGGGCACCACAGTCTGGGTCTTCCGCTCTGGCCTTGTCCTGAGCTCCCTGTGACCGTGACAGTCCCCACGTGATGAGCTCGTTGGGAGTGTCCGACCCCTTGTCCACAACCACCTGCTGTCATCCTGATTTCCTGGGTTCTGAAACAACTGCTCCCAAAGTCCTCCTGTCTTGATAGTGGGCAAGCCTGGAAAGACCTTGGCCTCGTCCCCTGGAGGGCAGGTGTGGCTCAAGCCGCCACCCAGTGCTCCTCACACAGCTGGGACGTACTGGGAAGGGGGACTGGACCCAGACTAGGGGACCGTGATCTAGTCTTGGTTCCACTGGCTGTGTGGCTCCAGGCAAGCTGTTTCAGCTCCTTGAGCCTCACTGTGTCCATCTGTAGAATGGGGTTATGACACTGTCTGCCCTGGAGGGTCCTTATGAGGTTAGAGGAGCTCATACCTTTGCAACTCACAGCCTCATATTACAGACTCTGTGTCCAGCCCCCACCCTCCGTCACGCTCGACATGATCGTCAGCATCTAGAACAAGAGAACGAGATAAAACCCTTGCCTTTGTTAGGTCATTCCAGCTGCAGAAGAGTTGATCCGGGGGCAAGCACAGAAACAAGATTTATGAAAGACCCCCCAGGGGCGCCTGGGTGGCTCTGTTGGTTAAGCGTCTGACTGTTGATTTCGGCTTAGGTCACGATTTCAGGGTCGTGAGATCCTGTTGATTTCGGCTTAGGTCACGATTTCAGGGTCGTGAGATCGAGCCCTGCTTTGGGCTCTACACTGTATGTGGGGCCCTGATGCAAATTCTCTCCCTCTCCCTCTGCCCTTTCTCCATCCCCCATGCCCTGCTCACTCTCTTAAAAAGAAAGAAAGAAAGAAAAAAAGACCCCCAAAGAGCAGGTCTACAAAGCACACTGAGCTCTTCCCAGGGCAGACAGGCCGGGCTGGGTTTCTCCTGCGTCTGTTTGTTTGGCACCGGTGTCGTCTAGCATCCTGAGGCACTTCCTCTGTGCCTGGTGCCGTGCCCAGAGCTGTGGGCTCATTCTGTCCGTGGGTCCTCCTGCCGGCTCGAAGAGGCAGGTGTACGCTCCTCATTTTCAGGTGTGAATCCCAGAGAGGGAAGCTGGCCTGTGTGTGTCCCACAGCACGTGAGTGGTGGCTGAGGCCGGATTCTGGGGCTCTCCTGACTCTTAGACAAGGACCCAGGAGGCCCCCAGCGCTGCAGGTGCCTTCATCCCATGGCAAGGCAGAGCTCCAGCCGGCACCCCATGCCCTGCCCCGCAGCCCTCATCCTCCTACACGTGCTCTGTGTGCTTGGCCCCATTTTGATCCCTTCAGGTCCTCCTGGTCCCACGTGAGCCAGCCCTCCTGGTCTCAGAAAGTCTCTGGTTTGGTTATGTCAGGGGACAAAGCCTGGTGGGTACACAAGGAGGCTCTGGGGTGTTGCTTACTGTCCCTTTGAAAGAGTGCCACCCTTGTTGATGAATGACCAGAAAGAAGCAGGCTCTCCAGCTGGAGGAGGGGGGAGCTGACAGACAGGGAGAGCCAGACTGTTGGCCCTTTGCATGAGGCTGTGGCGAGGGCCCTGGAGAGACGATGGAGGCCCAGAGAGAGAAAGGGCTCAGGGCTATTTGGTGTGACTACAGTCAGGTACCTGGAGCCCCCTTCTCCTGTCTTGGGGCTACTGACTTATCCCCGTGTCTCCTTGGCCTGCACCCAGCTCTCTGGTTCAGCCACAGTTATGTCCCCATGCAGCTGGGGTCCTGTGGGCAGCCCCAGCAGCATCCAGGAGCCCCAGGAAAGGCTCCCACTGGGGGAGCAGAGGCTAGGAGTCCCCAGGCCTGCCCCGTGATCCCTTCACGACTGATCCTGCAAGACCAAGTTTTCCTAGAGCATCCTCTTGTTTTTTTACTGCCACCCACAAACCTTCGGTACAAGCTGGCCATATAGGTGGCCTCAATTCTTCGTGCCTTTCCGTGGCCACAGTTGCTTGGTGACGTGGCAGTTTTTCCCACTAAGGAGGTGGCGTCGGGTCTCTCTGCCCCTTGGATCTGGGGCTTGCTCTGCTCCGTAGCCTGTGGCAGATACGACGGAAAACCGGTCCTAAACCTGGTTCTGAGGGACTCGCGTGTTTCTGCTTGCTCTCGCTTGCACTGCTGGGGTCTCCCAGGAGCCCTAGAGAGGCCAGTCCGCACCAACAGCAGCCAGCGGCTCTCAGATTTGTGACCAAACTCCGCCAGCATCAGCTAAACCCAGCTGAGATCAACCAATCCCCAGCCTTGATTCATGAGCTCTACCTAATAAAAGATTGTCATTATAAGCCACTAAGTTTTGGGGCTGGTAGTTACTTCGAATTAGCTAGCCAGTAAACCCTTCTGAATGTACCTACCCCCCATCGGGCACTTACTGCTGCTTCAACGGATGGAAAAATGTGGGGTTGCTACTGACCATGTTCTGAGCATCCTATGACCATTGTCGTCATTATCTTGGTATGGCCACATACTGAACATCACTGGTCCAGGCTCGTGCCCCAGACTGCGTGTGTACTCAATGCTCTGATCTTCTCTACATACTCCGGGGCAGGGATCATCGCTCCGTATTTGATCCATAATGAAGCGGGGATGCAGAGATGCTCACTGGTTTCCCCGAGGTTCATACACCAAGTAGCAGCATTAGGATCGGTCCTGTCTGACTCAGGCGAAGAGAACATGCTCTCGACCTGAGTCAGACAGGACCGATCCTAATGTTGCTACTTGGTGTATGGACCTGGGGGACTAGACAGCAGCGTTGGAAATGGCCTCTGCACAATTAGAACCAGAATCCCTATGTTAAAAAGTGTGAATAAGATTTTTACTTTTTTGGGGGACAAACACACTGATCAAAAGACCTGCCTGGTCGCTCTCCCCAGAGCCTGGGTGAACCCCGTCCTTCCCCAGGGGCTGCCTGATTTCAAAATCCAGGCAGGAGCCTGCTGCGGTTCCCCTCCAGTGACTCGGAGTGTCTGACAGAGGCTGTGCTCAGGTCTGGTTAACCTAACGTGCACAATAAAAATTTTTATTAAAAAGAGAAGAAGAAAGCAGGGAAATGGCAATTGGCCATGGAAGGACATTATTTTTTATTGGAATTAGAATTCCTTTATTTAAAAAATATATAAACTCTCAATCTTCTTTCTATCCCTTGGCTCAGCAGCCCGTGGCAAGCTTCCGAGGGCAATTCAGTATTGGCGGAGGGAACAGCCCTGGACTGGCTCGCTTTTCCTAAGCTGTTAGGGGATGGAAGCCATGGCCCCGCGGGGCGCCAGAGCGCAGGACCCCCCCAGCGAATGCCACCGAGCCCAGCTTCGAGTGGCCGGCCGTGTCCTCAAGCCTGGGCCCAAGAATCCACCCAAAGTCGCCCCTGCGTTCTCACAAACGTGCTCAGGGTTTATTTTGCCGAGACTTGCTGGATTTTAACAAATCCATTTCCAGAGGTTTTGATGGAAAGGTAGAATTCCTGTGCTTTGCAAAAAGGCAGCAGAAGGGGTGGCTGTGGCTCACCTGAGAATTCCAGGTCCCCGGGAGCCACGGGCTCGTCCGGCGTGACCTGCCCACGCACCCCACGTCCGTTCCCCGGGTGGCCTTTCCCAGGCTGCGTGCTAGGCGCTCGCTAGTCCCACATCTCACCTCATGGCCGCAGCTGCCCCTTCGAGGCACGTTCTGTTATGAGTCCCCTTCACAGCGGCAGAAACTGAGACTCCACAATGTTACGACGTCACATACGTTCAACTGACAAACGCGTATGAGCACCTCACGCCTCAGCTGCTGTCCTGGGCGCGAGGGACATGGTGGGGACGGAACTGACCCGGCAAACGGGTCCCACGACCATGGAGCCGACGGCGATGGCGCAGGATACCAGGTCTGTGGGGCTCCAGGACACAAGGCTGTCCCTGCCGTACGGAACCCCTGACTGAGGCCAGGTCAAGGACTTGGGCTAAAAACCAGCATGGCGCGCGGGGCGCATCGGGAACGGGCAGCGCACATCTGGATTTACACCCTCAGCTTTCCAGCTGTTTGAACACGATTTCAAAGGGAGTAAGGCGACAGAGACAGCGTCGGACGTTTGCTGAACACCGATCAGTGGTCAGGTAGACGGGGTGGAGGGCATGTGGGGGCGTCTCTCCTCCCGGAGACTTTCGGCCGTCCTGGGGATAGATGCCATTGGCCACGTGCTTTTTGCAGATGGCAGAACTGGACGTGGGGAGGCACGTACTCCACTTGGAGATGCTTGGCAGGCAAGTGCAGAAGCAGGGTTTGGACGGAGCCTATAGGCAGCCTCACCCTGGGGCAGCTCACCCCCCTGAGGATTTCCCTTGTGGGCAGGGTCCTGACACCCCGGGTCTTGAGTCTGGGGTAGTCACCCGTGGTATAACCCTCTGCTCCCTACTAAGACCCCCGGCTGGGGAGGAAGAGGAGGATGGGGGAGAAGCATGACCAGCAAGGGGAGGGGGAAGGCCAAGTTGGGGAGGGGAAGGGGGGAGGGAGAGAGGGAAGGGGGAGGAGGAGAAGGAAAGCTCTGCTTCTTCGTCACACTCCACCCTTTCGCTAATTCAGGCGGCCTCGCTAACACCCCATCTTCTCATCCTCCAAGGCACGAGGCCTCCAGGTGTAGTCCCCGTCCAAGCCGCCATCCCGATGCTTGCTGCCTCAATGGCTTGTTCCGTCCCAGTTTCTGCCAGTGCTCACCAGGCTGCCTGTCCCGGGCTGGGGACCAAGAGGGTTTTGGAGCGAGTCATTCATGCTCAGTGACTGGGTGTGAGGGACCTGGGGAGGCAGGAGATCCACAGGAAAGGGGGCTGAAGAGGAGGAGGCAGGGGCTGGCCTCGGGCTGGGCCTTGTGGGTTTAGAAGCAGAGGAGGGAAGTGACGCAGGCCTGAGCTGGTTCTAGGTTCAAAGGCACAGCCCACAAGATTCACCCCGAAAAGGGCTTCTTTGAGGGAGGAGGGGAAGAAAGGGAGAAGAATGGATTTTGTCTTTGTGGCTTAAAAGATGTGCGGCCTCGGAGGCAGCTGCCCGGCTTCCGTGGGAGACCATGGAGCGGGTCCGTGGAGCACACCCTCCCCTTGGACGGTCGTCTGAGAACCAGCAGGCCCCAGTGCCCTGGGAAGCTCCCTCGGAGACAGGCCCAGCACGTGGCCCACCTTCTGCTCTGCAGTGATCATACGGCACCTTCACTGGGAGGCACGTGGGACCTGCAGACGGACGTGGCTTCCCCAGCCTGTGGCTACGCAGGGGTCGGCCCCGCACCCTGCAGCCAGGGCCACGTCTCAGGAATCTGGACAGGATCCTCTCCTGCTGCCCTGCCAGGCTCACGAGGGCCTTCAGGAGGGCCGAGCCCCCAGGCCCTGGGGCCCGTGGACGCCGGCGTTTGGGTGCCTGCAGCCCGGCCGCCCGCATTGCCACCCAGGAATCTGTCTCCCCGTTGGTGTTTTCCTGCTCATCTCCATGGCTGGCCTCAGCCAAGGGGCGGGCCTGTGGGCCACACAGAAACGTCTGTCGGCAGCGATTACCCACGGAAGGAGTGTGGGTGGAGCGGAGTCATCCCTGACGGACCCCAGAGGGGACCCCGAGAGTCTCAGCCCCCTGTACCCGGTGTCCTTCTGATGTTCGTCTTAAGCTGCTACCAAGAATCCTACCTGAAACAGCACTTTAGGGGGAATGGTCTTCCCCGTGGGCTCTTCCACATCGTGGTGGGGCCAGGGAAGGCTCCTGAAGGCCAGGGCTAGGGGCTGAGCTCTAGGGGACAAAGGGACTTGGGAGTAGGGACTGGGACAGGGGACACTGCCCTCCGGCAGGATTGTGGGGCCTGGCAGCAGTTGCTGACGCTCTATCAACGTCTCTGAACTCCAGCCAGAAGGAGGGGCTGGGGGAGCCCTGAGGAGCCGGGGGTCTGTGCTCCGTCTATCCCCTGGATCCTGAAGCCCCTAGGAGGTGGGGAGACACGTCGCTGCGTCTGCCATGGACTGGAAAGGAGCCGCCTTCCACTGAGCCTGCCTTACACGCTAGCTCTGCGGCTTCTTGGCAAGCAGGTGTGCAGCCTGAGAGTGGCGATCTGACACCCCGCCGCACAGCTCAGGGACTCTCTTGTCCTCGCCACCCCCGACCCCACGCCTGCTGGAGCGCCGGGGTACGGGGAGCCCCGAAAGCTCCAGTGAGACCCCAGCCCGAGACCGCTGTGGCTGGGAGAGGGGGTAGGGTGACCGTCTTGCAGCCTGGTCCAGCCCAGCAAGCCGCGGCCGTGGGCTTCAGTGTCCTGAATAGCGTCTGCTCTCCACCTTCGTCACAAAAGGGATGAACAAATTAGATAAATAAACAAACAAGTAAAAAATGCAATCTCGGCACCAAACACTTCTCAGGGATATTATTTTAAGATCGAATTACAGAGGTTGCGGCAAATCACAGCTGGAGAGAAGAGAGACCTCCTCAAGGCAAGGGAGACTCAGGTCGGTGAGCAGAGCGACCTGTAGGTTAGCAGACGCGGGGACGGCCGCCTCGGGTGGGGGCCAGAGCCCCATGGTCTGGGATTGAAGGGGACAGCCCTGCTCTGACCCGGGGTCTGCCCTGGGCCTCCTGCCTCAGCCTCGGTCCTCCCTGGGAGCACCAGGAACAGACCCACCCCACCAGCCAGCCGGCACTTTCAGCCGGTGGAAAAACAGGCTCAGCTTCAGGTTCAGGAACGCAGGGACACTCCCCGCTGCTGTTGCCTCTGTCAATCCCATCAAGGCTGCTCGTCATCCCAGAGGAGGGTTCTTTTTGTATTTTTATTATTTTTATTTTTTAAAGGTTTTATTTATTTAGCGAGAGCATGCACACCATGCGGGGTGTGCAGGGGGAGGGAGAGAGAGCGCATCTCCACGGATTCCCCACTGAGGGAGGAACTGACCAGGGGCTCAATCCCAGGACCTGAGCCGAAACCGGGAGCCGGTCACTTCAACCAACTGAAGCTCCCAGTGCCCCCATGTTTGTATTTTTAAACCCCAGCATGAACTATTTTAGCAGTCGAGCCGTGTCCTTCAGCACAGAGTGTGCTTTCGTTTTTATGGGACCAATAGTCCTGGAGAGTCAAACCTTCCATGGCCCTGTACGAACTGTCTCTTCTGCAGAAAGGCAGGCTAAGACACCGCCAGGTGACATTCCTCACCCTCCTCCCACGCTTCACTCCTGTTAGCAAAATGCACAGCCCCTTAGGACACCCCAGCGGAGCACGTCAGTCCTGCGTGGAGCTCTGGCTGCAACCCTTTCCTGAAGGTGGGCTCCTTTCTGTCCTCACCTAAAAGTGGAGGATGCTGAGCGCCAGAGGCAGCTGGAGGGCAGGGCCGGCTGGGATTTAAATCTGGGCCTGTCCAAACCAAAGTCGTGCTCAGAGCACTGGGGCCGTAACTGCTCCCACTGGGAGGTCGGGGTGGGCTCAGACGGGGTGGGGTAGAGTGGAAGACAGCAGGCAGAAGCCATCCCCTCTCCAACCTTTGGTGGATCACATTGAGATCTTGCCCTGGGGCCGAGGCTTTTCAGAACAAAGACCCTCAGCGCCCAGGAGACAGGAAACGAAGGATACTAAGGAAAGACAACCACTGGCTTCCCACTCCAGGGTTTTCAAAAGGTGCCGGAGGCTCAGATCTACCACTTTCCTCAAAGAGGAAATGGAGTGATTCACCGTTATGGTGCCTGTGGGGCCCCAGGTGCAAGGAACCAGGTAAGGCCCATACAGCGGGCTTGGGAGCCGGGCGCCCTTGTTCATGAGACTCTCGGGGCAGGCCGAGATGAAGGAGCAGCTCAGACACCTGGCTGCCCCGAGCCCCACGAGCCAGTGCCCCAGGTCACCTTGCTGCCCTGTCCTTCAGCAGAGATGCCCGCCCAGGCCTGGAACGCAGATGCTTTCACCTCCAGCGTCACAGACGGTAAACTGAGTCCCAGCAGACTTGCCCACGCCCCCACTGCTGGAATCTTTGATTTGCCTTCAGGTGTGTGCCCGTTCATCAGACTCTGGTGCTGCCGCTCGAGCCCGGTGGGTGGGCTTTGCTACAAGGCAGATAAAGCTTGACTGGGGCCTCGGAGCCTAATTTCTTTCAGGCTCAGACTTATTTCCTGACCTGGGCCCAAGGCTGATGCTCAAGATGGAGCCCCACTTGGGTGGACTGCACACTCTTCCACCTGGAACGGAGTCGCCGGGCTCAGATCAGCAGTGTCTGCCGCTGGAGGCCAGCTGGGAGGGGGATGGGAGAGCAGGGAGGGGGTGGAGGGGAGGGGTTCACAGCTGGAGGAGCTGCTGTGTTTTCTTGAGTGGAACTAAACCCACCTTCGCAAGCCAGGACAAGTGGCTTCTATCCGTAGACCGTGCCAGGGTCTAGGCCCAGCCTGGGGGCTTCCGACAGAGTCCTGGGGGGCAGGGAAGACAGATGGGGTCTGGTAGGAGGGATACAGCAGGAGCCTAAAAGGCAAGTTGGTGGACAGCGCTGGGGAGAGGGAGCAGCAGGCGCAAAGGCCCTCAGGTGGAGAGTAGCCAGGGAGTTGGGAGGGTGGAGAGAGGCCCATGGGCTACAGTGAGTCAGGAGAGTGGAGGTAAGGTTGCCATAGGGACCGGCGTGGCTGATCCCACATGAACAGAAGTCCCAAAGCCCGTGCTCACCAAGAATATGTCCCTGAGCCCTGTCCCTCCACTGCAGTGGATGAGAAAAGGAGATGGAGCCAAAATTCCAGCTAAACCCCCAGCTCACAGCACTCGCTCACCAAGTCCGGCTGGATTAAATGGGGTTAAAGTAACCAGATGAATCCCTGAGACTAGAAGAAGGAAACTCCAGGTGGGGGCAGGCTGGCCTGGCTGCGGGAGCAAGACAGAGTCAAGGGCACAGGTGAGAAGCACCACCTGTCAAAGATGGTGGGGATGGCAAAGGCGGGGAGAGGAGAGAGGGCCCCGCAGGGGTCCTTCCACGCCAGCACCCCCCAGGGATGACCAGCAGAGAACCATCCGGCCTCCAGCCCAATCCCAGTTTCCCTGGGCCAAGGCTGGAACAAAAGGCCTCAGTACAGACAATGAGCTCTTTATGTGGATGCCTGCCCCAGGCTGGGCACAAACACTGATTCATTAGCGTTTCAGGGCCCCCAGGACCAGGTAGGGTTCAGCTAAGAAGGATGTGCAGATGGAGAGAATTACAGCCTCTGGCCTCTTCGATGGGGAAAGGCTGCCCCCTGGTGTCCTATAGGGGAACTGTGCATGACCAGGCCTCCAGGACCCTTGGGACACAGGGATGGGAACATCATACAGAGGGGGAAACTGAGGCCTGGGACAATCCAGGGACTCATCTGAGGGCATTTTCTTGAATATGAAGTGGGGTTCGGGCTGGGGGGGCGTGCATCAGAAATTCTTTCCCCTGCCGTATTAAACCGTCCAGCACAGGAAGGCACAACAGGGAGATACCAGCTCTTTTCCAAAGCCCGTGGGACGCATGTCTTCCCAACTCGGCATTCAGCGCCGTGCCCATAACTCGAAATCGTGATGGCAGAAATACTTATACAGTGGAAACCAGCAAATGCAACCAGGACCTGCCCAAAGCCTTGTCCCTGCCGGAGAGCTAGGTCTTCGTTGGCCGCACACCACGGCCCAGGGACCAGTCTCAGGTCCAGAGCTGGGGGTTAGCAGCAGAGCCCATGGTCTTCTTGAGCCTCAGTTTCTATACCTGTTTTTCCAGGTAACCAAGTGCCTCACCTGTGCTAGGCCTCATCTTCTGTGTTAGGGATATAAGAACAACAGGAACAAACTAAAAGTCCCCACCTCTGTGGGACTTGTATTCTGATGGGGGGACAGAACATAAGCAAGAGAAATTCAGTATGTCACGATGCAGGCAGTGATGACAATACAGCAAGGAGAGGAAAAGCACGTGATAGTGATGAAATGAGTGGTGGGGGAGGGGTGGGGTCAGGAGAGGCCTGTCTGAGGAGGGGGCATCCGAGCAGGAAGTGACTGAAGTGGAGGAGTTGGCCATGGAGGGGAGACACCCTCGTGGGAGAACGGTTCCAGCCAGAGGGAGCAGCAAGGGTAAAGGCCCCAAGATGGTACGAGCTAGAGATTCAACGTGCAGAAGAAGCCAGTGTGTCCTTGGTGCTGGCACTGGGGGACCCGCCGTGGGAGACCAGGTCTCGGGGATGGACAGAAGGGGGCATATTGGGACCCGGCATTTCAGTCTCCAAGGACAGGAGCCCAGGGTGCGGTGCAGAGGGAGGCAATATGACCACACCCGGCCTTTAAAGGGGGATCCTGGGCTCCTTGGGGAGAAAGGACATGGGGTGGGTAGTGGGGGTGAGGTGGGGGCTTTGAGGCCCGAGAGCGCGGCCAGGGCCTTTCTGCTGGTGAGCAGCTTACAACAGTGCCAGGGGGCTCCCGGGCATTTTGGGGGAGACTGTCAAGGTCAGAGGGGCCTCGCATCTCCAGGCATCCCCAGAAGCCCCCTGCCCTCCCCTTGGGTGTACAATAGTCTTCACCCTCTACCAGGTATCCTTCCGTGTGCATTTTGCCATGTTTCTTCATGTGTGTCATTTTCCCCATTTGCTGGGTGAGGATCTGGGGCTCAGAGAGACTGGCCAGCTCAGAAGACACTGTCGGCCAGTAGAACCTTGGTCTGCCAGGTCCCCAGCCAGGGGGCAGTAAGCCTGCAGGGGGTGGCCTCAGAGGGCCAGGTTCCTCGCTGTCGCGAGTCAGGACCCCAGCTCGGGGGCCCTCTCCCCCTGTGCTCCCCTCGCCCCACAGGGCTTTCTCCAGCTCCCGGGACCACCCCCAACTCTCTCTGTTCTTCGCCCCCTTTCCTCCTAGGACCCTTCCAACCTCCTCAATCCCCAACAAAGATCAAGAACTAGGAGGTGTGCCTTGGTCTCCCCATGGGGGCATCTCAAACTGTGATCTTCCTGGACCATAAAGTCCCGCAGGACAGGTGCTAGGCACGTTCCCCTCTCTGGCCCAGGGAGGCCCCGTGTGGGACGTACGTGCTGGGAGCTAATGGTGACACCGGCGTTCGTGAAGCACGTGCTCTGGGTTGGGCTTAAGAACTCGGTGACGAAGTCGGGGTTATCTCTGCTGGGGACCTGCTACGTTGGTGAGTGGAGTGACGTACAAAATGAAAATGTGGGGCCTCATGCTAAAAAATTCTGAATTTCAAGCTGATGGCAGCAGAGCCTTGAGCCAAATATGGAACCCTTCTAAGTGTGCCTGCACAGGTTGTTTTTGTTTTTAAGTCTTTATTTACTTGAGAGAGAGAGAGAGAGAGGATGAGAGGGGAGAGGGTCAGAGGGAGAAGCAGACTCCCTGCCGAGCAGGGAGCCCGACGCAGGACTCCATCCGGGACTCCAGGGTCATGACCTGAGCTGGACGCAGTCACTTAGCCAGCTGAGTGGCGTCCCTGTCAGCACGGTTTAAACACCTGCGGAGCTGACCCTGTTCTTCCGAACAGGGTGGGACTCACCCAGTTAGGGGAAGGCCTGACTAAAACAAAAAGCTGGGCCCGTCTGCTTGCCCCAGTAGGAGGGAGCTCCTGCAAAGGAAGAGCAGAACCACAGGCTCCTCCAGGGGCTCGAGGCTCGGGCACTCGGACTGCAGCTGTGCCCATCGGCTCTCGTGGGGCTCCAGCTTGCCCTGACTCACCCTGTAGATCTTAGGAGCTGTTGGCCTCTATAATTACGTGAGCTGATTCTTTAAAACAAGTCTCTTTTACACACACACACACACACACACACACACATTGGTTTATTTCTCTGGAGAACCCAAACACAGCCCCATCCAGAGCTATATCATACTGACTGGGGTTGACTAAATCAAATTAGCAAAAAATACAATGGCCATGTCTACTCATAACCTGGGATTTTCACGTTCACAGTTATCTGCCCATCGTGGCTGCATGACTCCAGGGAGACCCCAGGCCCCGTGCAAACCCCAGACTATGGCCATCAGGCTTTCCGCCTGCAGCTCTCAAGCTCATTCCCGCGTCTCCAGCCATGCCAGCCTCCTCAATATTCCTCAGACAGGCCAGGCAAGCTCCTGCCTCTGGGCCTTTGCACTTGCTGTGCCCACTACCTGCTCTTTCCCCATAGGTCTGCAGGACCCCTTCCCCCCTTTACACCTTTACTCTAATGTCCCCTTGTCCCTGAGGCTGTTCTGGCCTCTCCTTCTGATACTGCCCCTCCTCTCTGTGTGTCTCACCCCTTCCCTACTTTGTTTTTCTCCTTAGCTCTTATGACTCCTTGAGTTGACCTATTTTACTGCTTTTTCTTGTTATTCATAAGCTTCCGGTAAACAAGGATCTATGTCTTTTTTGTTCATTGCTCTACTCCAGAACCTGGAACAGTGGCCAACAGGGTAAATAATTATTTGCTGAATAAGGAAGGAGATGGAGGCAAGACTTGGGCCCAGACTGAGGCTAATGCTTCAAGTCTGTGCTCTTCCGCTGGCCCAGCAACTACCTCACACCATGAGCTGCCTGAGGTGAGGGAGTGCTGGGAGCAGCTGCCCACCATGCCCTCCTTGGGCATTCCCATCAGGTGGGCAAAGTGCCAGGTCTGGCCCCCCAGGGCTCCTCCAAGACCCCAGTACTGGCAGGCAAGGGTGTCTTTGGCCCCTGGGAGCCTCAGACCTCTGAGAAATCAAGAACCAGCCCTGCTCTAGGGAAGGGTCTCGGACCCTTATGCTGGAGATGCTGTGAGGTCTTTCTGCCCACAAGATAACATCCCAGATGTCCTCTCCTGAAGGGCCGTGAGACTTTGGGTCTGGATCTTTACCTCCCTGGGCTGGCACTGCCCCAGCCAGGGACCTTGATCCTGCCTCCCTGGAAACACTGGACCAGTTTATTTCAGTGGATCCAGGCGGTTATTCACTGCTCTGTGCTGGGAGGTGGCTCTGCAGACCCTTTGATGCCACAAGTCCCTGGGAAGCGCGGTATCGCCAAGCCTATCAGTCCCTGCCTGCCAAAGGGCATGTGGCTGGGAATTGTTTGCAGGGCCCTGAGCCCTCGATGACTCACTTTGCTCCCAGGGCACCTGCCTCCCAGTCTGGGTCGGGGGTGTTCCCCTAGTCCACACCCTGTGTTTCTGGCTTCCTCACTGCCCCCTTCTGTCTTATCCTGCCTGGATCGGAGATCCCTGAAGAGGAGAGGAAACTCCGAGGTACAGCAGCACTGCAGGAGCCACGAGACCGTCTGGTCCACGGGACGCCAGGCCCCAAGAAGCGCAGGGACTGGCCTGAAGCTACGGTGTCCCCGGATGGGGTGGGGGTGGGGGGGCCTGTGTGAGTCATGACACACCACTAGTTTTTACACCTTCTTCTGTCCTTGAGAGGATGGACAAGGTCAGGGTTTCCCAAACATTTTGTTTAAGCACGAGAACGTTTTTGTTCAAAGTGAAACTCACGTGAAAGCTAATCTCTAATCAGCTGTGGTCAGAGTGTCATAGAAGAGCCCACACGAACTGGCTGGGTTCCTGGCTGGGCGCCGTGCTCGGCTCTCCAGGGACCAGCTTGCAGCGATCTCCCTGCAGTCCCATTGGAGGAGACGTTTCTGATGAGAAAGAGAGAGAGGGACAGGTGTCAAACCAGCCCAAAGGCACAGTGGCAGAGCTGGAGGCAGAAACAGAGCCAGGGGAGTCCTGGCTGCGAGCAGAGGGGCCACCATGCCTAAAACTGCTGATGGGGGGACGGGCACCCTGGCCCCGAGAGCATCCCCCCAGCAAGACCTGAGGCACCTCCTAACACAGTTTAAAAACCCACTGGTCCATCTGGACCTACTTCCCTTTGCAAAGGGACGCACTGTCTGCTTCGGGTTCAAATCTGGTATCAGCGCTGTCGTACAGTGTGCGTTCTTCTGCAAGAAGGGTTTTCAGGCAGTGCTGGGTATGGCATTGATCTGAGCTGAGGCATGTACTGCTGATTCAATCATTTTTACTGTGGTGTAATATTCCATTATATGACATTTCTACAATTTATCCATTCTCTTGAGTAAAGGTTGACATTCTAAAAGCCTGGCATTTAAAACATTCCCGGTGGCACTTTTCAGCTCCTTATAGGATGTCTCTTCCTATCAGCCAGCTCTGCCATTGTCTTCTGTGTCCTGATCGCTCCCAGGGACCACCGCGTTTCCCCCCCACACACACACTGTCATCTCATCCCTGTTGTGGGAAGTGGCTCTGAGTAGAGGCAAACGCTTTCCCACCTGTCCAGAGCCTGGACTAATGCGTGTAGGGCTGGGGGCCTCTGTGCACCGTCTGCGCACAGACGGAACCAAGGAGGACTGTAGGAGCCAAGGTGAGTGCATCCTCGGGGGCCTGAAGGAGGTGAGGGGCAAGAGGTCTTCCTACAGGCTGCTGCTGGCATCTCTGCGATGCTGAAGAGCTGAGCTCCCCCTGACTGGCAGCAGGTCACTCTGTTTCCCTCTGAGAGGCGGGGTGAGCTGGGTGGGGCCTGGGGGGGTTTGCAAGCATCGGGGGGAGGGGGTTGGAGAGACAAGTTCACAAGCATGGTTTTCAATACCATGTGCGTGTGTGTACACACACACACACACACACACACACACACACAGTTCTGCAGGAGAATGGGTAAATGGTGAGAACTTCATAGAATAGAATATTTACAGTGATTAAAAGGATTAAACAGAACTACATGTATCCACCCATATAATTCCCACTAACAATGTTGAAAGAAACACCGTAGCCGTGGAAGAATGTGTTGTGCCCACTGTACAAATGACATCATTTATATGAACCTTAAACTGTATAAAATAATACTAACTGTTGTTTAAGCTGCAAAAATGCATGGGATTGAGCAACACCTGATTCCGGGGTCCCCTGGCAGGGCGACAGGACCCCGGGGGCAGGGTGGGGACACAGGTGATTTTAGGGTACCTGCAATGTTTTATTTCTTAAGCTGGGTCATGAGTTCTTAATCATTCATAGTCCAGGTTCCTAATTTAAAGAGGGTACAGCTTTTTCTTTTCTTTTTTTAAATAAAAGTGAAGAAGGAAGGGCGAGAAAAGAGAAAAAGAGAGAAAGAGAAAAGAAACGGGGAATTGTTAGGACCAGAAGCAGAACCACCTTCTCTAACTTGAAAGTGTTCAATCCAGAGTGCGGGAATGTTCTCTGAGATAAATAGACACGTCTCCACGTCCACCTCTGGGACAACAGCCCGTCCACTCGGCCATCTGGGCGAATCCGAAATTCCCCGGCAGCGAGTGGGGCCGGCCAGCGACACCCAGCAGACGTGGGCCTGTCCCCACGGGGCGATGGGACATAGGCAGAGCTCGTTCCGAAGCTGTCGGATCTGGTTGAGCTGCAGAAGCCGGACAACGCGTCCCCTGCTCCCTCTCGCACCGTCCTCTACCCCCTCTGCCCAGGGATTCTCAGGACCGCGGGACGCTGATGTACGGCACGAGCCCGTTTTCTCCGAGTCTGTTCGGGCCAGAAGCTGCCCTGTACCTCGTCCACAGCATTTACCCGTTACTGTGTGAGAAAGGATTTTAATGTCGAAGACTGATACCTGAATTCTATCCATTTTCCCGTGTTATTTCTGTGCCGACCACATCCAATGGGCTCGCGCACGCAGTGGACGGGGGATGCAGTCGCCCCCCAGCTTCTCCAGCCGCCACTCCCCGGTTGTCTCCAGCCTGCGAGTTCCGTGGCGAGATCTGATTCTGGGGTGTCCTTCAGCGGGCGGCCTGAGCCGCGAAATCAGTCACACAAATGAGCCACCACGTATAAAAAAGCCTCCCATACATCAGCAGGCCTTAAACCAAGCAACAGTTAAAACAACTACTAGATCAGCAGCGGTGAACGCGCCAGGCAGAGACAGCGGAAAAGGCCGGTCCGGGGCGCGTTGCTCCTGATTTATGCCCCCACTTCATTCTCTATTCAAGGTATGAGACATTCTGAACAGCAGATGCTAAACAACGGGGAAAGATTGCCATAACAAGATGAAGGGCGGCTGCCGGGCCATCAAGAGGGAAATATTTATGTCCCCGAAGAGATAATTCTCACGACACCTTGCCCATGTGTCTTCCACCGGGGCGTGGAGGGCGGGGGAGGGCAGGGGAAGTGGCGGCCTCGCCTCCACGGGCGCATCGATGCGAACCGTCCTGCTCTGGCCCTTTGAGTTATGCCCGGCCCCACCAGGGAGCAGGGGTCCTCCATGTGATGTCACAGAGGCAGCGAGTCAACGTAATCCCGGACTTGGTGTCTGAAGAACAGCTATGCCATTCATAAGTGCCGCGACACTGGGCAAGTCATTTGCCTCTCTGAGCCTCCGTTTCCCCATCTGTACAATGGAGTTGATGATCCCCATCTCACAGTGAGACGGGGTCCTGCACAGGAACCTTCTCTGAAACCTGAGAAGTTCCACAGGGAGCAATATGGTGAGCACACAAGGACTGGGTGCCACCTCTTTCCCCGATCAGCCCTCCTCTGTGCCTGGGGACCATCCAAGCACAGCTGAACGGAAGGACCTTGCCACTGTGTGTTCTTGGGCAGGCTGTGTTCCCTCTCTGATCTGCGGCTTCCTCACACATACCATCTAGGGAAGAGGAAGTGAATTCGTGGGTAGAAAGGGACTGGGAGATAGCAAACATGCAACATATTTGTTCCTATGAACCTCTCAGAGGCTCCTGGGCCAACTGCACCAAACATGGAGAAATCGGTGAAACTAACACACGAGCCGCAGAGACAGTCATTTGGTCCCGTCGCTCAGACGCAGGCTGTGTTGCCAGCACGGGTCATGGGCTCCCGACCTGCATGACCTCATCTGTGACCCCCAGCTAGTCATAACCCCCATTTTACAGAGAAAAGAGCTGAGGCTCTAGGGCATTTATGAAAATCCTGGCAACAGGTACACAGCCGAGCAAAGGAGCTGGGGCTGCACCAGGGGCAGGTGTTCGTCCCCTTTTAACATTTGTGCCCTGCCCACGGCAAGCTGGGGGTCCCACCCGGTGAGGTAGGAATGCCAGAGGGGACCCCTGCAGCCCTCACCTCACACTTTGCCCCTGTCCCTCAAGGGAGGAGAGCTTGTGAACCTGCTTGGCGGGAGTCTGCAGCATTGCTGGTGGGCAAGCTTCCTGTGCATCAAGGTCGACTCCCAGGCACCATCCGAGCTCACTTCTCCATGGGGGATCAGAGCCCCTCATCCCTTGGTCCCCTGCAAAAACACACCCCTACCTGCACATCCAGAGCTTGTCACCTTCTCCCAGGATCTTGTGAACATGCAGGTTCTGCCTTGGCTGCTCTGAGGAGGAGCCAAGTTCTATGCTTTTCCCCTGTCTCCCAGGCGAGGCAGGATGCTGGTTGGGGAACTGCATCTGACGGGCAAGGTTTTATGTTTTTGGTTTTTGTTTTTTTTAAAGATTTTATTTATTTAACAGACAGATCAAAGTAGGCAGAGAGACAGGCAGAGAGAGAAAAGGAAGCAGGCTCCCTGCTGAGCAGAGAGCCTGATATGGGGCTCGATCCCAGGACCCTGGAATCATGACCTGATCCAAAGGCAGAGGCTTAACCACTGAGTCAACAGGTGCCCCGGGGCAAGGTTTTAAAGCAATATTTTACAACCTCAATGCAGCATGAGAATTGCCTGGGGAACTTTTACAAAATATTAGATCCCCAGCACCACTCAAACAAATTAAATGATAGTCTTTTAGGGGCAGAGCCTGGGAAATGGGTATTTTTTTAATGCTTCCCAGGAGAGTCTAACATGCAATCCACATTGGGAACTACTCTTCTAGAAGCAGGCCTGGCTCTGTCCACCTGCGCCTAGGTGGGTAGCAGGCTGACTTTAGTTCGTGTGCTGGCATTCTGCTCTCTCTCTCTCCTCCCCCTCCTCTCCCTTGTGTGCTGGCACACTTCAGAATATGAATCCCAAAAATACGAGTTGCCCTTGAGCCAAAGCTTTTCTCTCCAATGGCAGTTTTTGTGTTTTGTTTTACCAAAGCTTTGCATTGGCGATCTTGGGCATCTGACATTTTCCCAGTGACAATTAAAGCAGCCCTTTCTTTCTCACCTGGCTAGTGTGTGTGTGTGTGGGGGGGGGGGCTTTGTCACTCAGAACCCTGCAGGACTGAGGGGTACAAACATCCAACCCCAAAACACCAGCACCCCATATCTGTGTGTTCCCTGAAGCCCCGAGTTACCCAGAATGGGAAGCTGGAGCCTTTCCTTCTGCCCCAGGCAGGGGTGAGGCATGAAATAGAAGAGGTGTGACCCCATCAGCCGCAAATGTCCTTGGTGCTCCATCTGCCCCCCAGCCTGGTAGTCTCCACCAGGCTCTGAACAAGAGGCTCAGCCAGGCTATCGCCCCTCTTCCTGGTCCACTGAGCAGCAAGTAGGTGATTGAACAGATGCATGAAAGATAGAGCAGCTGGATTGACGGACCCCTGGTGTTAGCCGAGCATTCCCACAGGCCTTGGAGTAGGAGCTGAGCAGTTCTCATAGGTCCCAGTTTCAAAAGTGTTGAGGGACAATTCCTCCCTCCTGGAGTCAGGGCTGGACCTCAGACTCACTTTTGAGAAACAGAGTATGGGAAGGGGAAAATGGTAGCTAGTACAGGGTGGCTTCAAGACATCGGATGGATTTCACTAATATATCATGTTGATTTCATACACGCTCGCTATGATGCAAAGGGAAAGGTAGTCACTTTGTGTACACGTCTCCCAAATCCATAACCACACTCTATTCATGAGAAAACATCAGACACACCCAAATCAAGGCACATTCTATAAAGCACTTGACCAGTGTTCTTTAAAACTGTCGAGGTTACGAAAAACAAGGGAAGACTGAGAAAGTGTAACAGGTGGACTGTCATATCCTGAACTGGATGCTGGAAGAAAAAAAGGACATTAGTGGGAAAACTAGGGAACTCCAAATGAAAAGTGTGTTAATAGTACCAGTGCTCACTTCTTAATCGTAGTCCGTGTACTCTGGTAGAAGACGTGAATGTCTGGGGAAGCTGGGGAAGGGTGTATGGACCTCTCTGTAGTATCTTTGCAATTGATCTGTGAATCTAAAACTATTTTTGAGTTAAAAGTTGTTTTTAAAGTATCGAAAGAAAATAAAAAAGTTGAGGTATGGTCTCTCTGTCCGTCTGTCTGTCTCTTTCTCTTAAACACCGTCTGATCTACAAGGTAGAATCATGAAAGGAGAGAGCTGGACTGCTAGCTGGAGCTGAATTTACTGCCAGAAAACAGGTCTGCTTTACTCTCTTTCCTGTGATTTACAGCCCAGGACCTGGACCCCCATCGATCCTCCCTCTGAGCCCCCAGTACAGGCGCAGGGTCCTCTGGGCAAAATCGATGCCTGGCGGCGACTCTGTGCATTTCACTGCCATCACAGGAATCCAGATTTATGTTCTGGGCAAAGATATATCCCACGGCAATGGGAAGGGGGCTGAATGAGGAGGTCTGGGTTCCAGGCTCAGATCTGCCATTTACATCTGTGTGATTTAGAGCTATTTCCTTTCCCTCTCTGGACCTTAGTTTTGGGAAATGGTCTCTATGTCCTCTTGGAGCTCATATCACCATGTTTCTTTGATTGCAAAGAACAGTATATAGCCATGGGTAGAAAATCTTGAGTACAAAAGAATGTAATTGGAAGCAATCTATGGAACAGCTGGGGGCTCAGGAAGGGACACAACCAGTATTCATCAAGGCAGACTAATGGCTGAAATGAGCAGCCCAACATTCAGTGGCTTAACACCGTTCAGTGCGTCACAGCCTCATCAGGTGCTTGTTGCTGTTGGTGGTGGTAATTGTGGTAGCGGTGGTGGTAGTTGGGGCTATTTGCCCTACACAGTCATTCAGGGACCTGGGTTCCTTCCACCTTGTGGCTCCTCCCTGCTCTATGTCCCTGGCATCGTCTCCGTTCAATCATTAGATGATGAAATACAGTGAGGACCATGAATGGGAGGTTTGTCATGGGCCACGCTGGAAAGGGCACACACTTCCATTCACATCCCACTAGCTAGACCTAGAGGCAAAGCACCTTGGGAATTGTAGTCTGAGTGTGTTCCCAGGAAGACATGGAGGCGGGGACCCTACAGAACACCTGTCATTTGTCACAGGCAATGAAAACTACTCAAGAGATTTGCTGAGGTTTGACCAATGGGATACATAAGTTCCCACCACTGAAAAAATTCCGATCCTTACATCTCTGTGCCCAGATTTAGAGTCCAAGAAGATAGTGCAATTGACCCAGCTTGGGGCAGGACTCCTACCCAGATACTTCCCAGGTGGCACACAATGGGGGTAGGGGGAATTCCTCAAAAAGAAGCACACCCACCAAATCCCATGAGATCTGGATGAGAACAAGGGAGGACACGTGAGCCTACGCACACTCCTCTGGCCACAGGTAGGAGCTGGAGTCCCTAAGAGACAGTCCCGATCCTTCAAGACCAATCAAATGATCTGTTGATCAAAGAAGATTTAGAGATCACAGGAGAAATGAGGAAGGTCTCCACAGAGACCCACTTGGTTTCCATAGAGCAGGGCTTGGCAGACTATGGCCTGTACGTGGAACTTGGTGTGAGGGAAGTTTCCTTGGGACTCAGCCAGGCTCATTCACTCACATATGCCTGCGGCTGCTCGCACATTTCAACATCTGAGTAGGCGTGACAGAGACTGCACAGCTCTCAAAGCTGAAGAGATTTACTCTCCAGCTCTTTAAGGAAAACAGCTTGTCAACCTCTCCCACAGGGGAGGCAGTGGGACAGACCGAAGGTGGCCTCAGCTTCTTAGACACTTCTCGCATTGAGAAGTGCATCTTCTTGCCTCCCTTGGCCTGGGATGGTGGAAGCAATGCACTGTCAGCATCAGCCTAGACTTTCAAAGACTTCCTGTGTCAGAGCCCCAAGCCATCAGGTCTGACTACCCGGCTGGAGAGAGCACATGCAAGGAGAGAGAGCCCCAGAGAGCCCAGCCTCCTAATTGTCCTGACCAAGACACCAGGCCTGAGAAGCCATCCTGGACCCTCCAAGATCAGACTAGCCACCAACTGTCACTTGAGTGACTCCAGTCAGTGCCACCAGGAACAGAAGATGCTCCCAGCCAATCCTGCACCAAAAGTCTTGTCCATAAAACCATGAGATGTGATGAAATGGTTGTCGCTTTAAGTCACTAGTACTGCTATTCAGCAGCATTAGAGACCCAGGGCCGGCAGGCACAAGAGCAATTGTGTTGACACGTCCTTCCTTGTGTCTATGACCAGGAAGAGGTCAAAGAGAGGTGGAGGGTGGTGGAGATCACTGAGTTACCCCGTGGGGGACCCTGGAACTTTGGAGATGAACTGTGGACCAAACCCATTTTCCAAACTTTGAAAGTAGAGGGAAGCAGACTGCTCCTTGAGAAAGCTCATGAAACACAAGACACGTACCCAAGGCTGCAGACCCCCAGGTCCCCAGCATCGGCCAGTCTCTCCTCCGACATGTTGGGAACAACAGCAGAGTCCCAGGGGAGTACGGGAGGAAATCCTACAAAACCAACAGAAAAGAACAAGGGTGTGAAGGGGATTTAGAGAAGACGGAGACAGAGAAGACAAGCAACAGCAACATCACTGGGCATAAAAGGGGACAGAACCATGTCCATTGCACCTCTCTGAGCTGGCAGGAAAAGCTCTCCATTTTGGAGGACCCTCTCAATTATATTGGGCACACCCACTCCCCAGAGAATCCAGAAGAATCTCTCCATCTCAGAGTCCTTAATCTAACTCACCTGCAAAGCCCCTTCTGCCATGGAAAGTAATGGAGTCGTAGGTTCTGGGGGTTGGCATGTGGACGTCTTTGGCAGGGTCTGTATTCTGCTCAGTGATGTTTATTTCTTAGAATGAGAAATTTTCTATTCTTTCAGATTTCAAAGATTTCATAATGACTATACCATTTTATAGGAAAATACAGATTAGTGTTTGAAAGACAAACCAACTTCCTTGCCTCCTTTGGGTCTGGTTACTTCCCCCAATGAAAGCCTGCATCAAAATACCCATAACCAGCAAGTTTCTGTCTAGATGTCCCAGATCATTTGGGGTAGTGTTTCTCCATCCCCATCTCTCTGGATGTGTTCGTGGGACACCTGGACAGTACAGGTCCCACATGAGCAAATCTGGAGGTTGAGAAGGTCCCTGGATGTCACAGCAGTAATTGCCAGCCTCTGGAAAGAACGATGCTGGGTGAAATACTCTCCCTGCATTGTCGCACCTGAGCCTCACGACAGTTGTCATGAAGACTAGGTTCTGTCATCACCTACTTTACAGCGGCTCAGAGAGGCTGAGCCTCTCCCCTGAGACCTGAGGTCACTCAGCCGCAGCCCATCTGCCAAAGGGCATGGAGAGGAAGTGGCTGCCCCCTTCTATTTCCACAGTGCAGAAAGGGACCAGTCCTCACCCGGTAGGGCTTGGGACACTGGTCACCAAATGTCTGGTGACTGATGTCTGTGCAGCTTCTCCAGGACCTCACTGGTTGTCACCACCGTGTTGGACATTGTGGATAGAAGTGAGGATAGTGACAATTTTCCCGGCCATCTTTCCTCCTTTCCCTTCAGTATCAGTGGACAGGTGGGGAGTGGTCTCTTTCAAAGGGGCTCTGGATGTCCCCTTAGCTCCTCTGGAACTTGACCTTTTGACAGAAGCCCTCTCAACGTTGCCTGATCCCCCTTTCCTTCTCACCATTGCAGACATACCAGCTCAGGCTCCTTTCACGTGACAAGCAATCCCTCGTTGGCCTGGGTCCTCGGGTAGTTCCCTTTCTCTTCCTCCTCTTCTCTCAGCTCCAGATGTGGGCATCTGCCCACCTCCGAGTTGTTCACAGGCATCTCAGACTCATGTGCAAACAGGCTTGCCTCCCCAGCCTTCCTCTGGGACCCCTGACATCTGGTTCCCTTCTTGTGTTCCCACTCTTGGATGTCACCTCCAGAAGCCAAACAACCCGAGGGAGAAACTGGGTCCCTCACCCAAGCTGTCCCAGGTCCTGGGGATTCCGAGCCCTGTGAGCTTCTCACATCCATCCGTGTTCTCCTCTCCCCACGGCTACCCCCAGTTATGGCCGCTGTCATTTCCTAGTGTCCCTGGCAACTGCAGCTCCACCTTCCTGGCCCTCTAGCCCCACCTGGGCTACTCCATTCTTCTTGAACTTCATCCTCCAACGAGCTCACAGTTGTTGAAGTTTCCCATAAAGACTCTGAAGTCATTGTTCTCTCTGGTCCCTCTAACAGGAGTCTCCAGCCCATCACCACACACACACACACACACACACACACACACACTCACACACACACACACACACACACACACGGGTGGATAGATAATGGAGATGGATAGATAGATTTGATATCTACATCTGATCTCTCCCGTACTCTCTCTCTCCTCCCGACACTTTTCAACCCTCTGCTCTTGGCCTCATCTCTCTTCTCCTCCTTCCCTTGGCCCCCTTGTCTCCGCAGCGTTGGTGTCCCTCCTCTCTGCCCCCATAGCACCTTGACCTTCTCCTGCTGGGATACATACTGACCTGTATCTGTCCTTCCTGCACAACTGTAACCTTCTTGAGACGGAGGATGGCGTCTTATTCACCACGGTGCCCTCAGGACTGGGCTCCGCACAAGCATTTAGAGGTTTGCGTGTTTGCGGAGTCAAGCGTGAGAACAGACCCCAGACCTGGTCCCTCAGCCGTTTCCTTCCCCGGCCCTGGTCTCACCTCTGAGGACAGAACAGCCCACCCATCTGCTGCTCTTCCTCTGCACCGCGCATTGAGCACAGCACCCCGCCAGCTAGAAACCACCCAAAGCCCCTTCTGATGGAGGGAGAAACTGAGGCTCAGGGTCCTTCAGTGAATCGTGCACAGCAAGAAGGCAGAACATGCGTGTGTGTGAACACAAGTGTGAGAGCATGTGTGTGAGCACGAGTGTGAGAGCGTGTGTGCAAGACCATGTGTGAACATGTGAGTGTAAAAGCACGCGTGTGTGTGATCATATGTACATGTTCGTGTGTGTACACAGCCGGACCTCTTTGCACGTACCCCTTACTTTTCAGCAATCTGTGGACTTCCTGTGATGCCTGTACTGAGGAGAGGAGCCTCGTCTCTGTCCCCGCACCTGGGACATGCAAGGCCTTCATTTAGGATCCAGAGAGTGACGGGGGCTGGTGCGGGGCGGGGAGAGGGCCCTCCGGGGCTGGGTCAGGGAGGAGGCTGTCTAGGGATACAACCCAGTGTCACCATTGGAAACGCTTCTTGTGTCGGTCCCAGGGCCTTGACCTTGCCTAACCTTGCATGGGAGTCAGAGCTGAAGGTACATACAGTCCACCCTCAGCCCTTTCCCTTATTAGGGTCCCAGTCCCCCCCCCCTCCAAGAAATCAGAAGTCAAGGCCTCCCCGGCTTCGGGCTGCCAGCAAGACAGCCACTGGGGGGAGCTCTTGAGCCGTAAACAGCCAACATGGTACTTGGCTGAATGGCCGAAGGGGTGTGTGGCTGAGGGGGAACGTTTGTAGCCCTGGAAGGGACTAGGTGCCTTAATGTGTTTGCGGTTCTCTTGTGTCCCACAGCAGCTGAGAATCCGTCACTACTCCTTCAAACATGCTGTGGCTCCTAACAAGTCCCCTGTGTCCTTGGGCTTGGGTGTGCAAAAATCAGGAAGGATGCACTAGCTCACCTTTGCCTCGGGGTGGGGGTAGGGGGGAGGACCAGGGCCGGTAGCCTAAGCAGGTGGAGGGCAGCTCTGTCTGCCACAGACTTGCTGTGTGACTTTGAGCAAACCCCTTGCCCTCTCTGAGCTCCAGAATCTCGATACCACTCAAGATTCTTAGGTAGAAATGACAGAACGAAGTCTAAGTGAAGCTGCTGGGCAGCTTACATAATTTAGAGAAGGCAGAGAGCTGGGCAAAGCAAGAAATGAAAGTGGCTGACAGCCCAGGACCGAGCTGGGTCACCCCAGCGCTGCGTGGCTTGAGCTGCACCCATCAGCCCAGCTGAACGACCCTGGCTCTGCCACTGCTGCCAGCTGTCCCTGCATCTGTGTGTCCCTTCTCTGGGTGGGGTCACATGGTGACGGTCCCTCCACATGGGGATATCTGCTCCCTCTGATTTCCACAGTGCAGGAAGGGGCTAACCCCCAGTAGGAAGGGTTTGGGAGACAGGCAGCTACAAGTGACCGATATTTGCCACCTTTCTTGTCCCTATGGCAGGTGGCTGGATTGGCAGAGAGTTGGCACCTGAAATAGTCACTATGACATTCTCAGACATTATACAGCATCTACTGCGGGTCCGGCATTATTCCAAGTACCTTACGCATATAAACTCATTCAATCCTCATAATTCTACGAGACAGGTTCTATGATCATTCTCGTTCTGCAGACGGGGAAACCGAGGCATGCAGAGCTTAAATAACCTGCCCGAGCTCACACAGCTAGTAAGGGGCAGAGCATGGACTCGAACCCAGGCCATCTGGTTCTCTTCACCCATGCCCGGCTACCGGGCCGGATGTTCTCCTGAGGTGTCTCCAACGACTCCTACTCCCCAGGAAACGGACCAAGTGGCAAACACACACAGCAGCTTGGAGTCTCTCCGTTTTCCTAAGCCCTCCTTGTCTCTCCGGTATAATGACAAAACCACTTTCCTGTCGGAAAATTTTGTCTTTAGGAGAAAACGTTATTTGGTTGAAAGGAAGTCAGCAAAATGTTATAGAAACCACAGTCTGAATCGGGAGCCGGGGTGAAATATATGTTTGTTGGACATTAAATCAACAAGTCCAGGAGGTCAGAAAGAACACGAGCTTCTTTCTCAAAGGCTCCCGGCGATCTGCGGGGCGCGTCAGGTGGGGAGCTGGTGTCTTTGCAGGGACTGACCGCCAGAGGGCGGGCCGTGCCTCGACTAGACCCCCTTGAATTTTGACTTGAGAGATGAATCTACAAGTCGTCTTTTTCCAGAGCAGGCTATTTGCAAAACAGCCAGGAGGTGTGGCTCAAGGGACTAGAATTGTATTTTTATCTGCTGCTCATTCTCAGCGATCTGGCAGGAGTCTCTCTGGCGCACAAAGGAGTGCCCGTCCCCTGCGGAGAGGACTGGCATTATTTGGGAGAGGGGGTCTAGCGGGGTGGACCCAGGTTCCCAAGTATTATCGCCAACCCCACCTGTCACAGAGGAATTGATCTCTGCCCCCCGCCATCCCCATCCCCCCGTGGGACTGGCTGGGTCCGATGCCTCTGCCCCGCTTTACAACGTGGCGGGGGGGAGCTGACTCAGGGCAGGCGGCCACTTCCCCGCTGCAGCCTGTCCGTCTGCCAGCAGACGCCTGTCTCGGCTCAACACCAGGCTCCGGGGGCCAGACGGAGCCCTGCAGCCCTCCTACCTGCAGAAACGGGAACGGACGGGCATCCCCAGCTGGAGAGCGACGCGGGGCTAGAGTTCCAGGCGGGGGGCTCTGGGGCCTCCAGGGGCACTCCAGGCAGCCAGTCGTGTGCTCCAGTCCTCCCGGGTGCGGCGTCCCCCTCCGAGGCCACAGCTCATGTCCCTCGATGTTTCGCTCCTAAGACCCAGGCCCCAGGTCCCACCAAGAGGACCAGAGAGTCACAGGGCAGAGGACGCCTTACCAAAGGTGATTTCCGTGGACCCACCTTTTGTTTTACTTTACCGGCCACCTGCTAGGAAGAGACACCTCCTCCAAGAAGCCCCCCTCTGACTCCCTTGTTCCTTTGAGGTAAACAACCATGCCTGAGTCCTCTGGGTCCCCTCCTCCGGGCTCAAGCGCCGAATAGACCAGGAATAAGGGTGAATGAGTGAACGTCGCTGTGTTCACATTCGGTGGTAGATGGAGCTGCCCCCGCCCACCACTGCGGCCATGCGCTTGATGTGCTCACACGCATGTGCACACATGCATCTGCCCACCCCGTTTTCCTACACAGCATTACTCCTCTGTCATCTGCCACCTGCTTTCTTATTGAAACCCCTGCAGCTGCCTCCTGGCCCATCCCCTGTCTTCAGCCAAGCACCCAGCCAACCAGTCTCCAAGGTCAGATCCCTTTGGTGGCTCCCCTCTTGCCCATGGCTGCATCTTGGTCTCCCTACCCCACCCCTGTAGCCCAGCCACAGTGGGCCTCTGCCCTGCTCTCTATACACCTGTGCTTTTTAGCCCCTGCAGACACTTCCCTTCATTACTCTGGGGGAATGCGAGCTCACCCTCCAGAATTCAGTTCCAAGGTCCCCTCTCCTAAGAAGCCTCCCAGGATTCCTCCAGGACCACATGTAGGCAGAAAAGTCAGGGCTATGCCTACACAAGAAGTGGCAGAGATGCCCGGGGAGACCCAAGCCTCCTGGTTTGGATGGAGAGGTTGTCTTCATCCTGCCCAAGCTTTGGAAAGAAGTACTAAGTTTCTGCACATTCTCACTCTGCAGAGCCTACCATGTTACTAAGCCAGAGAAGAGAAGAGAGACCCTGATTCATAGGCCCAAACACCTGCAGCATCTTCTGCATCTGATAAGAGTGGGTATTTAGGGGTGCCTGGGTGGCTCAGTGGGTTAAGCCGCTGCCTTCGGCTCAGGTCATGATCTCGGGGTCCCGGGATCGATTCCCGCATTGGGCTCTCTGCTCAGCGGGGAGCCTGCTTCCTCCTCTCTCTCTCTCTCTCTCTCTGCCTACTTGTGATCTCTGTCTGTCAAATAAATAAATTAAATCTTTTAAAAAAAAAAGTGGGTATTTATGAAAGACCTACTGTTGTTCATGGACTGCCAGGCCCTGGAGGAATATCAAGAACCTGCCTTTGGCAAAGGCTCCATTCAAGTATTAATTCATCAGATCATACGAGGAGGCAGGACAGAGGATGAGGAGAGGGAAGTCCCAGAGAGGCGGGGTGGTTGTTCAAGGCTGCACCGTTGGAAGACTTCTTACCCGGCCCTGTATCCTCACCCCTTTCTCTCCCGCACACCTGAGTCCCTGTGCCGTGGGTGAGTGGGGGACACTGAACAGCGCCCTGCGCAGTCATCCTGAGTCTCATCCTGCCCCCAGCCAGCATCTAACACCTGCCAGGTGCGGACCAGACCCGTGCATCTTGGGAGCAAAGAGAACTGGGGAGGCTGGGGATCGCTTTCAACGTTTGCCATGGCTTGACCTGACAAGTGTAGGGCAGAGGGATTTTCAGAAAAATGAGGTATTTAAAATGGTCTGGTAGATCTCCCCATTCGGAGGAAGTGCGTGGTGACTTCTCTAATGCAGACAGGTCCCAATTTATCTATTTGTCAGTTTGCCTTTTTGTGCCTTGATTCGAGGAACTTTTTTCTTTCTCACAAAGTCAGCGAGGACTCGATCCCTTCTGTCCAGCTTGTGGGTTTCTCTCGAATTTGTGCAGGGCATTTTGTACAGAAGTTTCCAACTGTTCGG
Organism: Neogale vison; assembly: GCF_020171115.1. Taxonomy (NCBI): domain Eukaryota; kingdom Metazoa; phylum Chordata; class Mammalia; order Carnivora; family Mustelidae; genus Neogale; species Neogale vison. Next base: position 232,311,044 of record NC_058092.1, read on the forward strand.
TAGAGACATTTGTCAGCCTTTTCCTTTGTGATTTCTTCCAGAGCCTCAAGGTTTAGGAAAAACCCACCCTTCGAAGGAAGTTATAAATATTTAATTTCATCAACTTTTCTAGGATTCAATTTCTGCCATTCATCCTTTTTTGAAATTGTTGAACATTGTGTTTGAGATGCAACTCTGGATATTGTTTCGTTTTTGTCAGACTGCAAGCCAATGGCCTCAGTTGCCTCGTGTGCCTACTTTGGCACTGGCTGCTTAACCGTGTTCTTTTTCACTGCCCCCTTCCTTCCCGCTCCTCTCCTGCCGGCTGTGTGCACATCCTCCAACTGCCTGTGCATTTACACACACACGTGTGCATAAACACTCTATCTTTTTCTTGTACAAATAGAATTCTATTCTAGGCACTATTACCGCTTCTTCTCCTCACTTACTCCCACTTGGAACCTTCCCATGCTGTGCACAGAGCCCGCTCCTTTTGTTAATGACCACACAATCTTCCAGGGGACAGGTGTGACGTATTTTATCTAACCAACCCCCGTTAATGAACATTTGGATTGTTTCCAGTTTCTCCCTATTGTAAACAATGAAGCAATGAACATCTTTTTTACATGTGTCTTTGAAGGCAGGCGAAGCATTAGAAATGGATTTCAAGAAGTGGTAATGTTAGTTCTGGAGTTTAGCTAGATAAACAGTATCAAGAGTTCTGATAGATAAATATTACCAAATTACCCGCTACAACCCAGTGTCCATTTCACTTCCGTGACAATGTAACATGCCTCTTTCCCCAGAACCCATGCTAATGTTTGATATTCTCCTTCTCTTAAATTATTGATTATGTTATGGGTGAAAATAACCTCTCATTGTTGTCTTAATAAGCATTTCATTCATTGCCATTAACTGTTGTATTTGCTTCCATGTGAAATGCTTCTGTTGAATGACTAGACAGAAATGATTGAAATATGAAGTTCTTGACAGACATGGGGCACGGTGAGGGTGAGAGAGAAGAAGGAAAGTGGATTAGACTCATCTCAGTAGGGGAGGAATGGATGAGACAAGGGTCCTTCACAGGGACCACCCCACCACTCAGAGAGTCCTTGTGGATAGGGCTGAGTAGAGCACAAATGCTAAGGGCGATGGACAGGTGGGACCAGCCAAGCAGCCCTCGAAGCTGTCGCCTGACAACAGCTGCCCTCCCAGTGGGGTCCAGGTGCGGCTGACTCCAGCCAGAAGTCAGCCGTGGAGCTGTGGACCCTGGCCAGGGGTTTCAATGAAGAGGAAGCCAAGACTTCTGAAATTCATCTGCCTGCAGGGGGCGCCTGTTTCTAATTCCTGCAAAAGCTCCCAGTGTATTAATGATGGCCCTGGGACATCAGCAGGTGAGTGCATCCCTTGGGCTGCCTCTGAGGCCCATTGTCCACTTGGCTCCATCTGCTGTTGGAGACCCATGTAGTTAGGGAGCAGGTAGAGACAAGGGCTGCAGGGCAAGGAAGACCTTGGAGGCTGCTGCTTACCTCTGCCAAACCTCTCCCCACCTTCAGTGGAGTACTGAGGCATCCACATCCCAACATGCAAATTCCTCATCCAGACCCATGTCTCATTTTTTCCAATTTTGGAAGAATATAGCTCAAACTATAGAGAAATGCATGATCTGGGTGCATCTTGAACAATCTGGGGTGGGGGAATGAGGTGAACCTCCCAGCACCCAGCACACAGACATTCTAAGAGAGACCTCTTGCTTGACCTTGAACTACAACAGCACCATCTGTGTCCTGCAGCCAATTTTAGCTATCTAGATTTCCTACGTTTCTCAAAGACACTGGAAAAATATTCCATCCTTTTGCATGCTTCGGAGATGTACCAATATTTTATCTCATTAGCATTTATTTACTTTCTGGAATACAAAGAGCTAAAACCAGAACAAACCAAGTTCCTGTGAGTGTGGGAGAACAACTTCATAAAGATGTTTGGTTAGGAAATTCAGGTTGTTAGTTGTTTGGGGCCATGTGGAAGGCTGCCATGAAAGAGATAATACTTTGGTATGACATTTAATCAATTCCATTGTTGTCCAGTGGAAAAGTGTAAATAATTCGGCTCTGTTAAAACTTAGGAACAGAATGTTAAGGGCTTGTGGTTTCCCAAAATTTACAACATGGTTTTATCCAGACATTCAAGGGATGGACTGAAAGAATTTGGGGAAGTATTCAGCAGGCAGTAGGGTTGGCTTAATGGACAGGATCCTGGGCTCGGTGGTGCGGAAGACAGAACGGCATCTGGCACTGATACGCTGATGGGTTTGCACAAGACTCTTCCCTACTCTGGATCTTGGTTACGCTGCTCAAAAATGATAGAGACTATACTTCTAGTTGTGGTGGAGTGACAGTACCAGAATTTCTCTCTCCTCTTAAACAAACAGAAAACTGAACAATATATGTGATACAGGAGGCAGCAAAGGACATTGATGTAAAAGGAAACAAACAAGGTGAAAACAACAGCAAAAGCAGAAACAAAACAAAACAAAAATAATAAGACAAAGCAAAAAGCTGTGAAGTCGAAAGCTGGTCCTTTGAAAAGATCAATAAAATCGATGAACATCTCGCCAATCTAATGAAGTAAGAGAAGACACAAGTTGCCAATATGAGGAATGTGAAATCAGACATCATTTTAGATGTTACAGGCATGAAGAGGATAACAAAGGAATAGTAGAAGCACTTAACTGCAATAAATTCAGCAACTTCTATGAAATGGGCCGGTTTCTTTAAAGACACAAACTAATAAATCTCACTCAAGGAAGAATTGATAACCTAATGTCCCACATCTATTTAAAATTGAATTTGAAGTTAAAAAATCTTCCGACAGAGAAAATCCAGGCTTAGATGACTTCAGTGATTAATACTACCAAACATTTAAGGAGAAAATAACACCAACGCTACAAAAACTCTTCCCCATCCAGAAAATAGTTGTTAAGGGAATACTTTCCAACTAACTTTATGAGGCCATTATTATCCTGATACTAAAATCAGACAAATACATTACAAGGAAATAAAACTACAAATTAAAATTCCTCATAAACATAAACTCTAACATCCTTGACAAAATATTAGCAAATTGAATGGAGCAGTATATAAAAATAGCATGCCATGACTTAATGGGGTTTGTCACAGGGATGCAAAATTATGTAATTCAATGTATCAACAGAAAACCCCTCCACAAATGATTAAATCAGTATATGTAAGAATGCATGCAACAAAATTTAATACGAATTCATGACACAAACTCTCAGCAGATATAGACAGGAACTTCCTCAATCTTATTTATCTTCAGACTTAGTGGTAAAATCCATATGCATTTCTCCTAACATCAAGAAGAAGGCAAGAATATCTTCTCTTACCACTTTTATTCAACATTGTATTGGAGGGCAGAGCCAGTGCATTAGCACAAGAAAATGAATTAAAAGGCAGATCAAAATGAGAAAAATAAAAACTGTCTATTTATAGCAATGCAATTGTCTACACAGAAAAATCCTTAAAAAAGATTTTTTAAAAAGATTTTATTTATTTATTTGACAGACAGAGATCACAAGTAGGCAGAGAGGCAGGCAGAGAGAGACGAGGAAGCAGGCTCCCCGCTGAGCAGAGAGCCCGATGTGGGGCTCGATCCCAGGACCCTGGGATCATGACCTGAGCCAAAGGCAGAGGCTTTAATCCACTGAGCCACCCAGGTGCCCCTTAAAAAAGATTTTTTTAAAACTAGCAGTAATAATAAGTAAGTTTAGTAAGATCCCAGGATACAAAATCAATATACAAAGTTATTAGTACTTTTCAATACTAAGCACAAACAATTGGCAATTGAAATTTAAGACATCATACCCTTCACAATAGCACTAAATATTAAGGGATAAATTAAACAAAAGATGTGCAGGACATGTATACTGGAAACTGCAAAACTTGACTGAGAGAAATTAAAGATCTAAATAGAGAGATACACCATGCTCATGGATAAGAAAACTCATTATTGCTAAGATACCAATTTTCCCAAATTGGCCTGTGGATTAAATGTAATCTCAATCAAAAGCCCAACAGGTTTCTTTGTCGTCATCAATAAGACAATTCTAAAATCTATATAAAAATACAAATGATGTAGAGTATCCAAACTAACTTTGAAAAAGAAGACCAAGATTGGAGAACTTACACTATCTGCTTTTCCGATGTACTAAAAATCTTCAATCATGAAGCCAGCATGGATTTTGGCAAAGAGGAAGAAACATAGGTCAAGAAACATAGGTCACTGGAAGAGAAGAGGGAGCCTAGAAATAGATTTACTCATGCATATATGCCCAATTGATTTGTTGCAGTCTTCAAGGCAACTCAAGAGGTCATTGTTGCAGGAACACATAGACATCTACATAGAGCATCAGCAAGAACAGCAACAAATCCTAAGCCTTCCCTTATATCAAGTCAAAAATTAATTCAGATAGAATTAAACTAAATCTAAGCACCAACATTATAATTTGCCTGGAAGAAAAAAAAAATGCTCTCAGTAGGCTTCCAAACATCCTGAAGGTCCAGCCTTGCCAGATTCTCACCTGCTTCTGTCAGCCCCGGGGCTGGGGCTTCCCTGTGCCTGGCGATCCTGAGGCTGAGGAGGCTAGAAAGGACATCCGCAAGGGAAGCTTGGGCTCATGTGACATCCGTGGGGTAAAGAAATAACACACAACTGACTTTCGAGTCTCCTGCATGCACTGGGAGGTGACGGGAAATCCTTCTTTTTTTTTTAATCAGAGAGAGAGAGGGAGAGAGAGTGAGCGAGCACAGGCAGACAGAGAGACAGGCAGAGGCAGAGGGAGAAGCAGGCCCCCTGCCGAGCAAGGACCGCCCCCCCCACCCCCCGCAACCATGTGGGACTCGATCCCAGGATGCTGGGATCACAACCTGAGCCGAAGGCAGCCGCTTAACCAACTGAGCCACCCAGGCCTCCCGAAATCCTTCTTTTTGAACCATTTCAAAACCCCCTCACCTCAGAGTGAAAAACAGAAGTATGGGTTTTCTTATCCCAGAAAGTTTGGGGAAAGAATTCCTGAAACCATTCTCTCTCCTGCAGCATGAAGACCTCGTCTCCAAGACGGCTTTTGTCTCACATGGGTCACAACGGATGGTGCTCTGTGAGCCTCGTGTCAGCAGGCTCTCTGCCCAATGAGGGAGAATCGCAGGTTCCTTCTGTGCCTGGGAACGGAGGGAAGGCAGCAGGAAGACGCTGGGCATCTTGCCTGCTGCAGGCTGAAGCTCAGTGATGGGAGGGGACCTACCATGTCACAAGCAGCCCCCTCTGGGCATGGACAGAAGCTCTCAGCCCCTGAGACACCAGGGCTTTGCTCTGACAGCGACTGCTTCTGGCCTCGAGGAGCATTGCTTCTCCAGCACTAGGCTGGGGCAGCTTATCTTAATTTAATTTAATCTTAATTTTATTTATTTTATTTTAAGATTTTATTTTTAGTAATCTCTACGACCCAATGTGGGGCTCGAACTCACAACCTCAAGATCAAGAGTCACATACTCTACAAACTGAGTCAGCCAGGTGCCCTTGGGGTAACTTAGGTTTTTTTTTTTTTTACTTTCAAGAGCTTTTTATTGTTTATGCTTTCATTGGTAGTAACTATCCTGAAGCACTGGATTGTTACACACATGTTTATAAAATTTTTAAGTTTTTTTTTCATAATTAAGGTGTCAACATCATTTTTAAAATCAGCTGCATAATATTACATGAATCAACTGTGATTTATTTAACCAATACCCTGTGTTTAGGCATTTCAGTGGTTTCTTATTTTTTCTCTTAGATAATATAGCGGCACATATTCTCATAGCTAAATATTTTTATGCTCATGAATTATTTCTCTAAGGTAAATTCTTTTTTAACAATAGGCGGAATGGCCTGGATGGTGCAGGGTTATTACCACCTTTGTCTCCACTCAGGGGCAAGTTCCACTGTCCCCACCCCCCCCAGTCCCCACACCCCGCGGGGTGGAGATGACTTTGCAGCCAGGGCTTCCCGGGTATAACAAGCCACGACCAACACAGCAGCTCATGAGCTCACATTTCTGAAGGTGAGTAGCTCAGCTGCAGCTCAGCGGGTTCCTGCCAGGCTGACATCCGGGTGCTGGCTCCTGTGCCCTCATCCTCCAAGCTCCTGCAAGTACCTGGCAGGGCTCCGGTCCCCTGGAACATGACTGTATGGGAAATAGCAACCCCTTACTTGTGTAAGTCACGATTCATCAGGCCATCTGTCCTCCTCACCTGAGCGCGATTGCTGGCTGACTTAGGATACAGTTAGTATCCTCACTCCACAGGGGCAGACGTTGCGCCACAAGGGGTGCTGGTAGACCCTCCCCCTGGCGCTGTATTTTGGTGATGGAACTAGGTCTTCTCGGCCCCACTTCACAACTTCTCCCGGTATTATTTCATTCAACGCTTATAGCTCTTCTGATTTTCTAAAATCCCTTTCTTACATATGGAGAAACTGAGGCCCAGAAAGACTAGGTAAATTTCCCCAGGACCTTTAACCGCCTAGGGGAGCTCAAAGATGGGGCTGGGCCTTTCTGACTTCTAACACAGAGCTGGGTTTTCACAACCCATTGCCACCCTGGCCCTGACCTCCAGGAGCCCAGCTCCCCTGTTGGCCACCCATGGTCCAGGCTCAGCACCAGCCCTTAGCCTGGAATAGCACCCAGGACCTACAAGCCTGGTGTGTCCTCTGGCAGAGGGCAGAGTCTGTCCTCGAACATCTCCAATGACAGCATTGCGTGCCCTTGCCTTGCTCTAGCTGAGGTGGCCTCACATCAGAGGGGAATGACAGGATCTGACCAGGCTTTTGCTGGCAGGGGGTGGGGGAGGGTGCAGACTCAGTTCCTACATCCCCCAGACTGGCCCTCGGCTGGGGTTCCAGAGGACCATTTTCCAAGTGCAGGCAGATCCTTTGCGCCTACCAGCACTTCTCGGAGCAGACTGTCAGAATAAATTGCATATTATGGGTTCTGGGGGGCTGGGGGGACCAGCTGTTACCAAAATGCCTGGGCTAATTTTAAATCTATTCATTACGCATGATTAATTACCAAAGCCCTGAGAGAGATAAGTGAACAAGACTCCTATAGCACGTGTCCAAGTCATGCCAGGAATGTATTACCGGAGTTACCTGTCCTCTTCCTTCATTGTTACCGGAGTTACCTGTCCTCTTCCTTCCTTCATGGTCATCTTAGGATAGATCTAGGCTGATACAAAAGTCATGAAGATAATACAGAGTTTGCACTTACCCCAAATCTATCGCTGATCAGCCTGTTGGTTAAGATCACCTTTTTCACATCTCACAGTGTGTAAGTGGTCACTCTTCATGCACCTGTATTAGGAACTAAAGTCCATATTGTGTTCAGATTCCCTCCATCTTTGCTAATGCCCTTTCATGGCCCAGAATCCCACCCAGGATCTCACATCACCTTTGTTGTCATGTCTCCTTGGGCTGCTCTTGGTTCTGACAGCTTCTTCAACTTCCACTGTGTTGAATGACCTTGACACTTTGGAGGAGTGCTGGCCAGGCATTTTGTAGAAGGCCCCTTTACTGGGTTTGTCTGATATTTTTATCATGGGTAGACTGGTGGTATGGGTTTTGGGGAGGAAGTCCCCAGAGTTGTGTCATTTTCATCACATTGTATCAGGGATGCATCTTACCATCATGCCATCACTATTGACCCTGACCTTTGATCTTTAATATCAAAGATCTCTGGTCTTTGACAGTGATCACGGTGATCACTATCAATCTTTTAAAGATATATTATTTATTTATTTGAGAGAGAGACAGAGAAAGCATGAACAGGGGAGGGGAAGAGGAATAGGGAGAGGGACAGAGATTTCCCCATTGAATGAGGAGCCTGATACGGGGCTTGATCCCAGGACCCCAGGATCATGACCTGAGCCAAAGGCAGACTCTTCACTGACTGAGCCACCCAGGGGCCCCATCAATGTTAATCTGAATCACCTGTAGAAAGTAGTGTTTGTAAGATTTCTCTATTATAAAATTACTCTTTCTTTTCTTGACCTCCTGGCCATACTTTACTCTTTGAAAGAGAGTCACCACATGAAGCCCACTCTTCACAGCTGGGGAGTTACGCTCCACCTCCTTGAGGAGAGAACATCTATATACATGATTTGGAAGTTTTCTCCATAAATTTGTCTCTCCTCCTATTTATTTATTTGATCATCTAGTTATACCCATATGGACTCATGGCTATTGTCTATACTTTGGGTTGTAATCCAATACTACAATACTTATTTTGTTGCTCAACTTGGGAGCACTTGGGTAGGGTTGTATGAATCATGCCTTGCCTCCCAGTGTCTCCAGAGTGCTAGGACCTGGACCAGTGCCTGGACCAGAGCACTAGGGAGGGGCGAGGTGGGGCTGGCCTCAGCGAAGTATCCCACTTGTGATCATCTGATTTTGTACTAACACATCACCCATCAGCCTGTGTGGTTAGCAGTGTTACCCTGTGATGGCAGAGGTCAAAGATGACAGGTTTTGGAGACAGAACAGTCTGAATTCATCCTTTGCCTAGTACTAACCAAGTAACCATAGACACTTATCTGAATCTTCGTTGCTCCAAGAGTGGCCGGCGGACCAGCAGTGTCAGCAGCCTCTGGGAGCTTCTGAGAAAGCTCAGACCCCGCTCCAGACCTACTGAATCACTTTAGCCAGATTCTCAGGTCATTTACAGGCACATTAAAGCTTTAGTGAAAAACTGAGCTGGGGAGTTTCAGCATTTGTAAGATGGAGGTCCCAGTGCTCCCTTGGGCTCCCATTCCTACCGCTAATGCGATGACATACCCATCACAAACTGGAGACTCAGTTTCCTATGGCAGAATTGAAGTTCAATGTCCCTGTACGCCAGTATTTCCCTGGGCTCTAGACTGAAATGGCCTGAGAGAGAGGACCGTAGGGGATCTCCATCTCCCGTTTTTCCCAGATAGGAAAACTGATGGGGCAGAACCTTGCTTAAGATCCCAGAATGAGCTCACAAAGCTGGGCTGTGGGAAGACACCCTCCAGAGTCTTCCATCCCAGCATTCATCAGTCACCCCTGCTTCCCCAGCCTGGCTCTGTCCCTGCTGGATACTGACCAAGGTCCCTTACCTGGGGGTGGGAGGAGTGCCTGACCACCACGGGGTCCTGGCCGCCCTGCATTCACATGTTGGGACATCCTTCTGGAGTTATCTTCTGCTGCTGTTGTTTTTCTGCTCCCCAGATCATTTCCAGAAGGTCATTCTCACAGAAGCTAGAGATCAACGCATCTGGATGGGAAGGTCTATGCTTCTGGTAAAGAAATGTTACTTGGAGAATCCTTCTCTCAGCATCTGTCCTTCCCCAACAGGAAGACACCCCACCCCAACCTGTTTGTCACAATTATCCTGTTGGCAGCCTTCCAGCATCATGGGGTAGGGGCTCAGGGAAACCTGAGCTTGTCATCTTCTCGCCACCCCTTTGTCTTTCCCTAGAAGGTGGTGATCTCCGCCAGAAGCACCTGTTGCACCCACTTAAATCTGTCTCTACCCCCAGGCATGACATGTCTTCCTTAAGCGGAAACCAGCTCTATTCCACTTTTCCTTCTCATCCCGTCCTCCACAGCAGCCCTCCTATTTTATCTGAGTCACCTCCATGGTGTAATCAGGAGGCATGTAGCTCACAGGGACCTCCCTCTGTTCCAACTGTCCCAGACACTTGCAGGCAGAGGCACACAGGATTCCAGGATTAATTCAACTTTTCATTCACAGATAACCAACATGAGGCTCAGAGAGGCCAAGAGACTTGCTCAAGACGCGTGGCTTTTTGGTAAACAAGAATCATCTAGACCAGCTGTTCTGTCATGAAGTTCCATACCTATCTATCTGTCCAAGCATCTATCTATTCAGATCTCCTCCCAGCAAGCTTTGCTCTCTCCCAGAGTGACAAGTGCAGTTATAAGCAGGCAAGGATACTCGCTCAGCTCTGGGGGATCTGAGAGGGCTTGTGCACCTGTGGAGGATGAAGCCCCATTTGGAATCCTGAAAGAGAGCTTCCCTCCCAAGCCTTCTGTGTCCCCAACCCCCCTGATGGTCTGGCAGCCATCAGGACCCTCACTGGTCTTGGGTCAGATGTAGACATGCCCCTGTCCCGGAAGTCACTGGAAACTGTGGGGAACTTTGGGTCCCCACCTTGCCCAAAGAAGGGGACTCTCAGTTTCCTTATCTGGAGGGGGTTGCAGAGAGCGACTCTGAAGAAGACCTTTGAAAACCATTGCATTCCACCTGTTAGAAATGCAGAACATCTGCTTCTCTCTCAGTTCATGTTCAGTGGGGTTGATATGGGATCACCTATTTCTTCCTACCAAGTAATCTCAAGGGTTCCAAGACCTGACACATCTGGAGATCACATTGATGGGCCATTTTGACCTCAGAAGAATCTGCAAGGGACAATTAGCTATTGTGAAGATCAGGGCTGATAAAACCACTTGGCTCCCCCAGTCCACCTGCCATCAGCTATGGGTTGGGGTGCACAGAGACTGCTGGCCTGGGGGGCTAGGCAGCCCTGACTTCTGTCATGTGTGCTTCTCTCACATCAGAATCCAGAGAGCCAGACTCTCTGTTTCCAAGCAGCTGCAGCTCCTGACACTCTTGCAGCCAATGTGCTGGAGTCAAGTGCTTTGTGAATGTCCATTGTCCAGATTCAGTTTGACGCCATAGTGTTCCTAAGAGCACTTGTGACTGACAATTAGCTAATGGAAGACAGATGTTTGGAAAAGTCTTTACAGAAAAGTGAAATTGCCTGGATTCAGGGAAGCTACTTAGTTTGCATATTTTCTCCCTCCCTCCCTCCTCTTCCCTCCTTCCTCTCCCTCTCCCTCCTTCCTCTGCCCTTCTTTCTTCCTTCCTCCCTTCTTCTTTTCTTTCTCCCTCCTTCCTTCCTTATTCTTCCTTTTTTTTTTCCCTTCCCTCCCCTCCCTCCTCTTTTACTTCTATATCCAGAAAACATTTTAATTTTGGAAAGAAATGCTCTGAAAGCCAGTTATGTGATATGTGAAAGTATGGGATGTGGGAGGGGAGATTCAGAGGGAGGCATCTCAACACCTACCAAGGCAAGGAATTCGCTTTGAAAAGCATTCTGGAAAAACAACAAGCTAAGCCACCATCTTCAGACGCATCCTAGAGACGGCTCCAAAGTGTCAGAACATGGAACTGTGCAGTGGCTCACTCATATCCTAGGAACGGACTGGCCCTCGTCCTAGGAAAGGCTGGGGACAAGAGGGAAAAGAGTGCATTCAGCCCTCCACCAAGTAATTCAATCAAGTGTCGCTCCACCCCCAAATCCTCCCGCTCTTGGCTGAGACTTTTAAAACATGTGACTGATAAATCCTAATCTGAACATTTGGATTGTGCAAGAAAGTCGTAGATCTTGAGGTGAGGGTGAAAACCAATTTCTCAAATAAGTAGGAGCAGCTTAGCTCCTGGGACTGGAATGGCAGTTGATGGGTTAATCAAAAGGCTACACTATAGGGAGTACTGGCTTGGGTGGTATCAGGTGACATGTTTTTCTAGAGAGAAAAGGGGGGTTGGTTGAGCTGGGAGCTAGTTATGCAGAAGTCAATTAAAATAACACCAATTCCATTTGAGAATTCCCAAGTAACAGCTCTCCTTGGTGTGGCTGTGCTTCGGTCTCTAGCTTGCTGCCAACCCCCCAGTGGGCACCCCAATGGCCACTGTTTCATACACCTGTTCCCTTTCTCTTCCTGGTTGGGCTGAATGCCTCCAAGGGTCAACTGTGCTTGTCATCAACAAACAGTGTACAAACCCCGTGAAATAGGAGGGCCCAAAGTGAGTTGTTTCCACAAAAACTTAAGTTTAATTCTTTGGAAAGTCTCCTTCTATAAAGGGAAGTCACTAAAAATAACGGCAGTTGAATTAGGTGTGGGCGAGGTGACTTTAAAAGATGGAGGAGAATGGTATAAATCTAAAAATACCTGCACTTAGAAGACTTTATCTTAAGTTCTCACTTGTTTTAGAGAAACCAAAATTGGAAATTAGAGAGATGTGTTTGGGGTGGGTTTATGTAAGAAAGAAGACTGGAAACTCCAAACAAAGGACTTGTTCTCAAAGACAAGCTCTCAATAATCCATGAAATCATAGGTTTTAAGCTAAATAAAATGTTTAATATACTATTATTTTATGATTAAGGGGAATCATAAAAATTATGACGGGTTGTATGTGGCTTATAATGTTTAGATTTTTCCTGCAGCAACGGGTGGCATGAGGAAGAATTCTAAAGAGGTAGTGAGATGATTGGTTTGGGTTCCCAGGTAGTGAGCACGGACTGTGTATGGGGAATGAGCTGGGGATGGTAGAGAGGGAGAGATCAGAAGAATGGGATCAACAAAGGAGCAAGAATCTCAGGTGAGTGGAAAAAGTTTTAAATCAAGAACTTGGAGATGGAAAGAAGGAGACAGGATAGAGGGATATTTGGGAGGGAGAACAGACAGGAGGAGGTGACTAGATCTGGAGGTTTATGGTCTAGGTGCCTGAGTGGATGGAGATACCTGTGATTCAAGGTGTAGCAAGCAGCAGGGACAGAGCAAAGTAGCAGAGGCAGAGCAAAAATGTAATGAAAACAAGACAGGGGTTGGCACATGCCATGTGCTGTATCTCAGAGGAACTTCCCTTTCCTATCTGTCTTCCCCCAAGCCAACATGGCTGTTCAGATTCACATGGAAGCCTCCAGTCTTTGAAGCCGTGCCCCCAAAAGGAGAAGATCCCCTTAAATGGAGCTGCACCGCCACTTTGCCTAGAGCTTTTACATCGTAGCACTGAGCTTACTACCCTGCATCCTAGAGTTCTTTGCTCATCATTCTTTCCTACTAATTGTGAGTCTTGATGCCAGGGGCAACATCTTCAACTTTGTGACTTTAATTTATAAGCCCATGTCAAGTGCATACTGACATCTCAAATGTGGGTGTCATGAACTGATCAACGGTGTCATCTTCCAAATGATTATTTGAACTATATTTGTTTCTCTGGCAGCCTATAGGTTGTCATAGCTGTCTCTGCTGATAGTAACTTTTATCAAAAATTTATTAGTTCTCCCTATCACCAACCTCCAGAAAGAATATGATGCAATGTTTATAAAACACGAATGATAATTAGGTCACTCACTTCATAGGAAGACTTCATGCAGATTAAAAGAATAAGTAGATTTATCAGAACCTAATATTTTTTGTAATTTAGCATTGAATTTGTTCCTGAGATTCCCGAGAACTCAGTGTTAATGAGGAAATTATTTAAGCCACATATGGAATTTTTCAAAACCACATTTTGCAATAGAGTTTTATAGGACATCAATAGACCATGGTGGTGAAGGAGGGGAAGATGGGGCCTGCAGATCTTATTCCCAAATTAGGTAAAAAAGTTAAAGATGTCCCCTTCATTATAAAACATCCTGAGGGTTGGGGGATTCTGGATCTTGGGGGTTGGGGAGAGGTACTGAAAAAAAGTCTTGATACCTTCTTAAATGTCCCAGTCTGATGCCCTACAGAACCCCAGCCCAGGGAATACTACATTATCAGGAGAAACAATTACTTCTGGAAGTGAAATCTGCAAGGACTTTTGCAAATGTCTCCTACACAGGGGACATAGGCTGTAGGTAGCATTGTAGGAGACAGAAGGATTGCAGTCTCTAAGACCCCTGCCACAGACAAACTGATGTTCATATATACCAGCAGGTGCAAAAACCTTCCCTTCCATTCTGTGCAATAATATTTCTTCCATTTTATTTTGAGGCAAAATGTACATGTAGTAGAAATCTCCCCCTAACCTCTCACTACTTTAGTGTTCATTTCTCCCAATTTTGACAAATGCATGTAGTGGTACAACCATCATCACAATCAAGATATAGTGTGGTTCTATCAACTCCCCCAAATTCTCTGGTATCCCTTCGAAGTTTACCCTTTCGCCCATCCCTTGCCCCTGGAAACTAATGATGTGTGTTCTGAGTTTTGCCTTCCTAAAACATCATGTAAATGAAATCATGGTGGGAAGCCTTTTAAGTCCTGATCCTTTCACTCAGCATAATGTTTAAGAGACTCACCCATGTGCTTGCAGGGGTTTGGGGTTCATTGCTAAGTAGTATTCCCTTGTAGGGAACTGTTTATCCATCCAGTAGGTGAAGGACATGTGGGTTGTTTTCAGTTTCAGGCTATGACTAAGAAAACAAAACTCCTATCAACATTAGTGTATAGGTTTTTGTGTGAACATAAGCTTCAAATCACTTAAGTGTATTTAAGAGTTGGAAAGTGTATGTTTATACCGTAAGAGTGGGAAAGAGTGGGAAAGTGTATGTTTATATCGTAAATGTGTATTAAATTTACAAGAAATGGTCACGCTGTTTCTCGGGGTTTAAGGCTTTTGTTCCATAGGTGAGCTGCATAGAAGGGGTGGTGGGGGAGAAGGTCTGGGAGGCTTTTCTGTCCCTCCTACTGCTGTTCCTGCCTCCATGGGGACCACACTAGAGAGGTTTCCACCATCTCTGGTCCCTAATCTTTTGGGGGAGCCTCTGGTGAGGTCCCTGGAAAGACCCCACCTGGGTATGAATTCTTCTTGTGTCTGTAGTCCCAGAGCTTCTATTGTCCCTCATTTGCCCACACTCAGCTTTTAGCAACTCCTTAAAGTGGTAGCTGAATTCTCCTCAGGAGTGGCCCGTTACACCGGTGCTCACAAGCCATCTGAACTTGGACATACTGGTCTTTCCTTAGAGGTCTGGTCAGTTGGTTGCCCTGCAACCTCATCTTGATAGATTCAGGAACAGATGTGACCTTCCAGAATGCCTACCTTTGTTGTAGTGGTTGTTATAAGGGTGGGAATTCTTCCCTTTCCATCTCTCTTTATTCTCTCTAGAAGCTGGAATTTCTGTAGGAGATAATTTAAGCATATGATATGGTATGATATGAACTTGAACCCTGGTGTATTACACAGCATATGAACTTAAGCATATGAACTTGAACCCTGGTGTATTACACAGAATGGAAGATTTTTCTGCTTGATCTCAGGATATTCAGAGGAAGAACAGGTGAGGTCTACTGGAAGGTTGCTTTGTCATTCAGTCAGTTAGTTGGTCAGTCTTTGGTGAGCCCTGCTTTGAGCCAGTGCTGAAGCAGATACTGGAGATGGAACAGTGAATTAAGGGAGGTTCCTTGCTCTCAGTGGGGAGACAGACCCTGGACATTTGTCCAACAATGAGCTGAGAGCCCTGGCCAGGGGGGCGAAGGCGTTTCAAGAGTAGGTGTCCAGTGAGGAAGGGGGTGGTTGTGTAGGGAAGTTTCTAGAGAGTGATATCTGAGACTTCTGTGAAACTGGCAGGGGTGTGGGTGGGGAGTGCTGTCCATGTGGCTGAAGCATAGACATGGAGAACCAGGCGTTTGGAGAAAGTTGAGTTTGGTTTGCTAAGCAGGCAGGTTCCTTTAGGGGTCAAGTATATGGTTCTAGAACCAGCTGGGCTCTTGGATTTGAGTCCTGGCCCTGCCACATAGCATCTGGATGATCTCAGATGAGTTGCTGAACTTCTCTGTACCTCAGGAAGCAAAGATGCAGCAGCAGTGCCTACATCACACATCTATGAGAAGTTAAACAGGTCGCCATGTGGAAGACACTTAGCATAGGGCCTTTTCACAGCGACGGCCGTATTAGGTTAGCTGTGGTCAAGAAGGAGCCAGACCGGAAGAGGGGTCCTAAGAGTTTCAAAATTAGTTCCAGGCAAGGTCCTGAGGGAGTTGAGAAGCTACTGGGAGGTTTTCAGCAGGAGAGTGATCTGATTAGATTCACTTTAGGAAGATCCATTTGACTGCAGAACAGGTAGTAGATTATGGTGGAAGGACATCTGAGCACCTGGGGAACCAGGATTCTGGGGCCTGAGTCAAGGTGGTGGCAGAGGCTAGAGAGGAGTAGAGAATTAGAGCGATGTCAAGGAGGTAGAATGGACGCACCTACTGGCTGATTTAAATGGAATGCGAAAGGGATATAGAAACCACTGATAGGTAGAGTCCAACTTTCTTGTCTGGTGAGGACGCTGCACATTTACAAGAAGGTGTAGAAGTGTTCTTAATTTTATCAGCAGGGATCATGTCTTCTGAATTTTCCCGTTCTCTGAGTCTTGTGTAGTATCTGGCACAGAGCAGGTGTTCCAGAAATACCTGTTGGTGGAAAGACTGGCTTCCCCACTTGAGTAAGTCATCAAAGTAAATTTAAGTGGAGACCTTCAAACGTTGAGCTAGGACCCCTGACTGGGCTTCCTTTAACTCTTCACTAAGTTCAAAAGATAAAGATGCATGAAATGAAGGGATCCATGGAAACGCGAAATGGTAATAAACCCACTTCCCTGAGAGACGTCCAGCATTTGGTAACAAAAATACAGCCATGCTCACAGCTTGTGTCTCAGCCATGACTACAAGGCAACCTCCTACTTCTGGCCATGAAAAAGATGTTCGCTGCTGGGGAAACTGACAAGAAAATTGTATCTTTGGAAGTTTGATAAAGAGGATATTGTCTTTTATTGTTCCCTTGAGCTTTGCCAGAGAGGTCGCCAAGACACAAAGATAGCTTTTCCTCCTCCCTCCCCAACACCCATTGTTCCCAGGCCACTGTCCACTCCAGCCAAATATTTCAACTATAAAATTGCATGATTTCTTAGTCAAAAATAGATCCATTTTCCCTCCATGAAAGGCCTCACACACATTCAATTTATGAGATGATTATGATACTTTGTCTTTCAAAAGGTCTTTTTGGCTTATAGTGGCAACTGGAAGGAAATGCTTAAACATTACTCTTTGAAATGCACTGTGTCTAAAGAGGAGTAAGGTTCAGCTTTTTCTAATAAGATATTTATTCTGTATGTTTCTTGTGTTCAGCCATGAACAATCATGGGTAAAGTGAGAGAGACAGAAAGAGACAGAGAGAGATAGAGATAGGGATAGAGACAAAGACAGGCAGGTTGATAGAGAGCCCATCTCAATTAAAAAGGTGATTTTGTGCATTCTGCCCATGTTTCTCACTCCATGTTCCAGGGCTCTGACAGTGTGTTTTGAGGGCTGACTTTGTGCCGGGCATCTATCACGTGCTAGAGGGACACAGGAATGATGGGCTGCAGGGCTCCTTCAAAGGATCCCTAGAATACTGGGAGGGGGATCAGACATGTCCAAGTGCTGAAAACAATAAAATGTGATCTGCATGAAGGAGACTGGGGAGGAGATAGAGGCCAACTGGGAGTCAGAGAGAAGCAAAAGCAACTCCCAGTAGGAGCAGCAGGGATCTGCTGGAGATTGATAGAAGGGCATTTTGTATAGCACTCATCTGATTTTCAGAACATGTCTACAAACAGATGTCACCACCTAGCTCACAGATGAATATGAAGAGGTTCATAGAGGTTAAGCAACATGCCCAAATTGAGAGTCAAACTCAAGTTTGTATTTTCAAAGGCTGTTATGTGTGGTTGGCAGAATAATGGCCTCTCAAAGGTGTCCATGTCCTTATCCTATAAATATGTTAGGTTGTGTGCCAAAGAGGAATTTAGGTGTCAGATGGAATTGAGATGCTAATCAGCAGGCTTTGAGATGGCAAGATTCTCTTGAATTAACCAGTAGGCCAATGCAGTCCCAAGGGTCCTTACAAGTGAAAGAAAGAGCAAAAGAGAGAGGACTAGAGAGATGGCAGCTCAAGAAGGATTTGACCTGCCATTGCTGGCTTTGAAGTTGGAGGAAAAGAATCATAAGCAAGCAATTTGGGCAGCCTCTGGAAGCTGGAAAGGCAAGAAAACATGCTATCCTCTAATGTAGCCTTGTTGACATCCTGATACTAGCCCAGTAAGACCTATGTTGGGCTTCTGACCTCCAGAATGGTAAGATAATACATTTGTACTATTTAAGCCAGTAAATTTGTAGTAATTAATAGAAAACTAATATGCTATGCCACACTTAAAGCTGGAGTTTTAAATTCAACACCATTTCAACAGACATGCCATGCCTGAGAACCACATCAACTAAAAAACAGAGCAGGTGAGTCACTGCCTGATTCAAGTTCCTATTCCACCCATCACTAGCCATAGTACCTTGGGCACATCATTTAAATTTTATAAGCCTCTGTTTCCTCCTCTGTAAAATACAGATGATAAAATTACCTGCCTCAGAGTGGTGTTGTAAGGGTCAGATGAAATCATAAAAATGGATTTGCCTAATGCCTGCTGCAGACTGAATGTTCAATAAATTGCAGCTCTCACCACATCACCACCATCATCATTGTCATCATCACCATCATCATCATCACCACCAACACTGTCATCACTATCATTATGATCATCACCATCAATATCACCACCATCACAACTCACACCATCATCACCATCATCATTATCACCATCATCACCATCACTATTGTCACCACATCACCACCATCACCATCATCATCATCACCATCGTCACCATCACCATCATCACATCACCACCATCACCATCATCATCACCATCACCTTTGTCACCACATCATCATCACCATCATCATTATCACCATCACCACCATCACCATCGTCACCACATCACCACCATCACCATCATCATCATCACCATTTTCACCATCCCAACAACACTATCATCCCTACCATTATCACCGCCAACATCACACTATCCACACCACCATCATCATCACCACCATCACCATCGTCACCACATCACCACATCACCACCATCACCATCATCATCATCACCATCGTCACCATCCCACCAACACTATCATCACTACCATTATCACCGCCAACATCATACTATCTACACCACCATCACCATCATCTTCATTATAGCCGTCATCATACCATCATCACCACCATGCCATCATCGCCATCACCATCACCACATCACCAACATCACCACCATCACCACCATCATCATCATCACCATCACCACCACTTATGCCATCATCACTACCGTCATCATCACCATCACCACCATCACTATCACCATCATTACCATCACTACATCACCACCATCATCATCACATCACCACCATCATCACCACCATCAGCACTATCAACATCATCACCACCATCATCAACATGATTGTTATCAAAGAGTGTCTGGATGGAGGGAAGTTGGTGGGGCAGGTGGGGAGATGGTGAGAAGGGACAATTGAAAAACAGCAATTGTCTTACCAGTCCTGCCTCCTCCCCTTCCTCTTCCCTCAGTAGGCATCCTTGTGTGGAAACCTCTAGCTGCAACCAGAACTTCTTCATGGATTAAATCTGAGTCTTTTGGACCCAGAAAAGGCTTTAGGCTGAGTCTGAGGCACCGTCAGGCCTATACCTCATGATATATAAGGTGGGTTCTGCCTATCTGTAGCTCCTTTGCCACTCCTAGCCCCATGCCTCAGGACCTAGGCCTTCCTTGGCAGGAGCCCAAGAGGTCAGGCAGCGATGTCTCTTCCTATGAAAGGGAACTGCAGCTCAAATTCTTAGAAAGACTGTCTCTGGGGTTTTGCCAGATTTCCCAGAAGTCACACAACTGGACTTCAAAGCCTTGAGTTTTAGGTCCATAGCATCTCACATCCCTGCCCTATTTCTGCCCTACACTCTTTGGCTCATGGCTTCCATCCAACAGGACTTCCAATGCTATTGCAGCCAACTGGAGCGAAAAGGCACTTGATTCAGCAGGAAATTCCATTTGGAGCTCTAGGGTTGCGAGGCATGGGAACATGTTCAAGTAAAAAGAGGTAAGGTTGGGGGAGTCCTGCTAAGATTCCACAACCCTAAAGACAGAAAACCAGGGCAGCTGGGTCTCTCACATGCTGGAATCAGAAGAAATCCTCTGGGAGGCAAGTCTTCTCTCCCATCCCAGACACCAGATGCCATTTTCTCCTTGCTTATCACTGGGGATCTACCATAGATCTCATCACAACTAAGATGTCATTGCTACTAGGCCACAGATGCTATTGAATATATGAAGTCATGCATTCGTCCTCATACCTCCAATTTAAAGCCAATGCCATGGCGCTCTTCCTTACCTTTCCTATCCCAAATTTGAATCTCCCTTTACCCATGTCGAGAATCCAAGTTCTTAATAATGGCACTATGTTAATTCATGTGCTCTATCCAACGACATACATAAAATAGTCTCGGACTTACTGCATTATTAATGCTACCAACAACAGACCAGAACATCAGTTTGCTGATTTTTTGTCTGTAGAATATATTGCACTGAGTGTATGCATTCTGGGGGCTCTGCTCAAAGGCAAGTGCAGGTTTAGTGCTGCCAATGACAGGGCACCAAGAGTGTCAGAAAAATGAGGTACTTCCCTGTCTGTCCACACCCTGAAGCCTGAATACAACCCTTGATAGGGTGTCCACAGTGCTCAATAATAAAAACACAGGGGCCAGGCCCTCAGCAAACTGGGTTACCAGATGGAACCTGACTATTTTCTGAGGGCAAATAGAGCTTCCTGGACAGACAGGAGTCCACTCCAGTCCAGGCCCAGGTCATGCTGCTCTAGAGGCAAAACAAACACACCTACAAGAGGTGGAACATACAGCTTCTTGGGGTATCAGTAGCTATTGATAAGCAAGTTTCTGTATATTTATTGCCCATCAATAGGCATTCCCTGCACAGCTGTTGTGTGGTCAGCACAGAACCCATGACCAACAATGGCCAGCATTTGTTGAATGCCGGTTACATCCCTGGTGCTCTCCCTAGTGTTCTGTACACATCATATCGTGTATTCTCACCGTGCAGCAACCCAGGGGTGAGCACTGGTGAAGAAAGAAAAGCTACTGGAGCCAGGGTTTAAGTTGTTTAAGCAACCTGGAGATCTCATTCTTCACTGTTAGCCTGGATGGTCTTCCACATGGTGAGAGAAAATCACAACACTAGAGCAGCTTCTGATACAACTATATGATTAATTAATCTTGGTTTGTCCAGGACTTTGCAGGTTTTGGTACCAAAAGTCTCATAACCAGAAGACCCCCAGTTCTGGGCACATTTGGGTGGCTGGTCACTCGATGCCCTTGGTTCTGTCTGTTTTAGCTCTCATCATATAGAATCTTGGGCTTGTAGGGACTCTACACATCATCGTGTCTAGGCCTTATGTCAGGCTTACCCTCTTTCCCTGTGTCTCTGTGATGGGGTATTTTCATCTCTAATATTACTTCTCCAGGGATCAGGGGCTCATTACTGTCCTAGGGTGTCCTTGTCATCTGGCAGGGCTGACTGAGCAAGGAAGTGGGACAGGTCAAAGAAAGGACCCTAGAGTCAGACAGACCCAAATCTGATGTCGGATCTGGAATTTACCAGCTGAGTGGTCTTGGCTGAGTTATTGATCACACACAAAGTCATACACATACTTCAGAGACCTGGGGTCCCCTCCTGACTAGGTGCTGCAGGCCCTGGACCACACTGCTGGGGCACCTTGGCTGGCATCCTTTCTGAGCTCTCCAGCTTGCTGGCATCCCACTTGGATCCTTGGGCCTGCACAGCCCTATTCCCCACAACACTGAACTTTGTCCACGCCGAGTGGACCTCCACTTCCACATTCGGATGGGAGACGACACCATGAGATGTGGGATAGCTTTCTGAGAGGCTGGATGACACTCTCCATAAGTCTGAGGGAGTCGAGCCCCTGAGGGGCACGTCCTGACTCATAGGAAGTAGGAACCAGACAGATCAACTCCTGGTCCTTTCTCCCCGCATGGAATGGGGAATGACTGTTAATGAGCACAGGGTTGCTTTTCGGGTGATGAAATGTTCTAAAATGTGATTGTATTGATGGCTGCAAACTCTAAAGATACTAAAAACTACTGAGCTGTACACTTTAAGTGGGTGAATTTTATGGCGTGTGAATTATATCTCAATAAAGCTGTTATAATCGGAGCAGTGAGAAATATGTGTTATTTTTAAAGTGCACACATCTATAATGAAGGATACATAGAAGATGTATATGTATATACGTATATGGAGTGTAAGGAGGGGAGAGAGAGCAAATGCAGAAAATGTTCACAATTGTGAATGTGGACGAAGAGCAACCTGTGTATATTACTATCATAGGTGCTTATTATGCTACTCTTGTCCTGTTCTTCCAAATTCTCCGTAGGTCTTTGATTTTTCAAAATAAAATGTTGGGGAAATAAACTTGCCTCACTGGATTGGGGAGAAAATGCACCCATTTGAGAATCCATCAGTGGTTCCTGCCTTTTTAGGACTTTGCAAAGCCATTAACTCTACTAACTGCTTCAGGTCCTACCCAATCAGGATCCCCTGCGCGGCCTGGGTCCAAAGCTCACAGTTAGAAACATCAAGCTTCCAAAGCCTGGTCCTCCAGGCACGCTTGTATTGCCTTCATGTGGTCAGCAGTGCCCTGCCGGCAATGCTCAAGGGCCCATGAGCTCACTTAGTGAGAAGACCTCTCACAGTGAAGTGACCTAGCGTGTTTGCTGACCACACAGATCCTGGGGCTTCAGCCTGGACCCTCTGAGTGGAACCTCTTGTCCTGAAGCCCACATGTTGAACCAGCTCCTAAGAGATTCTTGCACACATTCATGTTGAGAAACTCTAGATGAGTAGATTGTGTGTGCCTCCATGTGCTTTCTACCTCCATCTGGCTGTTGGTTTTGAGGATTATAGAGCAAAGATTCTAGGTCCGGAAAGAGAGTTACAGATGTGACTGATAGGTGCAAAATTGAGTCACCCCCCGAGCTGGAAACAGACACTGTAGATGTCCACAGAGACCCAGCTGATGTCACATAGCCACAGACCTGACAAGCCACCTGTCAGAAGACATTCCTCTCAACAACGTCCTCTTGGGAAGGAAGCTTTGGGTTTATCCCTTGAGTTCCAAAAGCATGTCTGTGGAACAGCAAGGGCATCAAGATGGCAACATCCCTGATTTTGTTCCTGGCTTTGGCTTTGAATGGTCCTGGGAGATGCCCATGGGTCACCACTTGAATTTGCTCTCATGTATCCCCTGACTTTGCCTAACCTCAGATGGACGACTTAATGGCATGAGGCTGCCCGGCCCAGTAGAAACAGGTCTCAGAGGGGCCCTGAGCAAGTGCATCTGCAGAAGGGTTCACTTCCCTACCTTCCCCATGCTTTTGAAGGAGGTCAGCCTTATTTTTTACAGTTTTGTCAAGGTGCTTCCCTTTCATACCAACCTCCAACTGTGAGTTTTATTAGTAACCTAAAATATTATCTGTGATTATCTGTAGGTCTTTGACAAGTGTCGGGAGAAGTAACCTCATTAAATCCTCTATTTTTAAACATTTATGAAATGTGTTCCACTCAGAAGTATTTCAAGTTCTGCTCCATTGAATTAGAAGATTAATCTTGGCAGGTGAGAGACATTTAAGACCATTTACAGAGTTTCGTGTATTTGCTGTTGAGCTGTATACATTTTTTAACAGCCAAGTAAAACCCCAAACCAGTTGTTACTGCCTAAGCACACATTTGTGAAAGCAGCGAAAGAGCTTCCCGGTCTGAATGAGGCCACGATCCTGGGTTGAGGAAGGTCAGGCGTGCCGCTTGAAGAGTTTTCCAAAGTTTATTTGAACTGAAAGATTTGAAAATGTAAGCAACTGCTAGTTGACGGGTCTATTAGGTGGTACCAATTCATGTGCTTGCTTGACTTCAGATGACTTATCCCGCTGCCCTGCATCCTGTCAGTGGTCCAGGGACTTTCTCCCTCATTGCTCCATCATGGCAGAGGCTGATGTGAAATGCCCCATAGACATCTGGTATGGGAGGACAGACTTCCAGGGCAGAGGCAGGCCACCTCTTTCAGTGCCCTGTCCCGGGCTGGCGAGTGGCCTGACCAGTGTTGGCTGGAACCAGTTCCTTGAGTCCAGGTCACACCAGTGGGGGACAGGAGTCTGGAGACAGAGGAAAGCTTTCTCCCTTCCCCAGCTTGCTCCAGAGGGGTGGTGAGCATCCTGAAGAATTGGAAAGGAACAGTTGAGTTACTCAAATCAAGTCAAATTTGGGGGAAAGTGGATCTAGTCACCCAAGATCTTAGCGAAACAGTGAAAGAAGTTTCCCAAACCAAATCTTTGGGGATATGCATAGAATCAACTTCACTAGCTCCCCAGAATCTTCTTAACAGAGTGACCTTATCATGGAAATCTTCAAGGTGCCCACTGCCCTTCTGAGCTTTATTCGTGCCTCCTGCATCCTCCTTATGACCTGTTTTTGGCTTGGAGTACTTCCTTTGCCTAGAATATTCTGGAAACGCTCTCTATCAGAACTATGTGAGTTCTAAGGCCCACTTAGGTTTGACTTCTTCCAGGAAAACTGCTATAATTACTGTATGGAAACACTGTATCTTCCTCCTTTGAACTCTCCTAATAAATCACCGCTCTCTCTCCCTTCCTCTGTCTCTTCCCCTGAAATTCAAATTTACCTGGATACTTATAATTTTTATTTTATTTTATTTTATTTTATATTATTTATTTTGAGAGAGAGAAAGGAGGAGGGGCAGAGGGAAAGAGAGAGAGAGAATCTCGAGCAGACTCCCCGCTAATCACAGAGCCTGAGGCAGGGCTTGATCTCATGACCCTGAGATCATGATCTGTGCTGAACTGCTTCCACCTCACAATGCCTTTCAGTGTGCCTTGCTCTTAGTAAACATTCAGTGACATTTTGCTAAATCAAATAGTGAATTATCAATTGATGATAAAGGTGAGAAATGATGCCCTCCTATGTTCCTCACCACAGAAATTCTACAATTCATCCAGAATTTGTTACTCTAGCAGTAAGCACATCTGGTTTCTGACACTCAAAACACAAAAGCTCTCAGTGGGGCTTCCCCTTCACTTCTGCAGGAAGTGTTTGCATGGTGACTCAAGCAAATTGCTGAGAATGTGGAAAAGATCAGGAAGGAAGAAAGAGATGCATGTTGGTTGGTTTACTGTTCTGTGCTGAGCATGTTTGCACTCATTTCTTTTGCATTTGTTAGCTCACCTCAATCATGAAAACCATGTCATTAGTCCCATTTTCTTTTTCAGATAAAGAAACTGGGGCTTCGAAAGCCAAGTGAGTTATCCAAAAAGTCACCCAGATAGGAATTGGCAGGCTAGCATGTGATTACCACTGACTCCAAGCACCTTGCTCTGCCTTTGGTGTGGGGCCCTGGGTCAATGATGTGTCAGTGCTGACCACTTGATCCACTGACCCACAGTTTAGAGTGGAGTGGGCCAGGCAGAGATTCGAACAGGACAGAGTAGCTTAAACAGACAGCAAGTTTGGTAAAGGTCAGGGCACAGTGGAAGCAGGGCAGTGCTAACGGGGTGCAGTCAGTACCACGGACAGCTTCCTACCCAGAAAATGGTACAAGCTGCTGTCTCCTGATGCTCTTGATGGCAACCCTTCCAGACTGAATGCGACTGAAGAGACTGGTCTAGAAACCCAGACTTCCTGGGGAGTGAACCAATCAAGTATAGTGAAGCAGTGGGGCACAGCCGGGCCATTTGGAACATGCAGGCTTGTGGAGATGTTCTCACACACAGGCCCCTGGACTCTTCCTCACTGGGTTCCAGCTCTTCCAGGGCCCAGACCACCCTTGGTCTGGGCACAGATCCCACCCGAGAGCCACTCAGCCAAGGTCTTGGCCATATAGTGTCAGGCTGTCCTGGGAAGTGTTAAATTCTGATCAAAAGATGGAGTGAGTAACAAAAGAGTCTTTAAATTCCCCAAACTGGAACTCCTGGGTGGCTAAGTTGATTGAGTGTCTGCCTTTGGCTCAGGTCATGATCCCAGGGTTCTAGGATTGAGCCCTACATTGGGCTCCCTGCTCAGTGGGGAGTGCTTCTCCCTTTGGCTGCCATTCCCCCTGTCTGTGCTCTCTCTCTCTCTGACAAATAAATAAAATCTTAAAAAAAAAAACCTCCTCAAACTGAAAAGTGGCATCTGGCTACAGCTCCTTAAACAGCATCCCCAAACCTCTCCCTCAAATACCCACAAAGTTTGGAAAAAGACAGCCAGTTACAATAGCATGGAGAACTAAGATGGATGATATTCAAGGAGAGGTTACAATCTATCAACCTGTACCAGGCAGCTGGAGCTCAAACAACAGAACTCAACAGGCTTTCCGAAGGGAAAAGCAAATCTCTGACAGTTGTTGCATGTCACATACACACCCACACAAATATCACACACACCACGCACACAAATTACATACACACTACACTACAAACACATGTGCTACACATGCCACGCACCTACGTCACACACATGTCACCCTCCACCACATATACACATCACACACATGTTACACTCACACCATACTACATGTCACACATACCGTATACACATACCACACACAAGACATACAGATCACACACACACACACACACACTCCACACACAAAGTGAGGAGGGGGCTTTATTAATTTATTAAGATTTTATTTATTTGTTTGAGAGAGAAAGAGCATGAGAGGAGAGAGGTCAGCAGGAGAAGCGGACTCCCTGCAGGGCAGGGAGCCAGATGTGGGACTCGATCTGGAGACTCCAGGATCATGACCTGATCCGGAGGCAGTTGCTTAACCAACTGAACCACCCAGGAGCCCAAGGAGGGGGGCTTTAGAGATGACTTTTAGGTATCACATTCAGGACTACATTTAAGCCTCACTTAGGATGATTACAGAGCAAATTAGTCCAATTTAAAATCCTTAGGCAGCAAGCTGATTTACCACTCAGGGCTTAGCCAGAACTCCAGCTGGAAGCAATGTCATCTGCCCCATGAGGTCTCTTGCTGTCCGAGCTGTGCAATGACAGGTGTTTGGCGTGTGCACACGGAAGTTGGACAGAACTGGTTCCTGAGCTCCGAGCATGTTTAGACAGACCTAAATGAATGCAACCACTAGTTTGGGGATTTTTCCACTGCATTAATTGGCTCTTGAAACTTCCTGGGAAAAAAGCTTGGGCAAGTACTGGAGATACTGACATGGACAAAAATCAAGATGCACGATGAACCCCGGCAGGGCCCCCTGGAAAGGCCAGGACACCAGAAGCCGCCCACCCTCGAACCCAGACTTGAGGCTGTGTGTGGGTAACTGCCACGTGGCGGGGCTCACCTCCTTCCCAGGCGGCACATCAGAAACTGGTAGCAATTCTCATGCTTCTGGAGGGCTTCTGACATGGAAGGGCTGCCCCGTAGGAGGGAAGGGGAGCCTGTGGAGGAGAGGCCGTGGTGGGGGAAGAGGAGGCTGGGGTCTGCGAGCGGTTAGAGCCGCCTTCCCCGTCCTCGCCCTCAGCTGGACCAAAAGGAGCACATGGTGTTTGGGCCATTAGGGCATTTGGGTGGCTGCCAGGGTCTTTGTGTGATGGCATATCCATCATCTTAGTAAATAGTACTTTCTGGGAAGTTTGTGGGAAAGTGCATTCTCATTATACAGATGAGGGGTGCAGAGAGGTGTGGGAGCTCTCAAACGGTTGGGGGTCTGAATAAATTGAGTAAAGCTGGCTTATCCTTCCAGGAAAAGATGGACAAATGCAGTTCTGCCCACCCTGAGAGAAGGCCCACTAAGGTTAGGAGAGACCCCTCCCCACCCCCTGTGACACTCTCTGCCCTCTCCTTGGTTCCCAGCCTCACCCTCTTTGAGTCATTAATCAAAACCATTGGGCAAGAGGCCTGTTGGACCATGATTCTGGGGGTCAGAGGTTACTGTGTCAGGATGAAGACATTTGAACTGTTTCTTTCATACCCTCACCTGTCAGCCTCACCTGGAAGCACTTCCTCTCTTAAGATCGTCCCCTTCTGAGTTGCTTCTTTACTCCTAGGGCTTCATGTGGTTGGGAGCAGAGGCTCTTCTCTTCCTCGAAAGACAGGAAGGGACTGGCTGGTGACCCAGAGGAAAAGAGTTTAGACCAGCAGAGGGGGCTGTTGCAGCTCTGGTGACCCAGCCCAGCTCCGTAGAGCTGGGGACCAGGGAGGGACCCTGGCTGCATCAGCCTCCTCTGCACTCTAAGGGCAGCAGAGGTACCTGACGTTTCTTATTAGGAGTATTTGTCAGCCTGGGTGCTGAGCCTTTTCCTGGGTTTACCATAAAACCCCTTAGGGCCATCTTCTGGGGTGGGGCCTCTAGTACCGAGGGAGGGTTGGGACCCTGGCTCTCTCTCTGCTCTGCTGCTCACATGCTGTCTTGCCAGGCAACAGCAGCTCATCAAAATGTCCAAGCCCCAGGACTCCCAGGTTTCTATTTTAAAGATCGGCAAACTGGTAGTCAAAGGAGACACATGGGTAATAGGTGGCCGAGTGAGGACTCCCCAGGGTCTGGCTGCCTCCAAAGCTCCTGTTCCTTGGTCCCCACTCCTGATCAGTAGCCCCTGGGATTCTCTTGCTCCATTCTGTGCACAGCCTGGCATGTGAACCGAACAGTGCCCCAGTGTCCTTCTCAGTAAGCACTCTGATCAATAAACACACACATTAAACATGATAACGTATGGAAAGCACTTACTCCCGCATCCGATATGTAGTGGGCACGCAATGCCTTCCGCTGCTGGTACAGTGGTTAGTGAACTAGGGCAGCTGCTGTCCGCGGTCCTAGGGACCCAGGCTGCTCTGGCCCCGCCAGCCAGATACAGACACCAGAAAGCCCATTACTCTATCTCCAAGACCCATTTACAGAACTGGGCAGCTGGGTGATGTGAAGAAACCACATCCCAGAAATCATAGCTTCTAGCTAACCTATAAGCTATAAAGGTTTAAAAAGGTTAAAGAGAGAGAGACAGAGGAAGGAAAATGTCTATTTTGGGGCCTCCAGGCAGACGGTCTTAGCAAAGGAACAGGTCCTCTTCAAAGTGCTCTTTGAAAATAAGTTTCCTATTTTAGCTTAATGACATTCCAGACTGAGCCAAATGATTAAATATTGAAACAGGACCGGCGATCTTGAGTTTCATCCGGCTGATCAATCTGAGAGGGAGCAGCAGGAGAAAACGCAAATGTTAAATTACGGAATCCGGGGGAGTGCCGAGCCATTGTAAAATGTCACAGGAGGTAGCCAGGGCGTTTGTATATTATTTTGGCCCCAAAAGTAAGAGGCAGAGGGAAACAATGAGGATTCCCCCTACCCAGTACTGCCGGGGAGGCTGGTGCTGCTGAGAAGGGTCACCCCGTGTGAACACGGGTTATAGCAGCCTAACCCGTGCTAACTAGCCACGTCTGCCGTGTGGGGTCACAGCCGCAGGGCTGTGAGTAGAGTGATAGGAGTAGAGCAAGAGTAATAGGAACGCATCTGCCTGGGCTTCTCCTGGATCCTGGAGCCAGTGTCTGGCAGGTATCAGAAGACTCAGGACCTTCAGGAGGGGAACCCATCCCGGGGATTCACAGCTGACCTCTGGCTCAGACCCTGGACCCGATTGCTTTAGGACTTGGGGTTGACAGACAAGGAGAGCTAGGATAGAATGGCCAGCACACCCCACAACCGACAACACTGGGACCATTGTTCACAGATGAAAGACTAAAAGATCCTGATGGTCTATGGGGTCCCCTTAAAGAAATCACGGCCCATCTTTTCAATGGAATCTCTTGCGAGGAGGGGAGAGAGAGGTTTTATGTTTTGCCACCAGATACCCTTTTGTATTGTTTGAATTTTTAAAAACCATGTGTGCATATCACCTTTAAAAAATCAAAATAAAAAATAATTAAGATGCACAAACAAATAAAAAATATAGTCAAACAAGGTCAAGTATTGCTCTTCCTAAAATCTGTCTTCACCCCCCTTTTCCCTGGCCAGGGCCTAACATCAAAAAGACTGCTTCATGTGGAAAGTTGAATCCAAATAAGAATGATGGCTTAAGGATCGTGTTATTCAAATTGTGGAAATAACTTGCCCAAATAGTTGTCCCAGCAGCATCATACGTACACAACTTTTTGTGGACCTGGGTATCTTTTCCAAGTGAAGCCACATCCTTACTTAAATCCTCCCCACACTGCCCCTTCCCTCAGCAGCAGGTTCAGAACCCCCCTCTCCTCAGCAAACAAGCCCCTCTATGATTTGACCCTTAATAGGGTTCTCAACTCTCTCTTGCCATTTCCTGCCCCTGCCTGTGCCCAGCACCGTGCTTAGCCAATGAATTTTTGTTAGACAGATGAATAAATGAATGAATAGAATCACCTGTTGCATACAGGATTTTCCTCTAGTCCCCTGGACTGATTACTCTCTGTTCTGTATAGGAGCCATACTGGGCACACTTCCAAGACTTTGCACCTGCTGATTCTTCTCCTTAGGATTCCTTTCCAGGCCCTTCCTTGTCCACTCAGCCAATCCTATTTCATCTTTTCAAGCCCCATTCCAATGCTGCCTACTGTGGCTTTCCCTTCACTTTCCACGGAGTTCCACACTCTGCACTGAGCACAGGACTGGGACAAGAGGGACTGAAGACCGCGTGCTTGTGGCACCCCAGAGATTTGTGGGTCCAGATGGCAGGGGCCACCCTCTCCCTGCCCTCCTCACCCAGTGCATTTCACCCGTTTGAACCACGGGTCAGTTAACCAAAGCGCCTCACAGTGAGATACTGGGGTTTTCTTCGGACTTTCCCCAGGATTTAAAAAAAGAAGAAGAAGAAATATTTATATTAAAATTTGATCAAGTAACACACCGTCAGACTGCCCACAGGAGCCATGAGGTGTCATCTGCCCTCCAGGGACATCTGAAGTGAGTTCCCTGGCATTGACGGGAGGTCAGTGGCCCATTTGGGCCAGCAGGGCTGTATTCTGCATAAATCCAAGTAGCTCCACAGAGAACGAGTATCCAGAATTTGGTGACCTTGTATTTTCTATCTCTTACTTCTCAGCTAGCTGTCCTCTGGGAATGAGAAAAGTCAAATTTGACTCTGCTCAACTATGGGAGTGAAAATCTTTGACATGGAGGAGGGAAAACGAGGGACAGCACTTCTAATTTGGCTGAAGAACGAGGGAACACAGGGCATCATGTGTTAGTGACTTATCTGGACTGGCTTAGCTCTTGGTCACTTTCTCTGGGCTCCCAAATCAGGCATTATTCTCTTTTCTTTGTCTCCTGGCAAAGTAACAGGGCAGAGCTGAAGGGCAAGTCCAGAAAGAAAGGGCATGTCATGGGTGAAAGAGGCTGAGGCGGCTGGTGGGTGAGGCAGGGGAGCCCAGGGGCATCTGAGTCAACCCAGGGGTCAGAGGCAGACGTGGAAGGGAAGATGTCTTTCAAGAATTTTTTTTCTTTTGAAATAATTGTAGATTCATGGGAAGTTTCAAAGAATGTGTAACCACGTCCCAAATTCCCTTCCATTTCCCCCCATGCTGATGTCTTATACGAGCATGGAGCTAACCCTCGAAAGGCCCAGGGAGCATATCCAGATCCCACTCATTTTACAAGCACTCAAAGCTCTCACTGTCAAGTGTATGTGTGCGTAGTTCTGTGCAATTGTATCTCACACGTGGAAGTGTGTAATCACCATCATGGTCAAGATACAGACTTCTTCACGAACAAGGGTCCCTGTAGTCCCACCTTTAGAACCGTTCCCACTCTCCTCCCTAACTCCCAGCAACCACTAATCTGTTCTCCACATTTATAATTTTGCTATTTTGAGAAAGTGATTTGAATGGAACCATACAGGATAGAGCCTTTTGAGGTTGGCTATTTTCACTCAGCATGAGCAGGAATGGAGGTTTTTTTTTTTTTTTTCTTTTTACAAAAACCTATACTCCATACCAATGAACACAAATAGGACTCTTCAAGCCTCACTGTGTGGCTGTTTGATTTACGGAAAACTTTCCATAGGGAAGAGAGGCGCAACCTGCAGGCCCACACACCCTTGTTTGGGGAGGTTGGACGGGGGATGAAGATGATGGGGGTGAGGAGAAAGGCAGTGGTGACAAGGACAATGATGACAGAGGTGACGGGAGCAAGCACTGAAAACGGACAAGGTAATGATGGTGGGGGAGTGTCGCAGCCGTGACAGCTAGCCTGACGACCTCGATGCTGGCCACAGTGCAGACGACAGAGTGAATGAACACACAGAAGGAAGAACAAGATGCCACTGACAGTGGTGATGGCAGCAGGACTGATAGCAGTGGGGGTGACGAAGACTTTAGAGTGTATAAGGCGCCATAATTTATATGCCTGTATTTTCCCGACAACATGATAAACCAGCCACAGTAATCTCATTGCAGTTGAGGAAATTGAGGGAAGACTAATAGAGTCTTCACTCTCTTGTAAGTGATAAAATGAGGTCTTTGCTGTTCTCTGCCTCCAAATCCCGGGTTCTGTTTCCTGCATCTTTTGTATCTTGCATTTCCACTGTCATTAATAAAGAACATGAGCCCCAATGTCATGTGGAGTACTGTACGTCTCCTGAGTTTTATTATAACGATTTTTGGTAGGCAGGAAGGCTATCCATGGGACACTAGGGTTAACACGACAGCCAAAGGAGAGCGGATTCTTGGTCATTCCCAGGAAACCACTTTAACCTATCTAGATCTCCTCCAGTCTATTTCCTGCCTTTGAGAACCACAGGACTACAACCAAACGTCTGCTTTGTCGATAGTTATGACACAACATACAAGGGTAGGCATGGAGGCAGCTGGGATTCTTCTCTGCCCCAAAGGCATCATAGCTTGCCAACTTTGCACAAAACTCCAAGTCCTTGCTTCTGTGAAATCTAATCTAGGAGACAGCTAATCTCATGTATACTTGGAGACCAATTGGAAAGCACTGTCACCTAGACCCAGAAGCTACCCTGAAGCCAAGTGTGTTCATATACACACACAAACACAAACCCTGATCGGGCTGATGGCCTTGGCCAGCAGAAAGAAGAAATAATCAGGCAACTCAGTAGTTCGTTTCCACAGCAAGGTGATCAAGGAAGAGGAGGAGGGGTTGGAGGCAGAGGGTCTGGAAGAAGAGCTGGTTGATTGCTCCAGCCATCAGTGTAAGCCCAGGGAGAAGCAGGTTGGGTGTGGCTGTGAAACCTGGCACCCCGAATGGCTTTTACAGCGGTTCAGAGCATATCTGTAGTGTTGGTATCATCCCTTCCATTTTCCATTTTTAGTCCTCAGTCTGGAGGCTGCCCTTCATTACTTATTAATGCAGCCAAGTAGAGTTCAGTTGTTTGAATTGTGTCTGTATCCTCAAAATCCAGTAGAGAGGAGAGAGGTGGCCAGCAATGGAAAATAAAATATGGCCAGAACAGATGGCCGGAAGTGAAGTCTGTCTGCCCTTCTGCTGGCCCTCAGGGGTAGCGTTGATGGGGAGTCAAGTGGGCCACCCAGCTCCCCACCGTGAGGGACGAGGGGGAGTTGTCAGTGACAACCTCATGGGGATAAGCAGGAAACCCATTTGAGAAGATCTTGACACCTGTGCCTCAGCTACCTCTCCTGGTTAGAGACAGGCTATCAGTTCATATGTAAATATGTCAGCACGTGTCTTCCAAAGTTAGGAACACTTTTTTCCCCTGGGTAATAGTTACATTCTAATCAAGGCACATGTTAGGGCCTCATAATCTGCTCGGGGTCCTGAGCTCACCTCAGGTGGGAGGGCTACTTGTCAGAGCTGGATTTCAGGGGTCCACAGGGATGTTTCAAATCTTGGGGCATATTCAAGAACAAGAATTTACGATAGTCCCATGATCATCAAATGTCCAGTCAAAGTTTACATTTCTTCACTTGTCGCACATCTTTAAAGTGTTTACCATTCGACTTGACCGCCAAATTGGTAGGTGGCTCCAACATCTGGCTTTCCCCCTTACAAGTGCTTTATTGAAGAACTCATCCATGTAATTTGTCCTAGAGAGTTTCCCTTTATCTGGGTTTTGCTAATCGAATCCCTGTGGATTCTGAAGCATGTTTTTTCTGTCAAATTGGTAGTTAGAACTAAAGCTTTTGTCAGATTCTGGTTTGATTCTCCTTGGATTGTTTTTTGTTTTTGCGTTTTTTTTGGCAAGACTTCACCAGGAGTAATGTATGTTTCCCTTAGAAGGTACATAATGGTGGTTTCCTCCCTTGTTGTGATGTTAGCCATCACTGAGAATCATTTGTTCTGGTTTAAAAGGACAAGTTCGTGAAAGACATGAGAAGTAGAAGGAAAGGCAGTCCAGGCAAAGATCAAAAGGAAAAGGGTGTGGTCTGCCAGGGAGGGCAGGGGGCTCAGCATGGTGGGAGCAGAGAACACAAGGCAGGGGTGGACTAGAGGGCCTGGTCCAGTAGGCCAGAACTTGGGCTTTATCTGGCCAAGTTGAGGAAGGAAATGAGTGGCCATGAGTGTTATCCCAACCCAGAAAGAGACCCATTCAGGCAGCTCTGATGTTTAGGCAGCAGTGGGTCATCCCTGGTCCAGCTGTGCTCACTAGGACCAACCTCTGGATGGCAGGAGACAGGACCATCTTCTTCCTAGCCCAGGGGAGTTCCTTCGTAGAACCCAATCCTCTCAAAAACACTTTGCATCTTTGAGTCTACCTTAATCCACTCATTGTGTCATACTACAGTACCATAGG
This sequence comes from Neogale vison, assembly GCF_020171115.1. Classification (NCBI taxonomy): domain Eukaryota; kingdom Metazoa; phylum Chordata; class Mammalia; order Carnivora; family Mustelidae; genus Neogale; species Neogale vison. The sequence goes on from NC_058092.1 coordinate 232,345,573, forward strand.
CTGCATGGCTTAAACAACAAATTTATTCTCTCAGAGGCCTAAAGGCTGGAGGCCCAAAATCCAAGTATCAGCTGGGCCCTGCTTCTTAGGAGCTTCTAGAGGAGGACCCATTCCTGCCTCTTTCAGCTTCTTGAAGCCCCGGGCATCCCTTGGCTTGTGGTAGCATCACCCCACTCTCTGCCTCTGCCTCCCCATGGCCACTGTTGACCAAGAAGAGGAGGCTGTAAAGCACCCAGAAGTGACTGGGTTCCATCAAGGAACTGCCCTGGGCTAGTAAGAAGACGGTCCTGTCTCCTGCCATCCAGAGGTTGTAATCTGGGAGCCACAGAGTGGACAGAAATTGAAACTGGGTTCTGAATTGCAAGTGAGGAATGCAGGATTATGAAGGCAAAACCCACAAGCTTACATAACTTGTTTTGAAGGAATTCTGACTGATGCTGGCAGAGTGCAACTGACTATGTAGCAGGCCATTGGCTCATCAGCCAGCAGATGCTCCATTATCTCGGTCGCAGTCCAAAGTAGAAGGATGTGTTCCAGGAGGTGGGTGAAGTACAAGTTGGAGGTGCAAATGAGGTCAAGCTGCAATTGAGAAAAGTCAGAAGTCCGTGGTGTTCCCAAAACTGAAACTGGAGAAGTGTGTAGACCTTGTGTGCTCAGTGCCTTCCCAGCCCTTGTTTTGAATGACTTTTCCCAATGCTGACTTCACCTCTGGAACCTCCGTTCATGCAGTCTCCCCTCTGTGGGTCTCTGTGTCTTCACACAGCCTTCTCTTCTCTGCTGTCTATGCTCAGTGCCTCTCTGTGGCTCTTCTCCTCTTGTAAGGTAACTGGTCCCATCAGATTTTGATCCCCCCTACTCTAGGATGATTTTAACATCTGGTAAGATGGGATTTTCCAGGAAGGTCACATTCGCAGGCACCAGGCGGGCGGGACTTCAACATCTCCTGGTGGACACAACTGACTCTTCCACGGCATCTTATTCCCAAGGCACACTGTGAATGTCCTCGGCACTGACGAGCACTTTTTTTTTTTTTTTTTCCAAAAGGTGATTTTAGAATGATTGATGGTCCCCAAGCTTTTCTGCCACAGGCATTATTTCCTCTTTGGACACCATCCCACTGTTCATGCAGGATTCAGGCTGCCTAATTGTAGCCCCGTCACATTCTAGCAGGGACAGTCCCATGACATGTGGCAGGCGGGTGAGCCGTCCAGTGGCATCCCCACCAAGCTGATGTTAACTTGGGCGTGCAACACATTTATAAAAGACAGAAGATCAGGCCTGTCCACTAAGCTTCCAGGAAGACAGCTGTTTGCATATAATTAGATTCTTACCAAAATACACAGTGCAGAAGCTAAAGGAGCTTTGATGACTGATGGGAGCAGGAGAGCGAGCCCGTAGTTTGCAGTGGGCATGGACAGGGCCAGCAGCCTCGCTAACCAGCTAATTGCTAACCAGCAGCCTGGTTTTCAGGGAGCTTTTTGCCGCTGTGGTCTCAAGCCTCTCACAATAGTGGGGGGTTAAGGTGGGCAGCTGGAAAGGCTTACCCCCCAATCAAAGCGGAGACCAGAGCCCCTTTTAAATTCATCATGACTACTGTGAAGGACAAAATACGATGTCCCTAAATGTCCAGACTGAAAGGTGGGGAGGGAAAGATGGCAGACCCTGCAGCCAGAGCCCCTGGGCTAACACCCAGGTTTGGCACGTGCTCTGGGAGCTGCAGAGTCTGCTCTTCCTCCCGGAATTTGCCCTCCCACCCCACACCCTGCGTGCCTTTCCATGGGAGTCCTTTCTGCTCCGAACTCACTCCCACCACCAGCCAAGGCTGTCTGAATCTACGTGACTGTGAGGGCTACACCCCCCAGAGCTGATCTCTGGGCTCTAGCTGGTGTGGGTACCCACACACGTGGGTACGCACAAAGATAGGCAGGCCTGCCACTTGCCGTTTTAAGTTCCTGAGAACTTCCATCCACCTAGGGAGAGCGGACTATTTTAAGCAGGAACAGTCCCGGTATGTGTCCACAGAGATCCTGGGATGATGCCCTAGCTAAACCCAACAGAAGCCAGATGCCGCATCTCCCTAACTTCTGTGCTTTCCTTCATGCTACCTCCTCATCGCCTCCTGCACTCGTTTCCTCATTCAGTCAACACGTGCTTACTGTGTCCCTTGTATATCCATGCACGCTGCTGTGCATAGAAACTCTTATTTAATCCTGCCAGTAATTTTGGTCACAACTATAGGTAACATTTATGGAGTGCTTAGTCTGTGCCCCTGTGTACTTTACTTAATGTTCTATAGAATGTTTCTTTTTTTTTTTTTGAATAGACTTTATTTTTTAGAGCAGTTTTAAGTTTTTAACAAAACTGAGGAAAGGTTCAGAGAGTTCCCATTTTTCCCCTGCCCCCCAGCCCCCAGCCTCCTCTATTGTCTATATCCTCCCTCCAGAGTGGTACCTTTTTTTCAGCTTTCCAAGATTCACTGTTTATGTGCCACATCCAGTGCTCCAGGCAATACAGAGAGTGGTACATGTTTTAATTGATAAACCCACAGCAATACATCATGATCACCACAAATCTCCCTTAGGAGCGGGAGATGCGGTCCCATTCCACAGATGGGCGCCCTCAGGTTCAACAAAGGCCAGAGCAGAGGCCTTGCATCTCTGGCCGGAGAGACTGGGTCTTTCTCTGTTGCACTGTATTGTTCTGTGAGTTGGGTATTGTCTGCATTATGAAGAAAGGGGGACGAGGCTCAGTGTTAATTGTCATCCAGCAAGTGAGTGGCCAAGCTGGATTCTTTTTTTTTTTTTAAGATTTTTTTTTAAAAATTATTTATTTGACAGACAGATCACAAGTAGGCAGAAAGGCAGGCAGAGAGAGAGAGAGGAGGAGGAAGCAGGCTCCCCGCTGAGCAGAGAGCCCGATGCGGGGCTTGATCCCAGGACCATCGATCCTAGGATCATGACCCGAGCTGAAGACCTTCTTTAAAGAAGCTTTAACCCACTGAGCCACCCAGGCACCCCAGTCAAGCTGGATTCTAATCCTATCTGTTGGACCACAGATCCTTCTTGATACCAGTTCACTGTCCCCTCTAACCTTCTGCAGGCAGCAGACAACTAAGATCCATAACCTGGAGGGCATGATGGCAGAGCTCAAAGACGTCCTCCAGCTTGGCCTGTAATCTCTTCCTCCTGCACTGGGGCTTCTCAGCTGTGGGGCAGTTGACATTTGGGCTAGAAGCTTCCTGGCTGTAGTGGTTGCCTGTGCATTGCAAGCATATCCTTGTCCTCTGCCCACTAGACACCACCCTTCACATCTTGTGATAACCAAAAATATCCCCTGAGGGGCAACCCCTGTTGAGAACCACTGTCCTAAACCAAGGACTCTCCTTTGTTCTCCTCATGCCTAGCTCACAGGAAAGAGGACACCAAATGCATTGACTGGCCATGACCCAGGGCTCTCAAACATTCACTCAAACCTACATCACCCAAAGACTGAGCTGAAATGCAGGTTCTCACTCAGTGGTTTAGGGGTGGGGCTTGAGATTCTGCATTTATAACCCACTTCCAGGGGATGAGGAGTCTGCTGGCCCAGGGATCACAACTGGAGTGTAAAGGCCTTAGTAATACCTAAGCAGATTCCTAAAACAAGACTACCTAACATCTCTGATTAGGACTGTGCAGATGGAGTCAAGCCAGAGTCGAGGCTGCCTGCAGGAGCTCCCAGTCATGTAGGGTGCAAGGTTGGGCACGCAAGTTGCTGTCAGCGATGTTGGGAATTGGGTTCTGCTCCTGACCTGCCGGAAGAGCTTGTGGGAGTCGCTCACTCGCTCACTCACTCTTCCACTCACTCTCGAGGCACGCTGACCTTGCCTGAAACCCCAAACGCATTCTGCAGGTCCCTCAACAGCCTGTTCTGTCTCACTCAGGTTCATGTGCTTCTTTCCTGGGAATGCATGCAGCATGGTGGCCAAACTATGTCTGTTTCCTCCTGGGGTTCAGAGGAGGCCCTCAAGGAATGTTTCTTGTACAAATGAAGAAAGAGGCTGTTCTGGGAAGAGGGAGCTGTCAACTTGGTGTTTGTCCACATTTCTAAACTTCAGCTGACCTGGTTAACTAGCCGGCTAAATGAGACTCTAAAGCCTTCTAGAAGCTTATTTTGGAGTCTCAGCTAGAAACACGCTGAATCATAAGATTCATGTGTCACCAGCCGCAACCGAAATCCACCCTTCACCCAGCCCTTCTGTTCCTCCTCAAGAACTTTGTTTTGCCATTCATTTGTTTGTTTTAAGTTTATTTTTTTTAAGATTTATTTATTTATTTGAGAGCGAGAGTGTGAGTGGGGGAAGGGGCAGGGAAAGAACATCCAAGCAGACTCCCACTGAGCACGGGGCCAACACGGGGCTCCATTCCATGAACCACAAGACCAGGGCCTGAGCTGAAACCAAGAGTCGGACGTTCAACTGACGGAGAAACCCAGGAACCCCTCACTTGTTTGTTTTAATGTAACAGAAAAAGAAAAGAAACAAAGCACAGTGACTGCACCCAAGGAACCAGTTTCAGGGCAGGGGAATGGACAGGAGACCCATTGTCCCCAGAACTTCCAGGGACACCGAACACCCCTTAGTTCCCTTCACTTCTTCATCAGTATGGCTGCAAAGCCCCTGCGGACAGGGGGCCCAGCAGGGAGACTCTAGCCAGGACCTTGCTCGGGATGCTGGAGACCCATTGGATCAGAACCCAGGTCTGGGCATGTGACTGCAGCCCTGGGGCCCCAGAGGCAGTTGGGGATATGGCCATGTAGAGTCTCCCGGGCAGAAGGGACAATGACCTGCCCAAGCATCTCCTCTTCCTTTTCCTTTTGTTTCTTTTACGAAAGTAGACAAATACTTCCTAAACAGATTTTTGGTGTAAAAAGAGCAAATATGTAAGAAATATAATATAAGAAATAAAAGAAATATATATAACAAATATAAGAATGCCTCCATTTACCACTTTCCAAATGTCCTCTCCTCCAAGACAATTTTCTTTCTTTGGGGTGCCCCTGTTGCTTTCCTCTCTCACTCTAATTTTATTTCAGAATGTTCCATTTACAGGAGTGGTTGAAGGAGTTGGGACGGGCTGTTTCTCCCGTTCTGTATACTCTTTCCCTCCTTCTCCCCACCGCTCCCCGCCTCTCTCACTCCGTCTCCCCTTCTCTGTCTCTGTCCCGTTAAATTTCCCCCAAGGAAAACCATGGTGCAGTGGTTATTATCTACGTACATTGGATAAATGCACAGAAGGGGTTTGGAGGACATTTGTGACAGTTTAATAATAGGAGTCTCTGGGTACATTTGGGGGAGTCTTGTTTTCTTCCTGATCATGTAGTTGAATGTTCTCCCCTAAGGAAGATGGATTGTTTATATAATTAAGGTGTTTTTGAAATACTTTAGAAAAATTAAAACCTGTCCCTCTTTTATGACTTAGCATCCTTTGTCCTCTAAGATAAAACCCTCCAAAAGCCAGCACGGGGGCAAAGTGTCAACCCATCAGTCAGTGCCTGGGTGACGCAGGTGTCATGTGCCAGTCACAGGATCAGAAGGGGCTGAGAGCACACGGCAGTTTCCTCCATTCTCCAGGTGGGTGGCAGGAGAAGGGAGGCACACCGGCTCGCTCTGCTGCATGGGGCTGGCTCACAGTCAGGTCAGCACATACTGCAGGTCCACAGGGGGAGACGGAGACTGGTTGGAAGAGCGGCAGCCCTCTGCACCTAAAGCCTTGAGCTCTGCCTTAGCCCTGGGCCAGCACTATGGCCTTTGCAGTTTTCTCATCTATAAAATGGGTGTGTATATACAGTGAGACCCACTTCTCACTCAGCTATTGTAAGAACCCAATGAGTACACAGTTCAAGAGGAATTGCAAAAATTACAATTTCCTCCACAGCTGTAAGGCATTATTATTATTGTATTATTATTTTTATATGACAGATATGTAAGCAGGCAGTGATAGCATACGGACTAAATTTGTAGGCTTTCGAGAGAGACCAATGACATTTTTGGTTCCAGGTCAGCACTTCTTAGCTCTGTGACCTTGTGCATTTAAGCAAACCCTTGGTACCTCCGTTTCTCACTGGTAAAACTGAATTTCCTTTATTAGCATGAGATTCGTACTGCATATTTTGAAATCAATTTTACTGACGTATAACTTATGTAGAACAAATGCATCCACTCTGAGTATGAAGATCAATGATTTTTGACAAATGTATATATCTGTGCAACCACCCCCGGCATCAGTGTATATCTGGGACTTTTCCAATAAATTTCGTTCAAACCCTAGTCCCAGTCAATCATTGACGACCTTTCTGTTGCCACAGATTTGACTTTTTTTCTTTTCTTTACCATTTCAGATAAAGAGAATCCTACAGTTGTGCTCTTTGGTTTCTTTCCTTTGGCATCATGTTTTTGAGATTCATCTATGTTACTGTACATCAGTAGTTAATGCCTTTTTCATTCCTTAGTAATATTCCATCAGATAAAGATACCACAGATGGCTTATCCAGCCAACTGTTGATGGACGTTTGCAATGTTTCTGGTTTGAGGCTATTATGAATAAAACTGCCAAGAGCATAGTGTGGGATCTTCTGTTGGACCTATGCTATTATTTCTTTTAGCTAAATAACTAGGAGTAGAATGGCTGGATCCTATGGTAAGTGTGTTTTTCACTTTTTTAAGAAACTGCCAAATTGAGTCCCCAAGTGGATGTAACATCTTCCATCTCCACCAGCAGGGTATGAGAGCCGAAGTTGTCCCACACCCTTGGCAGCACTTGATACACAGTCTTTCCTTTCTTCTTTATATGAAATGTAAAGTGGCATTGCAGTGTGGTTTAATTTGGGTCTCCCTAACAAAGGCTTTGGACTTGTTTCATGGCTGATTAGCCATTCATATATATTTTTTTTCTTGTGAAGTATCTCTTTAATCTTATGCCCACTTAAAAAATTTGGGCTTGTGTTTTATTACCAAGGTATAAGTATTGTGGATACAAGAATTTTGTCAGAAATATAATTGTAAAAAATTTTCTATCAGTATGTGGCTGGCTTTATTTATTTTCTTAAAGATATCTCTAGAAAGAGTCTTTAATTTTGATAGAGTTCACTCCATGCATTTGTTAACAGTTTGTGGTCTTTGTGTGGGTTTTGTTTAAGAAACATTTGCCTACTCCAAGGTGAGATAAATATCTATCTATCTATCTATCTATCTATATAGATATATGGTAGAAGATATGGTAGATATATGGTAGAAGATGTATTGTGATTGTTATTAAGTCTAGGTCAAATGATCTATTTCAAATTTAATCTTTGTGCATGGCATAAGGTAAAAATCAAAGTTCATTTTTTTCCACATAATATATTGAAAGGTGATCCTTTCCTCATTGAAAAACCCTGTAAACCTTATCAGACTTCAACTGATCATAGATAGATGGATAGATAGAGAGATAAATAGATAGATGGAGAGATAGATAGATGCATTTCTGGAACCTCTGTTGTATTTATGCTTATGTCAATATCACAGTATCTTGACTATGTGATTACTAAAGTTTTATAGTGAGTCTAGAAATCAAGTAGTTCTCTGATTTTATTCTCTTTTCTAAATATACTTTGGCTATTCTAGGTTCTTCACTTTTCCAATAAATTAGAACTCCTTCAGTGATTTAAAACATCATCAGTAAAGACATCTGGACTTAGAGTTCCCTCTGTGGAGAGATTTTTTAATTACAAATCCAATTTCTTGGATAGTTATTAATTTGTGTTGCTGATATCTACACAAATGTTGCTCAGATTTTGGTTAAGATTAACATCTAAAGATTAATTTTTGGAGAATTAATGACTTAACAACATGGAGTCATCTGATCCACAAACATGATATATTTCTCCATTTATTTAGATTGTTTATTTAGGTTATTTGCCTCATTGATATTTTATAGATTTTAAAATATAGGTCATGCACATATTGTTATAAATTTATCACAAAGTCTTTTTTTCCAATTTATTTAATTTCAGAAAAACATTATTCATTATTTTTTCACCACACCCAGTGCTCCATGCAATCCGTGCCCTCTATAATACCCACCACCTGGTACCCCAACCTCCCACCCCCCCGCCACTTCAAACCCCTCAGATTGTTTTTCAGAGTCCATAGTCTCTCATGGTTCACCTCCCCTTCCAATTTACCCAAATTCCCTACTCCTCTCTAACGCCCCTTGTCCTCCATGCTATTTGTTATGCTCCACAAATAAGTGAGACCATATGATAATTGACTCTCTCTGCTTGACTTATTTCACTCAGCATAATCTCTTCCAGTCCCGTCCATGTTGCTACAAAAGTTGGGTATTCATCCTTTCTGATGGAGGCATAATACTCCATAGTGTATATGGACCACATCTTCCTTATCCATTCATCCGTTGAAGGGCATCTTGGTTCTTTCCATAGTTTGGCGACTGTGGCCATTGCTGCTATAAACATTGGGGTACAGATGGCCCTTCTTTTCACGACATCTGTGTCTTTGGGGTAAATACCCAGGAGTGCAATTGCAGGGTCATAGGGAAGCTCTATTTTTAATTTCTTGAGGAATCTCCACACTGTTCTCCAAAGAGGCTGCACCAACTTGCATTCCCACCAACAGTGGAAGAGGGTTCCCCTTTCTCCACATCCTCTCCAACACATGTTGTTTCCTGTTTTGTTAATTTTGACCATTCTAACTGGTGTAAGGTGATATCTCAATGTGGTTTTAATTTGAATCTCCCTGAGGGCTAATGATGATGAGCATTTTTTCATGTGTCTGATAGCCATTTGTATGTCTTGATTGGAGAAGTGTCTGTTCATATCTTCTGCCCATTTTTTGATGTGTTTGTCTGTTTCGTGTGGGTTGAGTTTGAGGAGTTCATTATAGATCCTGGATATCAACCTTTTGTCTGTACTGTCATTTGCAAATATCTTCTCCCATTCTGTGGGTTGCCTCTTTGTTTTTTTGACTGTTTCCTTTGCTGTGCAGAAGCTTTTGATTTTGATGAAGTCCCAGAAGTTTATTTTCGCTTTTGTTTCCTTTGCCTTTGGAGACGTATCTTGAAAGAAGTTGCTGTGGCTGATATCAAAGAGATTACTGCCTATGTTCTCCTCTAAGATTCTGATGGATTCCTGTCTCACGTTGAGGTCTTTTATCCATTTTGAGTTGATCTTTGTGTACGGTGTAAGAGAATGGTCGAGTTTCATTCTTCTACATATAGCTGTCCAGTTTTCCCAGCACCATTTATTGAAGAGACTGTCTTTTAAGTCTTTTATATTTTTTAAGGCTAATACCATGTAAGTGGTATTTAAATTTTGAAATTTCCAGCTGTTTGTTGCTAGTATAGAGAATGATACTTTTTTGCTAGTATAAAAAATATAATTAATTTTTAAAATATAGACATATTTTGTAGATATTCTAAACTCAGTTGTGAGTTATAGTAACTTTTTCTATAGATAAGATTTATAACCTTTATATAGGTAAGAATTTTATATAAACATGAACATATCATTGATAAATGAAAGCAGTTTTACTTCTTCATTTCCAAGCTAATTTAAGGCATTTTTCCCCTGCCCTATTGCACTAGCTAGGGCCACTAATGCAATGTTGAATGAACAGTATGAGAACATCCATTCTTGCTTTGATCCCAATCTTAGAAAGCATTTAGTTCTTCACCATTAAATGTGATGTTAACTAGGTTTTAAAAAAAGAAGTTATCAGGTTAAGGAAATCCCCTTCTATTCCTAGTTTTCTGAGAGTTTTTTTTTAATCACAAATAGATATTATGCTTTCACAAATGGTTTTTTGAGCATCTATTGTGATAATCATATTGTTCTTCTTTTTTAGTTAGTATGGTGAATTACATTTGTTTCCAAATGTTCACCTAACCTTGCTTCCTTGGATAAACTCCACTTAGTCATCATGTACTATCTTTCATTTTATATTGCTGGATTTGACTTGCTAATATTCATCAAAGACTTTAGTGCCTGAGGGACTGAGGAGAGATAGTGGCCTACCATATCCATGTGATATCTTTGTTCCTGCTTTGGCATCAGGCCTCTATGTGTCAAGTTGGAATGAGATAACTCTGCTCTATATTTGGAAAAATTTGTGTGGAGTTGTCATTATTTCTTTCTGAACTACTCAAAAAAAAAATCATTAGTGAAGACATCTGCGATTGGAATTTTCTTTGTGAAAAGATTTTAAATTATGGATTTAATTTATTTAATATGTATTGACTTTTTCAGATTTTCGAATTCTTCTTGAATCTATTTTGACAATTTTAGTCTTTCAATGAGTGTATCAATTTCATCTATGTTGTCAATATATTGCCATAAAGTTGTTTAAAAATTCCTTTAGCAGCTGATAGTGTCTGTAGCATCTGTAGTGATGTCAACTTTCCACTTTCTGATTCTGGAAATCTGATCTATCTTTTCTTTCTGATCAGTCTAATTTGAGGTTTTCAGTCCTCAACTTTTTTAAAAAGACTATCTTGGGTTTCATTGATTTTTGCTATTGCTCTTTGTTTTCTATTTTATTAAGTTCTTTTAACTTTATTTTTTCATTCCTCTAACTTACTTTGGACTTACTTTGTTGTTGTCTCAGAACCTTAGATTATTAATTTGAGACATTTTTTCTTTTCTATTATATATATTTAATGCTATAAATGTCCCCATAAACACTGCTTTTGTTAAATCCCTCATTTTTTAATATTTTTAATCTTCATCATCTTCAAAATATTTACTGATTACTTTTTCCATATACCCTTTAATCCATAGGTTATTTAAAAATGTGTTAAGCTCCAAATATTTAGCAAATTTCTATGAGGAAATATTATAAAATAAAACAAAGGTAATACTAAATAAAATAATTAATGATTAAAAACAGAGCATGAGAGACATGTTCTAACATACATGTGATTAGAATCCCAGATGGAGAGGAAATGAGGTAGAAGCAATATTTGAAGACAGAATGTCTGACACTAACACCAAATTGATGGAAGACATTAATCTATAGTCCTAAGATTGCCAAACCCCAACCAGAATAAAGACAAAGAGAAACTCCCTTAAGCACATCATGGTGTAACTGCTGAAAAATTAAGACAAAGAGAAAATATCAAAAGCAGTTAGAGGAAAAAGACCCATTACTTTCAAAGAGGAAAAAGAAAAATAACAGTAACAGTAACAGTGACTGACTCCCCAGCAGTAAACAGGAAGCCAGAAGGCAGTGAAAATGATATCCTGAATGTGTTGGAAAGGACAAAATATAAACTAGCTATTGAGAATTTTATACCCAGTGAAAAATCTTTCAAACATAAATGGGAGATAGGATGTTTCCACACAAAGCAGAAGCTGAGACAATCCAAAAAATGCTAATAAGAATTCTTCAAGGTCTAACAAAATGACCTCAGGTGGAAGCATGATGTGGCAGGAAGGAACTGGAGGTAGCCGAGCTGGAGACTCTGCTATAATCTAATTATAGATTATTTCCACATGAGCTGCATCATGGCAATTTTGAATGGATTGCAGGTGCTTTTACTATAGCTCAGTGCCTCATTTAATCCATAATGGAGTAATATTTGCTAGCAAAACAATTTCTACAGAAAAAGTCGTCATGATTATTTTGTAAAAATACTGAAGAACAACATTGCTATTTTCAGAGGACTGTGATACCTGATGTCCTTATATGGTTCAGGTATGTTTCATGACAATAATCACTCTTTGTGGGGATTTATTTAAACATTGTTGTAGGCATAAGGAATATCTAAGTAATATTGAATGCTTCTGTGTAAGTGTGCGATGTTTACCTCACGTTTTCCCATTTGTATGAAGAGCATTGGGAGTGGTATGTTTTAAATAAGAATGGACAAAATTAAAGCAGATGAAAGTCGAAAATGTATCCATAGGACAATGTCTACCACTCTACACATATGCCGCAGTGTTGTTTGGTTCATTTTGTTTTTGCTTTTACTTTAAAAAAAAATGCTTAGGAGAGCAAATATGTCTGCTACTTTTACATTTTAAACCTCAAATTCCTAGAAGTTACTCTCAAAATCAGAATATTTAGCTTTAAATATTCATAAAAAATCCATGATATTTTGTATGGTGTCATTTTAACTTATACTGTTTTCCTACAAACTCTTAGATTTGTATGTTGTGCATTGGTTAAGTTTGAACTTTATTTTGTGGCTGGTATGAATGTAATATTTACCTTCAGAGTTTTTTTGTCTTTTACCAAAAAAGAAGGTGAGTCAATATCCTGAACTGAATTTTTAAAAACAAAACATTATTTCTCTAAAAATGTCTGAGGAAATGGTAAATTACTTACATCTTCAAAATTTCGAGACATTTGAATTTATTCATAATTCTGTTTTCATAATTCAAATCATCTTCATTGTAATAGATGTTCACATAATCAGAATTGCTATTTTGCCTTCAATAAATGTAAATTTGAAATGTGTAGAAATGCTTGATTTTGATTTTTTTAAATTTATTTTTTATCTATTTTCAGCATAACAGTATTCATTATTTTTGCACCACACCCAGTGCTCCATGCAATCTGTGCCCTCTATAATACCCACCACCTGGTACCCCAACCTCCCACCCCGCCGCCACTTCAAATTTTTTAATCTCACCAAAATTAGTTAGCAAAGTAGAAAAGATGCTCTTGATATAGGCACTTATGTAGTTTCATAATTTTTTATTTGAATGTTCTATAATGCTCCATAATGAGGAATTTTTTTGTGTTCATAGTAATTAAAACTTAATTGTTCCCATATTCCTATCTCTTACTGGTGCTTTTCTTAGAATCACCACCATTTTAAAGAGATGAACTTTTTAAAATAAAGTTTTTCTCCCGGTTAAAGAAAAATTACTCTGGAAAAGCAGTGTGTAGGTAAAGTGCTGATATAAGCTTAATGAGAAAAGACTATATAAGGTTTTCCCTCCATATCAGCCAAGTGTTGTGACTGAGTGGAATGATTTAGTGAAATTTCTAAGTTTTTTTTTAAAACTATTAGGGATTCTTTAGTGGGAAATAAAACATAGGTTACCAAAACAAGGTGAAAATAATAGGATAAGAATATACATATAGGGTGCCTGGGTGGCTCAGTGGGTTAAAGCCTCTGCCTCTGGCTCAGGTCACGATCCCAGTGTCCTGGGATCGAGCCCCACATTGGGCTCTCTGCTCAGCAGGGAGCCTGCTTCCCTGCCCCCTCTGCCTGCTTCTCTGCCTACTTGTGATTTCTGTCTGTCAAATAAATAAATAAAATCTTAAAATATACATATATATATATATATATCCTAGGCAAATAATCATAAAAAGAGAGCTGGAGTAGCTATATTAGTTTTAAACAAAATTATCTTTAAGGCAAAAAGAAAAGGTATTAAGGATAGAGAAGAGAAGGTCAATGTATAATGGCAAAAGAAAAAGTTCCCTGAGAAGAAATAACAATTCTAAATTGGTATGTATCCAGTCCCATAGTTTCAAAATAGATCATAGAACAAAAACCAAAAGAATAAAAATCCATCCATCAGGTTGGCAAAAGTGTTCATTTTTTTCTATATGTGGAACCTAGCTAGAGGAAGCAGAAGTTGCAGTAACTTTGGAAAACATCTGCGCGTGGGCAAGAACAAGGATGTTCACCTACTGAAACCTTGCTCCAAATGAGGAAAAAATGGAAGGTGCCTCAGTGCACCTTGATGGGAGAATGGATAAGCTGGAATAGTCACATGACTAGGTAACACACAGCAGCTAAAACGAATGAGCAGAGCTGTATGCAGCGAGGTGGATGAATCTCGAGAACATGTGCTGAACCACCATGAAAGCCATGATGGTTTGTTGTGTTGCTTTCCTGGATGAGATTTCTCCCAACGGTGGAACAGGGATCCCTGGCTCCCTGGGCATGGTGACTCAGGGATTGGGCATGGGGTGCATGTCATATGTCACCAATGTGTCCTTTGGAGATGTGGCACTGCCAAATAGTGCACCCAGTCTGGAGTCCATTGAACGCAACCGCTTGGGAATAAGTGCTTCTGTTGGAGAAGTCTAAAGTAGGTTCAATGGAGAAATTCCCCTTAGGAAACGCACAGAGAGCACCTGGAAGAGACCTTTTAAATCATCTGGTGCTCCCACCTTATGCTACAGGTAGACAAAGAAGGCTTAGAGAGGATCGCTGAGACCAGCAAGTGTGGCCAGTTTTGTGTGTGGTCAGGTCTGTGAGCAGCACATGTGGATTCTCATCACTGGGGAGACTGGCCATGTTTGGGGGCGTATTCTGTATCTTGCACAGTAGAGGAGCTCCTTTTGTCCTCCCAGTAGAAGAGTGCTACTGTAAACAGGGCAGAAGCAGCAACATGTCAGGTGTCTCTCAGGGCAAGGAGAGAGGTGAGGTCACCCCCACCTAAGGGCTGGGATGTTCAACAAAGAATTCAAAAGATAGGCTACCCTCGAGCTTACAGGTTTATCAGGGGTGGAAGATGGAGGAGGGTGGGGGTGGGAGCAGCATTACAGGTAGAAAGAATACTATATGAACATGAACCTATCAGCACGGGGACATAGGCCGTGATTAGGACAGAAGGAGCACAGCACGGAAGTCAGAGGGATCATGATCTCAGTGTTCCCTCTCTGCCTCCTCACCTGTCAACGAGTGATAGATTCCTGGGGCGGGGGAGCAGGGGTTCAGGCAAACAGGCCTTTGAAAACAAAGCCCAGGACCAAGTCTCTGTGCCACCAGTGTCCCACTCAAGAGAGGGGTTTCAAACAGAAAGTGGCATGCCCAGAGCCAGTGGGCCCTGCAAGATTTCCCAGGCGATCTTAGGAAGACACTGGCTTGGCAGGAGTTTCTGAAGAAATGTTATTTTCACTTCAGATAGTAGCATCCAGAAAAGCAAGACTGAGGAAAATCCCAGAGGAAGCAAAAGCTGTTCTACACCAACTCAGAAATGCCCACAGATTCTCTGGAATCTAGGGGTTCTTTGGGCAGTTGACCAGTAGGGCTGTCATGTAGGTCAGTCATGGCATTCAGTCAAACACCACTGTCTAAAATCCACCTGCCTTTTACGCTGGGTGTGAGTGTAGACTCAGTGAATTGACTGCTCTTCCACCAAAAAGCCATCTTCATTGGTTTCCACATTACTGACATTTAACTGGTATTTCAGTGACTAGATGGTTCTGACCAGACAAATGACCAGTATCTGAGTATAAATGTATAACTGGTGGGGGCTTGTCTCTGGGTTCATCAGAGCCTGAAACAAGGTCGGATATATCAGGTGACTCCAGGCATTTCCCGGACATAAAGGCATTTGATCATTTCCTCAATCTGTGGGTCTCCAGCTTGCAGTCTCCCACGGACCCACCAATACTCCTAGCAGCATGGATAGCATGGAGTAGACAACACAATCGTCCCTCTCAACAGGGAAAAGATGGAGGATTGGGGTTGGGGAGAAGAGTGGAAAGAGAGGAGGTACGCATCCCAGTGGATAACCAGTGCCCTAAAGGCACCCTTCTTGCAACCTTACTTTTGAAAGTAAAGATGCGGCAAAATGGAAACTCACTGCCCTTGAAGTATCTGCACATCTCTTTGGGATGAGAGAAAGATCTCCATTTCACAGATGAGTACACTGAAGTCCAGAGAGCTGGTACAACTTGACCAAAGCTACACAGTAGGAGAAGAGCAGAGCCGCTCTCACATCCTCGTGAATTACAGTCCAAAGCTACCCCATTGGCAGAGCCCACAACATGTACTGGTGGACATTACATAAATTCAGCGACAGATGCAAAGACCAAAGATCCAGTCTATCCTTGGGGAGTTTTCAGCACAGTGGAAAAGAAATGAGGGGTTAGAGTCATTGAATGTTACTGCCCAATGTTATGTCCTCATGTAAGTTCTCATGAAATATCAAAGCATGAAAGACATAGCACCTGCTTCAGTATTTAGGGATGGGCAGACGGCATTTAGGGTAGACTTTTGTAACTCTTGCATGTGTCATACTTAGCTAGATCTCCCTCCAGGTGAAATCCAGGTTCCATGTCTATCTGTGCTCTTGGTACCTAACACAGTGGCACCGGATAGGTGCTCAGCATACATCAGATGAGTAAGAAACCCACAAGTGACTTGGGGAGGGAAGCCCACATTTGACTCACTTAGAAGGCTTTTGCTGTAGTTGTTCATGGCTTCTTTGTAAAGTGGGAGCAGTAATACCACTCCTCCCTGATTTTTGTGAGGCTAAAATGAGACCAAAAAAGACAGAGAAAGTACATGGTCATTGCTAAGGCTTTCCAAGGTAAAGACCTCATCCAACACACCTGCTGGTCCCAGGTGGCCTTCATAGCTCCCCAAAGAAGGATTGGACGTGGCTTTAACACCTACCAGGGGAATGAGCCAGGCTGAGTTTTGCAGGTTTCCTAGACTGCTTTAACTTCAAAAGAGATATAGGACAGAAACTAGCCCTGGTCAAGATCATCACTCTTTAAATGGTTATGTCTTGTCTTCTTAACTAGACTCGTTGACAGTAGAGGCTGTGTCTAATTTCCTTTACTGACTTCTGGGGGACCAAGCAGTACCTTTTGTCAATGTTGGTAATAAGGAGCACTCACTGGTGTCTCTCTGATAGTTCCATGAATACACATTGAACCCATATTCATGCATTTATTTATTTATTCATGGATTCAATCAATGGATACCAATCTCTGACTCTGCCTGGCACTGAGGACATAAGAATGAACAAGATATGACCTACTATTCAAGGAGCTGAAGATGCAGAGATGCGCACAGACATCAGTGGTGTAAGGATGGATGCATCCAGAGTGTAAGACTCAGTGTGGTGCAGCCCGGAGAAGGAGCCCAGGGAAGGAGAACAGGGGCTGAGGGGCTG
Source organism: Neogale vison (assembly GCF_020171115.1). Taxonomy (NCBI): domain Eukaryota; kingdom Metazoa; phylum Chordata; class Mammalia; order Carnivora; family Mustelidae; genus Neogale; species Neogale vison. The sequence continues at coordinate 232,362,481 of NC_058092.1, forward strand.
AGGGGGTGACAAAGACTTTAAAACAAAAGTGACATTTGAGCTGGGTCTTGAACGATGGCCAGAGCAGAGAAATACAAGACTTGTGGAATTAGAGAGATGTATGTGAGATTATTATTCAGTGAATGAGTAATTTTATGTGAATGTAACACAAGTGTCTGGATTGGAAGGAGGGGGAGGCTATATGGGGAGATGAAGCTGGGCCTTGGGGATCTTGGGCTGGAGCCACAAACACCATGCTGGGGAGTTCAGACTCCATTGTGTGGACTGTGGGGCAAGGGGAAGTACAGATTTAAGCTTCTAGAGGAGGAGGGAAACAATCTACTAATGCCGTGGGCACAGGTCAGGAATAGAAGTGGCAAGGGTAAAGGTAGGAAACCAGGAGACTATTGTATATATTTAGGCTTGAGATGATAAAGTTCTGAACCAGAGCAGTGACTCTAGGCTGGAAAAGGAGAATATGCTCTGGTCAACTGTGTCCATCAAGAAACTACACTGAAGGATTACTCATGTCTCCAATGCCCTGGGGCTCTTCAACTATAAACTTAGGCTGGGTCAGCTGGACCTTCAGACTTTACAAACTTTTTTTTTTTTTAAAGATTTTATTTATTTGACACAGAGAGATTACAAGTGGGCAGAGAGGCAGGCAGAGAGAGAGAGGAGGAAGCAGGCTCCCTGCTGAGCAGAGAGCCCGATGCGGGACTCGATCCCAGGACCCAGGGAGAGGACCCCCGCAGGAGGATTAGCAGGAGGCGTCGGCCTCACCACAGCCTGCCTCGAGGAGGGATTCCTGGCGGGATTGGAGCGGGATGGCTCATAATGGCACGCCAGGCCCCGGGGGGCGGCCGTGCAGAAGTGGGGAGCCCGAAGCGAAGAGATCATGACCTGAGCCGAAGGCAGCGGCTTAACCCACTGAGCCACCCAGGCGCCCCAGACTTTACAAACTTAAAAGATCAAAACTGCAATTATTTACTTGGATGGGTAGTTTTGTAAATGCATAAGCTTGAGCTGTGTTTTGACTTTGCATCAGGTTGGACCCATCGTGGGTGACTCATTGACTAATTTACTCACAGGTGGAAGCGTTTGAGCAAAAATGATGACCAGCAATTTGAGGAAACACTTGAGAGGTTCCCACAGCCCACTGGGAGATGTGACACTGGAGGGACTCTTCAGCTCCAAGATCTAATAGTCTGTGATTCTAATGTCCAGACAGATGATCAGAGAAAAGCCCTGCCCTTGATGGGATCATGTTCTGAAGACTTTAACTTGCAGCTACGGGGAAGAGTTGAGTTTCTAATCAAATTTCATGTGTCAATGTGACTGCACATGACAAGCTTCCCAGTGAAAATCAGTACTACTGGTGATTAGTCTTGTTGCAATGTCTTTCTGAGTCTCTGGAACTGAAGAATGAGATAGACAGTTCACCCCCAGAAGGAAAAACTAAGCAGGAATGAGAGTATCAGCTTCAGTCCCAGTGAAGGAAGTCCCAGAGAGGCCCGAGGTGTCCGTAATGCCACCAGCTTGGTGTGGGGTAAGATTGTTCCCCTGGATGACTAGGGTCATTTGAGTAGAAGACTACTTGGAAGACAAGTGGGGACAAGAGTCCTTCTGTGCTGAAGACAAGGTTGGCTTTCCTGGGGTTCCACATTTCCTGGCCCCCCACAACATGGCTCAAGATAAAGCAGAATGCTCATAATTTGCTCAAACAATTCTCAAAGCTCTTGTGAGGGCTTATGGGACCACATCCAGACAGCTAGTGAGAGGACAACTATCCTCCGACTCCTGGGAGCACTGAGAAGAGCTTGCTGTTTCTCTCCATTCTTAGCTGCTATCCGCAGGCCAGTGATCCTTACGATGGAAGCAGAGTCAGTGGGGCTGCCCCATCACCCCAGTTCATCTGCCACACATGGCCCCAGCCATGCTGTAACTTGCCTTGTCTTCCTCCTGTTACCCATGTCCTAGGGCCACTGTTGTTCCCCTCAAGCCCATAGTACCCCAGATTTGCCTCCCTTGGCTTGTCAGTTTCCTCTGGACACACCCAGGCCATCTTACTTTTGTCTCTCTTCATACTGAGCCCTCAGCCTTGGCCCCACATCATACTGTTGAATTCTTGCCAGTTGGAAAGCCGCCTCTTTCACGAAGGCTTTTCCTAAAGCTTGGTTGAAAGGAAAGGTTCTCTGGGGCTCCTACGTGTTCTACCTGCACTGATGTAATGAAACCTCTCCAGCCATATTGCAGGGACCCAGATATACGTCCTGTATCATTTCTGCAAGCTCCCTGAAATCATAAAGAGCATCTTATCCAAATGAGTATCTCCAGCTCGGAGCGTGATGTCTAGTGTATCATGGGTATTTCATTACGGATTGTGGCAAAACATGTCACAATGCCTAAAATCTCCACCGCACAGGCATGCCTCAGGTCTCTGGAGACTGGAACATTCTCTGAAGGGCATTGATCACCTGCGAAAGGTCCCTCCAAAGCTACAGTGGGTTTACCAATATGGTCATGAACGGGCGACATTAATTATATACAGGCACAAACTTACACATTTCTTTAAAATACTATCAAAATGAGTGTCCCTTCAGTTTATGAAAAATTCATTTTTCCATTCATATTATGAAAAATCCATTTAAAGATGATACCCATTCAAGGGAAATACATATAGCAGGAAGGTCTCCTTAAACACCTCTGGGCTGGAATGAGCTCCGCGTCTACTTCATCCCACGTGCTCTGGGACTTTTGCCTCTGATGACAAAAACAAACAGCCTAATGAAAATGGAAACAGTCTGTCAATTGTTTGCACACTGAGAATTTGCCCAAGTGCTGGAAGTAAAATTAGCTTAATTTTTAAGGTCCGACCAGTGTTTTCTGTCGGAAGAGCTGTGGCAAAATTGGGCACAAATCAAACGCAAACTATTTGAGGAGTCCTAACAGTGCACAAAGTTGGTATTTTCCCCCGACATTTAAAATGGAAAATAATTGAAAGTCAGGAAGGAAAAAGAAGCATTTGCCTGCGCTGGGCAAAGAATAGAATCAAACAGTTCGGTCAGCCACAGGAAAATAGACTATGAAGGTTATTTCCAGCAGCTTCCTTATAGTCTTTGCCAGCAAGTTGGAAGTCTTCTGAAGGTTTGCTCTGCTTCTTCTCAGACGGGAGGGTTGAGTGCATCCCCAGGAGGTGTGAGGGCTCATACAATAGCATCTCCTCCACGGCTGCTGGTCAGGTGCTCTGCATGGGGCTGGGACAGGGGAGGCTGGACCGGCTGGATTCAGAGAACCGTGGCCCCAGGTTTACTCTTGCTGTCCGACGGGACCTGAGGTGGGATGCAGTGACCAGCCAAGGAGGAGGCTGCTGTCCTCCCACAGGGCTTCGTTGCCATGATTTGAGCCTTCTGTGGCTTTGCCTCTCCGCTGAGAGAGAAAGTGGCACGTGCAGAATCCAAGGCTAGCCCTCCCTCCTTGCTCCTGGCAGTCTGCTCTCAGAAGGGAATGCTGAGTTCCCGTTCTTTCAGAAGAATTGGGCTCATGCAAAACTCAGGGATCCATTGGGCAGGTTTTAATCCCTAAGGAGGGAAGTTTCAGCAGCTTTAACAGCCAGTTTGTACAAACTTAATTTGGTTGGCCATGTTGGCCATGCGGTCCCTCCAATTCATGCCCTCCGATTGCTGAGCAGGCTGGGTGGGGCAGCGTTAGACATTAGGAGGCGTCTTCTGGATTTCCCTGATCTCTAGTCTGATATGAGGCTCGGCCACTGACTTTAAATGGCACTGCTGGGTCAGATAACTGCCCGCCCCCGGGGAAAACCCTTCTGGGGAGAGCAGAGTGGTAGCTGAGTGGGCTCCACGGGGCCGTGCAAAGTTTTCTGAAGCAAAGGATGAAATGATGGCCTTGTGGTTTGCCGGCAAGGCTCCAACATGAAGCGAGAACTGAGAGTCACCTGCAGACAGCTCTCCATGTGGGCTGCCTCCCTGCTCAAGCAACTGGACACGTGCCATGGAATTGGTGACACTGGAAAGGCGCCAGGCTCTCAGTTACTGGCAAGCCAGTTCTCCTCCGAAAAGAGCAGGCAGCAGAGACTGCTGGCTACAAACCCTGCTGAGTCAAGGCCCACAGGACTCTGTGATGGATTCCAGGCTCAAACTCACTCAACGTAAACTTGCAAATAGCTCAAGTGAGTGGACAGACCCCATCGCCCTCTGGGGACAGCAGGAGAAAGAAGCAAGAATGGGGTTGTTGAGACTGTCTGACATGGAATCCCTCACCAGCATGAGTGACCTTGTGTGGGGGGTGGATTTCGCCTCTCCTGGCCTTAGTCTCCCCATTGGCAAAATTAGATGCTAATAACTCTCTTATAGCTACTCTTCCTGGCAGACCCTGGGTCAGAACTGGGACCGGCTCTGTGGAGGTTGGAATACGTTGTTCTCGCCCCAGTGCTGGGGATAGGAGGACCGGCCAAACTAATATCATCCGGGACTGCACCCGACAGAGGAGAGCAGCTCCAGAAGCCTCAGGGTCATGCCCTGAAATTAGGGGCCATCATCGGTTCACTCCTTTATTATTTGGTGAGTGTTCTGTCTGTGCCAATGACAATGGTAGGTAGCTCAGGGGATACACTAGTGAGCCAGGCAGAGGCAGCCTCATAGAATTTACAGGCTCAGGCAGTGTTTGAGGAATAAAGAGCTGACTCCTGTTGTTTGTTTTTTTTTTTTTTTTTGAGCATAGTTGACACACAATGTTTTATTAGTTTCAGGTGTACAACATAGTGATCCAGCTTCAGTACATGATGCCATGTTCACCGTGTGCACCACAAGCGCAAGCGTAGCTCCCATATGTCACCACACAAGCCTCCTGCAGGGTCACCGACGGCATTCCTGGGGCTGTGCCTTCCATTCCTGCGACTCATTCATTCCGGAACTGGAAGCCTGGACCTCTCACTGCCCTTCCCCCATTCTGCTCGGCCTCCCACCCCTCCCCTTCGGCAAGCCCCAGTCTGTTCTCTGTATTTATAGGTCCGATTCTGCTTTTCTTTTGTATGTTCATTCCTTTGTTTTTCAGATTCCACATATGAGTGAAATCCCACAGAATCTGTCTCTCTCAGCCTGACTTAATTCACTTAGCATAATAAAAAGAGCTGATATTTAAAAGAAAGTGTTCATTTAAGTAATTCTTATTCTTTTTTTTTTTTTTTTTTTTTGAGAGAGAGAGAGAAAGAGTTGGAGGGAGAAGCAGAGGGAGAAAGAGAACCTTAAGCAATTAGCCTTAAGCACCTGAAGCCCTCGGGCTTGATCTCATGACTCTGAGATCATGACCTGAACCAAAATCAATAGTCGGATGGTTAACCAACAGTCAACCAAGTGCCCTAATAATTCTTATGTAATTACCTTGTTCTAATGTTATCAAAATGTATTGAAATATAAAACTACATATTAGTTCTGTAGGTAACTTCTACACAACTAGGGAAATAAAACAGATTAACAACTAAAATAGAAGTAAAACTGTAAAACCAATCACCCTTAAATTATCACAGTTTGATGTGACAGATGAGGCTGTTTTCCTGAAACTAAGTGTCCAATTTGGAATTGAAAAGTAAAAAGATGCTACCACGTATCTATATTCAATGAAACTTTAATTTATGGACCCACAGAATGGGAGGAATTATTTTCAGATCATACATCTGATAAGGTACAGTATCCTTGTACAGAAGACATAAGGAACTCTTACAACTCAATAATAAAAAGGCAAATAACCAATTTGAAACACAAGTTAACATTTGAATAGACCTTGCTCCATGGGGCACCTGGTTGGCTCAGTACAATGAGCCTCTGCCTTTGGCTCAGGTCATGATCCCAGGGTCCTGGAATTGAGCACCGCATTGGGCTCTCTCCTTGGCAGGGAGCCTGCTCCCCCCCCCCTCCCTAGCTCTCTGCCTACTTGTAATCTCTCTCTCTGTGTCAAATAAATAAATAAATAAATCTTAAAAACAAAACAAAAAAAAACCTTTGAATACACCTTGCTCCAAAGGAGGTATGCAAATGGCCAACAGGTACGTGAGAAGATGGTCCACACCTCAGCTGTCAGAGACGTGCACATTGAAACCACAGTGAGAAACCGCTAGGATGACCCTGATCAAGCAGTTGGATGCTAGTCGTGCTGACGAAGAGGTGGAGGCATGGAATCGCTCACGCGCTGCTGGTGGGAATGTTATGTGGCGGCGCTTCTTTGGAAAACAGTTTGACAGTTCCTAAAAAGGCTAAGCATGGAGTGGCCGGAGGAGCCAGCAGTTCCACTCCTAGGATATAACCGGGAGAACTGCAAGGCGTATGTCGACATAAAAATGTGCACGTGAGTGCTCCTACCAGCAGTTCATAATGGCCCACAGGTGGAAATTTCCAAATGTTATTTGAGTGTTCGGTGGATACACAAAACATGTATACACTGGATACACTGGGTACACAGTGTCTGTGCGTACGATGGGATATTACTGAGCCATAAAAAGGAAGGTAGCCCCGACACCTGTCGCTACACATGAATGAATGTAAAAACATATCACGTGCAAGAAGTTAGTCATAGGAGAACCTTTTATTGTCTGAGTCTATTTGTATGAAATGTCTGTACAGCTTAGGCAAATCCACAGAGACGGAAAAGAAGTTAGCGATAGTCTAGGCTGGGGTAGGGTGGGGGGCACGGGTGGGAGTCACTGTGCGTGGGAATGGTGCGAGTGGCGTTTTCTGTGTAGGGTGGGCATGGACCAAAAGCCTCTAAAACTCGATGTTGAACAGCCCTGGATATACCAAAAAATGCAATCATAGATTCTAAATGGATGAATTATACAGTATGTTCCTTGTAGCTCAATAAAACAGTTTAAAAAGGAAAGACAACACATGCCCAGAATGCCTAAGAAACAAAGGTGTGTTATCTAGTGGTGCAGTTTTCTAGTGCTGGGGACGGAGCCTCCGCATAAAACTGGAACTTTCCACGAATAATCCATAAATGCCCATTTTAATGCGATGTCCCTTGATAACTCAAAAGCTACATCATGGCATTGAAGACAGCTAACGTTGGGGAATTATTCAAGTCGGGAAATTAAATGGATGCCTAGTCTGATGACCGCTGGAATGGCGAACCAAACATATTTCCTCTTGTCATTGAAAGTTGGTGCCTATGGAGCTGAATCATCAGACTGGGCATGGTTTCCTGGCAAGACCCCCTCACACCAGGGCTGGCAAGAGTCCAGTTCTTATCAAACACAGTCACGACCAGGTGCCAGGTGCTGCCCCACCCCCTTTCTGTCCACAAAACCACCCACACAGGGGCTGAGGTCCTCTGGCGCTCACCTGTCCCAGATGGGATTACAAACACATGGGGTGACATTGACATTCTAGGGAAGAAATAGGTCTTTCGATGGCCTCCTTAGAAACTGTGTTCACATGCATGTGCACAGTGACTAGAGAAATCTCAGATCTGATTAAAGAAACACAGATTAGAAGTTTAGGGGTCCGGGAGTTGGAAGGGATGGAAATATGCAAAACGATGTTAAAGAAAGCAGTCCCATGGTCTCGTGGGGATACTAGGTGGGGGGCTTCACTGGACAGGGAAATAGGCGTCTGGGGCATAACGGGTCAGAATGAGGCCCTGCAGGTGGCGCGGGGGGCGGGGGAGGCTTTAAAATCCACAAGGATTTGAAGAGGAGAGTTTGAAATGCTCAAATGTCACTTGTGCCTCCTGCCCCGTCAGCCCTCCCTTAACAGACCTGGGAGGCAGCCCCTGGACCTTTTTGCTCTTTCATCCAGAGATTTCCAGTTATGTTCAGGTAAAAAGAAGAAAACCACAGACACAAAGAGCCTTTGGAAGGCGCAGCCCACGACCCAGCAGCAGAATTCTTCCAAAGACCTGTCAGAGGGGCTGGCCTTCAGCCAAGGCCTCAGGCCTGCTGCTTTTCCACACCTTCTTTGGTTCCTGGTGGTGGAAGGGGGAGAGACCAACTCCATGAACTGAACATCAGGCCATTAATTAACATTCTGGATAAATAAGGACAGAGAAATCACTCCCTCCCCTAAGCTACCTAAATGGTGGCTTGGTGCTGGCAAGTTTTCCACTTGGGAACCCAGCGTCCAATCCGTAGATCTCCTGGGCCTGAGGCATTCCAGTGCATTTCCATCTGCTTTGCTCAGTGCCAGTCCCCCCAGATTAGGACCCCAGGGAGCCAGAATGCTCTTCTGTATTTAGCACACAGGACAGCATACATTGTGCTTTTGAAAGGCCGGTGCTGTCCGCAGCTGCTGTGTGGTGGGAAGCTCAGGGGTGAGTCTGATTGCAGTTTGGTAAGCGGGGGCAGAGGGCAGTGGGGAGTCTTCTGTGGGACAGTTCTCTATCCTGGGGACTCAGTGTTTTGTTTCCCAGCCCTCAGGTCAGGATCCGGGAAGCCGTGCGAGTGGGCTGGTGTGCCCAAGTGAAAGAAGACCCCTTCTGCTGAACACACATTTCATAGGCCCCCGGCACGGGTGACTCCCCGGGATCCCGGCATCTGGACACTGCCACCCAGCACTCTGCAAACAGGTGTTGGACACTTGCTTTGGAGGCAAAGAGAGGAGAGGTCCAGCATGCCGACTTAGGTCACATTCTGCCATTTATTAGCCACATGACTTAGGAAAGTCATGGAACCTTGTTTTCATCCATTAGATGAAGATAGCAATGCCTTGTGATGAGATCGTGATGATAAATGCTGACACTCCCTCCCTTCCCTCACCTTTACCACCACCCCCAGATATGCGCCCTCCTCACCTCCCTCTGATCCTGTCGTGGTCATCTTCCTCCCTATTCATGTCTGCTTATGACTTGCATATACATGATCTTGTCTATCATCCCCCAGACTGGGGTTCTGGCTTACTGTTGCTGTGTAACTGAGGAGGGAGCTGAGCGGGGAGTCCCATCCTGCAGCTGAGCCCCATCACCCAAGCTCCCCGAGTGCAACTGTGTGTCTGTGCCCTCTGCTGCCCCCTGGTGGAAGTGGGGGACGGAGGGCGCCATCAAGCACTGTACCCCATCCCTCCACTCTGGTGCCCTTACTTCACTGCTGAGAACCACCCCTCCCCTGAAGTTACGCTTCCCAGTGTCATGGATTTAATGTTTTCACAGAGATAACATTAATGGACCTTCTTACAAGAGAAGCAAAGAATATACGAGTGTGTAGTAACCGGCAAGGAGGGCCTTCCTCAACCCCCAACCTAATGCCTCCCCAACCCAGATTGCCCCCACAAAGGTTCTGGAGCATCCTAGCAGCCCTTTTGCTAATATTTTACATGCATATTCATGGGTATATACATTTTAATAGGCACGGTGTCATACAACATGTATTATTCTGACACCTGATCTCAACAATATGTCTTGGGGAGCCTTCTCAATCAACGGTTTCATTGTAAAGACTTAGAGTGCTCCCTTGTATGGCCGATCTCTATTTTACTGTTTCTCCAGTGATGGACATGTAGACTGCTTCTATTTTTTGTATTTTGAATGTTGTTGTGATGACCACTCCTAGACATTGGTCTTCATGCAAGTGTACAAAAATATTTGCTTTACCCCCATGTTACAGGTGAGCCGAGGGGGTTTCGGGGACCAAAACATGGGTCATTGTGATCTTCCATCAATGCTGGTGTTCTTCAGTACTCTCAGACTTCTTCAGAGTTCCCCTCTCTAGAGGGAGCACCTCCCACTCCCGCATGGAATTCTGCGCACGGGTCCTTCCTCCCCTAGTCCCACACACGACACAGCTCTGACCACCCATTGCCTGCTCGCACCCGCTCACCACCCCACGGCCTTCAGCACTGCCTTCAGCTACACTTGGGAGCCTATGCCACCCGCTGCCCCTCACCCCTCCAGTGTGTCCCCGATGCCTCATCCCCTTGGAAGTAGCTGTGGGGTCCTCTCCCGTGTTCTCTAGCGCTCCTCCCACACCCCTTGTGTGGCCCTTGTTTTTGAGCTTCCTTGTCCATGGCCCCTGCTCACCAGGTGAACTGCCCTCCGCTCTCAGGGGCCCCTGGCCCCAAGACACTCCTGGTGTCCTTCACAGAATTTTCCAGCCTTGACTGTGCTCTACCTGCCTGTCTCACATCAGACCAGGAGCTGCAGGGGGTAAGGGCAGCTTCTGCTCCTGAGTCCCCAGGCATGGTGTTGGCCAAGCAAGGACCATGGATCTGTGGGACGAGGGAATGTATACCCGAATGCATAGCACAGTCACATTCCACTGCCCCTTGGTGCCCCTGAGAAGCCGGGGACATCAGACACTCTGAAAACACTGACGCTTGGACACGAGGCCACTCCCAGTGTCCCGGGCCCATCACAATGCACAGAATGGGCTGCTTCCCTTGATTCTATTTCTGATGCTGCAGCGGCCCCAGGAGCAGAGTCTCTCTCAGAGAAAAGGAAGAGGGAAAGGACGGGGGCCAAGAAGGAGGGAAGGGGATCCCCAGAGGGCCACAGTTGAAAATGTCTTCGGACAAGCTGGCACCTCGTTAGTGATGGCAGGGAGGGAAGAAGCAGCCCAAGAAATGGTGACGACGTCGTGGTCACCAGAGGAGACCGGCCCTGTACTCGGAGCGTGCCCCATGGCATGTGCACCCTGCACAGCCAGGCAGAATGGGCTGAATGGGCAGAAGTGCATTCCTGAAATGTAGTTATTATTCTCCCCACGGTGCAAGCGAACATTGGGAACTGGAACTTGGAGGGATGAGCACTGTGTGCCCAGGCTCGGGAGGTCTCAGCCTGGCCTCTGTGTCTCCGGGCATCGCTGCTGGTAATGCAGGTGCACAGACGAATTAGACAGAGCTGGGCACACCATCTGTATTTCTCTTTCCCTCCCTCTCGCCTGGCTTCCGCTCTCCCTCTCCGCCACCTTCTACGCCAAGCTTCTCTGGAACAGACCCCGTGAGTAATTGCTCCCCGGAGCACTCGGTTCCCAGGAAGACCCGCGGCCCTCGTGAAAGGGTCTGTGCAGCTAAAGCAGATTGAACGCTCAAGGACTGGGATATTTTTGATTTGAGGCAGGTGGCTGAGGCAAGATAATCCCTAAAATTAGAGAAATGTGTAAAATGTATGCTTTCGACTCTCTCTGGAGGAAGACTCCCTGCCCGAGACTGGGGCATCCCAGCATCCCTGAGCCTGCAGCCAGCTTGGCATCCCACCAGGGCATTAGCTCTTCCTTTGTAAGTGGCTCAAATGCCAGGATAATGCAAAGATCCCTCCAGATTCCAGAAGGGGCTGGATGACAGCGTCCCACCTGCCTAGGAAGGGACCAGAAGACACAGAGAAAGGCTGTCACAATCCAGGGGGGAGGGATGAAATCAGAGAAGAAAATGACTGTGTTTTTAAGAAAGACAATCAAAATTAAAGGGGAAAAACTGGTTCCAGGGAAGGTGGGGGAGGGAATAAATTAAGGACACCCTAAGAAAGCAGCTGGTCATTTTGTGGGCAGGGGACCTGACCTAGTGTCCTCCACCAGTCTGTCACTTTATGGGGACTTTGCTGAGGTCGCAGGGGCCTGGGGGACCCAGCAGTATTCTCTGAGATGTCCCGCATGGAATGCTGCTTTGGAATAGGCAGCTCTAGGGAACAGGGTTGGGTCAGTCAGGGAAATTAGAATATGGTCTGGGGACTAGATGATGTAAAAATGTCCCAAAACCAATGGCAAAGTAGAGATTATTTACTGAAAACAATCGGATTATAAAACATTATGTGCAGAATGATCTCATCTGAGTGAAGTAAAAAAGGAAGAATGCGCACTGAGGTGTGAGTGGCAGAAAGCTCCAAGTGGTAGGAATGTGAGAGCTTTTCATTTTCACTTTTGCTCAACTATATTTCCCCTGTTCCATAATGCACATGCAGGGGCCGCTGGCCTGGTCTCTTCAGCACGCCTGACATTTGCCAAGTAGCAGGGACCTACTGACAAAACAATATGCTCTGGGTGTTCCTGTAGAGCTTCTGGAGCAATAAAAGATTCATTTAAAAGCCAAACAATTGAGGCAATATCTCCTCCCTCTCCTTCCTTCCTTCCTTCCTTCCTTCCTTCTTTCCTTCCTTCCTTCCCTTCTTCCTCCCCCCTCTTTTCCTTCTTCTTCTCCCTCTCCCTCCACCTTCTCCACCTCCTCCTCCTCCTCCTCTTCCTCCTTCTTCTTCTTCCTCTTCTATTTGAGGGAGAGAGTGAGCACGTAGGTGCCAGCAGGGGCGGGCAGGAACAGAGGGAGAGAGAATCCCAAGCAGACTCCACACTGAGCAAAGAGCTCGACATGGGCCTCGATCTCATGACCCTGAGATCTTAACCTGAGCCGAAATCAAGAGTCCTAGGCTTATCCGAACTGCACCAGCCAGGTCCATGGGCAATATTTCTAAGTAAGTGCGGCAGACAAAGGGTTAATAACCCAAGGGAAGCATTCCTCTGGACTGGTGAGAACACACAAGGGAAGAATGGAGAACTGGGGCCAGGACACAAAGAGAAAAATCCACGAACAAGGAAATGTAAATGACTAGTGCATTTGAAAATGCTTCCCTCATTAGCAATCAAGGAAATGCAAACTGGAACCAGGAACCAACTCTCTCCCCATCAGATAACTAAGCACTGGAAAGAGAAAGGATAGCCCACTGAGTGAGAAGCTGAGCTGGTGGGCACACCCGCTCACTACCTCCATTGTGGGAGTAGCCTGACGGCGGACATCAGGATCCTTGAAGATGTCTGCTCTCATGAATTGCATTGCTGTGAAGCTTGCTTTCGAAAAGAGTCATCAAACGAAAACCGGGGTGCTTGTTGCAGCACTGTTTCTAATTCTGAACAATTACAGCTCCTCTGGCGTGTGTAGGATACTCAGGTAGACAGTGGCAATTCAAGTGGTCACCTTTGGAATTTGAGATGTGGGACAGATTTGTTATAACATTAAGTAAAAAGGGCAATTGACAATATCATCCCCATCAAGGAAAGCAAATGAGCAAAAAGAAGCCTAGAAAAGGATGAGAAAGAAACGCCCAGAAATGTTTCCACCTCTTCCTGGAGGAGGGAGGTGTGGTCAGCTCTTTCCTTATTTCCAAATGTTGACGCACGCCTCTTACTTTCATCATGAGGAGCTAGAAAAAAATAGCAAAAAGCTGATCCTGAGCTTTTTTTTTTTTGGATTTTGGGCAAGTTGAGAAAGCTGGAGTGCAGGAAAACCAACCCAGCCAGCAGCATGAACGGCCGGCCTCAGTGTGCTGGTCGGTTCTTCCGATGCCTGGGAGCCCCAGGAGCCTCCATGTCCAGGAAGGGCTTCTGCGTCACGAAGGGAGAGGAGGCGGGCGGATGGCAGCCCAGGCTGTGTGCAGACTTGCCACCGAGGCGCAGGAGCAGCCTCAGGAAGGGGCCGGTTGACTATAGTGAGCCCCATGCCAGAAGGAAAGCCATGGGGCCAGAGTGGGGGCCAAGGAGACTCTGCCACCTGGTGGGCAGGATGCCCTGGCTTCCAGAACAGGGGCTGGGGTGGACCAGAATCCAGGAGGGACTCCCACCGCTGTGTCCCTGGTGGCCAGTTCCGGGCCCCGAGTCCCTGCCCCAGCCTCCCTCACACCCTCCTACCTCTGTCACTCTCCAGTGAGGGGCTTTGGACCAGGCTAACCCCTCCTTGGCAGGTCAAGTCCTCTGTCCAGTAGGGCACTCCTCTAACAGAATGCCAGAGGCCAGGCGTCTGCATTCAAGATGCTGACTGAGTGGGCTCCCTCCAGACGCTCCAACCAAGGAGGACCCCTCCGTGCCCCGTCCAGCTTCCGACTGTCACCGACCTTCCTCAGTGTCCTTGGCTTGTGTCAGAGTCCCCGAAATCCCTGCTTCAGTTTCCCCATGCCTGTCTTTTCTTCATGTCTGTGTGTCTGTGCCCAAATTTCCCTCTCCTTATGGGGACACCAGACGCTGGATTTGGGACTCACTCTAGTCCAGTAGGACCTTCTCTTAACTAGTTAACTCTGCCAAGGCCTTGTTCCCAGAGAATGGGAACATTCTGAGGTTCAGTGTGGACATGACTTTGCAGAGGGGGCGCTAGTCAACCCTGGACACATGGAGACACTAACCACACTTACCCTCAGCAGCTCTTTGAGCTGTAAATGAGTTAGTATAGATAAAGCACCGAGAACAAGCCTGGCATACAGAAAGCTCCATTGAAGCCATAATTTTTCAGCTGAAGTCTGAAGCTGCCTTCTGGAACTTTCCCTATTCACAGGTAGACATTCCAAGATGTAGAAAAACCATCCAGCCATACACATGCCCTCCATTTTACTGACCTCAGATGTTTTCCCAGGGCTGCCGTGGTTTTTAATTCCTTTTTGAATTGCTCTTCATTCTTTGTGATAGCCTGAGACCCCACCAGTGGGAAGCGGAAAATGGGGGACAGGGAGCAGGAAGGGTGCATGGCGGCTACCAGGGAGCCTTCTTGGCCCTCGGGCCTGCATTGGAGCCCCATCACCTCTATGGGGGGGCGGGTGTGGCCCAGCATCTTGGGCCACCCTTCTTGCTTCTTAAATTGTTGTCCCTTCTTGTTGGCAGCTGCCCCCTGCCAGCACAGGGGTCTTAAGTTCCCAAGGAGCTCAGCTGCCCCAAGTGTCCACCAAAAAACCCCCAAAAACCAAAAACTAAAAAAAAACCCAGAAAAATCGAAAAACCCAAGCATAACCAAGGTCACGCTGTCACACCTCCTTCCCCTCCTTGGAAGCTAAACTTAGTGCCCTCTTCACCCCTGCCATTGTCATGGCCCCAGGGGCCGGGGCTGATCCCGTTATAAAATGACCTTTGATTGATCTGCTTTTAGCTAAAGTGGGGGCAAATGTACTTTACACTCTGGAATCCCCTCTCAGCCCTGGAAGAACCTTCAATTATTATTTTGTCCACTACACAGGCACAAAGCACAGAGACCACAACGCATTGGCACAGCTTTCCGACTTAAAGTAATTCTTCTTCTCTGAGAGCATTCTTGCCTGAATGTGGCGGTGCCCATAGCTCAGGTGTGAGCCTGTGACCCAGCTCAGCCTCTCAGAGCTCTTCCCTGGGATTTGTTCATGTCCAGCTAACAGAAGGGACTGGGGACCCTTTGAAGGTAAACTGATAACATGTGAGCTTTATAAGTCTTCAGTCATCACAATGTCTACCAGACAAATGAAACCAACACAGAGAAGAAAGCTGATACGGAGAGAGAGGCATGGTGACAAGTGGGGACAGAAGGTGGAGGACAGCAAGCACAGTGTTCCTGGGGCTGTTTGCAGGTGTCGGTGAGGCACAGACAGTTCCCGAGTCAAGGTTAGGGGCACCCCCATTTCTTTCCAAGAGATCTCCTCTTTTGCTAAACAAGTTCAAGCTGGGTTTCTGTCCCAATTACAAACACAACACTCTTCCTAAAAGAACCAACTATATGCCTGTCCTCTTGGGACAGATTTTTTTTTTTTTTTGATAGAAAAGGAGAAAATAGAACAAGTAATTCCAACTGTGACCAGAATTATGAAAAAGAGAGACATTAGGGATGGTAAGGTCTGATGCTACTGCCTTGGGTTTTTATGTATGCTCTCTTGTTGCTAAGGGAAAGAAAACAAAGACAGAAGCGTGTGTGTGTGTGTGTGTGTGTGTGTGTGTGTGTGTGTAATTAAACACAAACAAAGACAGCATCCTGTTGGCCCCAGCTGAATATTCAGAAATAGCCACACGATCTTCAAAAACAACAATGTGCTAAGTTGTCCTGGGTTTCGTTTCTCAGGTGTTGATGGTGACAGGTGTTCTCTAAATCAGTTCCTGTCAGCTCTTCAGGACGTGTGCAACTCCATTCTACATGAAAGAAGACCAGTACAGTATGAGGAAGGAACGTGGAGCCTCCCCCAGGCCAGCTAGGGCTGGGGGGAGGGGAAGGTGTCACCTTCTGATCCGAGGGAGTTCACACCTCCAGGACACCGCCTCGTGACACATTGCCAACACCACTGAACCTTGTCGCAACAGGTGGCCTCCATTCTAATGGGAGCGGAGTGTCTGCTTGTGCCCTTCATTTGTGGTTCATGGCACCTGCACCTTAATCTGAGACAAGGCTAAAGGAAAACTAGTGTGGTCCTTCCACATGAGGTACCAGAGATTCCCCGCAGGTGTCCAGTGTTCTCACAGTTGGTGTGCATAAACTCCGCCTTCTACCAAAGATGCTCTTCCTCCTTGTTCAAGTTCAGGACTTAGCTCAGATGTTACCTGCTCCTCGGTCAGCCAGCACATCCTTAGCAAGCACCTACTACTTGCAGGTACTAGCCTCGAGGACCAGGATTGGAGCACACTTGCCCTGTGTCTTCAGTGAGGTCCAGAGACCCTCTGTACAGGGTTGAAGGGAAGAAGGAGTGAGCTGGTGCCACATGGGAAAGTGAACGTAATTGTTTTAGGAGGACTCTTAGAATTAGCTTATGAACACTGAGCTGATGTCCTAAATAACCAATGAGAACCAACTGTGAACTTCTCAAGGGAAAAACCAGCTCTCATCCATGGCAAGCCTTTCACAGATTCTCCTCCATTCTCTAGGGTTCCTCCCAAAGCCCCCATCTTGAGGAACCTCACCCCAGCCTACCCGTATGAGCTCAATCCTCCCCATAAGAGCTTTGTTTCCCCATAGATTTGTATAGTGAGCCTTACCAAAAAGCACAGCCCATCCCAGGGAACCAAAGCCCTGGGTCTTGGCTCAAGTGTTGTGAGATTCAACAATTGGGCTTTGGCCCATTTGGGTTCTTGTAGCAGGAAGCTGTGGGGAAGAGACGGGGGACAGCTCAGGGCAGTTTTGCAGGATTTTGGCAACATCACACTGGCCTGCCATTCTCTTGTGGGCACCATACTTACCATGGAGAAGATGGAGTGTCTGAAATCACCTTCAAGTCCACCTGGACACAACTGACCTGAGCCCGGACAGAGGGAGTCGAAAGCTCCCAGAAGCGGTGGGAGGAAGCGACCAGCGGCAGTGAGCCTGCCCTCCTGCGTTCACACACTGACTGTTCCTGTTCCTTCTTTTAATTAATAAAAGAGGTGGCCCAGCCTAGAGGCCACTTGGCAAAGGATGTGGGCTTTGAACCTATTTTTTAAAGATTTTATTTATTTGTTTGTTTAAAGAATGCAAGTGAGGGGAGAGACAAAGGGAGAGGGACAGAGAACCTCTAACGCACACTTCCCGCTGAACACAGAGCTGGCAGCGGGGCTCCATCTCCCGATCCTGAGATCATGACCTGAGCCGAAACCGAGAGTCAGACACTCAATCGCTGAGCCCCCAGGTGCCCCAAGAATGTGGGTTTTGGAGTGAAATAGACCGTGTTCCTAATGCTGGACCTGCCAGTTCATATAGGAAAACGTGGACCAGTTCTCCCAAACTCTGTCTGTGAAATGGGTATAAAGATGCACCATGGAGCGGAAGGACCAAATAACAGACTCACCAATGCAGGCGCTGGGGCATCTGGGTGCTGGATGCAGAGCAAGTAGGAAGGAGAGAGAGTCTGGCAAGGGACACAGGAGGTTGGGTATCCGCAAGAAGACAGTAACCTGTCTCAAGGCCAATTTTCCTGGGCTGAAGCAAGGTGAGTTGTTCTCGGGGCCTGGGACCATCTCAGCCAGCACAACATCACTTCCTGGTTACCTCCAGGGTCCCACGGAGGGGACTGGCCCTTCTGGCCTGTGTCTGCAGACACCTTGTCCATTCCTGAAAGAGTCCTTCACTGCTGCTAACATGGCCGGAGGTGAAGCACCCAGGAGGACAGGGACTCGGAAGGAAGAGAAGGCTCACCCGGACCCAGGCGCTTCCTGGCTAAGGCTCTCCCTCTTCATCCATCACTGGTAGCCTTTGAGGGTCCCTGTTTGTTGGACTTCTGATTGGCAGCCACTCTGATGCACGTCGCAATGTCTCAGCACTCCTGAGAGCGTCCTTTGGAGGGCAAGTAAGTGGTACTATCTGCATGGGAAATAGGGCTCTTACTCCCAATCTCCCGGGGGTTGTGGGGCTAGGATGGAGTTTGGGGAATCAATTCACCCTGTGTTCTGTCTTTTCTTTTATAAAATGGAAATAAGGAGAGACACATTTTTGTCTGGGGGGCAGGGTTGGGGAGTCTGGGTTCTAGGTCCAGTGCTATGTGACCTTCTCTAGGTACTCAATTCCATCTGTAAAATTTGGGGGGTGCCATAGACTATAGACTATTCTCAGGGTCCTGTAAGCACTCAATGACCATGACTCTGATGAACCAGGCTTGCCTCATGAAGGACTTGAATGTGATTAGTGTGAAGGGGCTGGGGCTGGAGATGTCTCAGGAGCATCGGGTCATTCAAAATCCAGGCTCATCTCCCCAGCACTTTAGACATGAAACTAAAGGACCCTGCACTCAAAGAAAGACAGTGAGTTGCCAACAATAACCAGAAGGTTTTTTGTACATAAAACCCCAACAAAAGTGTTCTGTTAAAAAACAAACAAAAAGAGGTTTTATTGACAAAATAGAAATCGTCAATTGGCGCTCTGTGCTGGCTTGGCCAGAAGACTCAGTGTTGGCAAAGGCTCACAAGTCTTCTCTAAGAGCATGAACAGGCTTTGCCAAGAACCCCGCTCTCTCCTGAGGCCCGCTTCCCGGGCTGGTCTCCACCCCCAAACCTGGCTGATACACCTGCATCCCCCCAGATCAGTTGTTGCTGGAGGCACTTTAGCTCAAACTCTCTCAGGAGGTGATGACAGCAGGGTGGGAAGAGAGATGGATGTTCACATCCCAGAGCATCTACAGAATGGGTATAACAATGCCCAACTATCTTTTGCTAGGCAATTGAGGTGAAAGCCATACTTGGTATGGTCTTAGTAATATTGAATGTTATAGAGAATGCAATGACTAGGTCCCTATTTGGAAAATCTTCTGAGTGTGACAAAGGGGCCAATGCCAGCCTGTGCGGCCCACCTGCCTCCTTATTGAGCAGGAAGCCTCAGCCCTGAGCCTTTCTTCTGGGGTCCAGGAGCTACTTAGCAATATGGATTCCAAGTTATCTCAGCCTGGCATGAAGAATGCCTGGCCCCACCTGCTGTGTTTGGCCCCCAAGTTCTTCTCTTTCATTCTCAATTTTTGCTATCGTGGTGGTTCTCTCTGGTCAGTGCAGCCCAGCTTCCCCACACTGTAGCCCTGGGAGTGCGGACAGACACCTTCTGCATCTAGTTTTCATAGAGGGTTTAACTTACCAATGTAGTGTATGTGCTGAGCCGCACATAAACGCCTCCCATCCACAAGTTCTGGAAAGACTAATCCTGTTGCTTTCTTCCCTGCTCCCTCTGCCCTCCTAGGCTGCCTCTCCCCCACCCCTTCATGGAGCACTGGGAGAGGTTCCTGAGATGACATATGCAAAATACCCGAGTCATCCTCTTTCTATTAAACAAATTGAATCCATACTATAAAACCTTCCAACAAGGAAAACCACATGCCCAGAGAGTTTCATTGGTGAATTCTCCCATTTAAGAAATAAATAGTATTCATTCTATACATGACCTTTCAGAAGTTAAAAGAGAAGGACCACCTCCCAACTGATATTCTGAAGCTAGTATTATCCTGGTACCAAAACTGGGCAGATATTACAGAGGAAAAAAATGTAGGCCAGTACCCTTCACGAATATAGATACAAAAATCCCCAACAAAGCATGAGCAAAAGGAATTCAACAATATATAAAAGGGAAAGCACATCAAAACAGAATGTTTTTTTTTCTAGGAAAGCAAAGCCAGTTCAGCATTTAAAAATCAATATAATTCACTATATTGAGATTAAAGGAAAAAACCTTACATGATCATTTCCATAGATGTAGCCATAAGATTTGACAAAATTCAACGTGCATTCATGATGCACACCACTGGTAAACTAGAAATAAAAAGGAACCCCTTTAGCCTGAGATACGGCATCTACACACTACACACAGCTAAACGCCAAAGATGGTAAAAGACTAAATAAATATTTCCATCTCAGACTGGGAATAGGGTGAGAGTACTCACTTCTGCCACTCCTCACCTAGTGTAAGTCCAAACCAATGAGATAAGACAGCCTAAAATAAACAAAAGGCATGCGTGCCATGGACGGCATGATTGCTTGCATAGGAAATACCATGGAATCTGCAGAACATCTCCTGGAAACAATAAAGGAATTAAGCAAGTTCTCAAAGTCAAGATACAAAATGATCTCTCTCTCTCTCTCAACATCTATCTAAAATCAATGAACAATGTGGAATTAAAATAGAAATCTGGCACAATGTACACTGCATCAAAATATGAACTTAGGTATAAATGAATTTAGGAAAAATATAACAAAATTTTTTAAATTTAATTTTATTTTTTCAGTGTTCCAAGATTCATTGTTTCTGCACCACACCCAGGGCTCTGTGCAATATGTGCCCTCCTTAATAGCCACCACCAGGCTCACCCCATGCTCACCCAAAACCATCAATTTGTTTCTCAGAGGCAAAATATTTTCAGTACCTGTATCTGAAAGCTCAATAGCACTAATGAAGGAAATCAGAGAAGAGCTAAATAGAGAGACATACCATGTTTATGAATTAGAAGACTCAGTATTGCTAGGATACTTATTCTCCCTGAATGTTCTGTAGATTCAACACATTCCCAAACAAAAGCTGAATAGGATTGTTTTGTAGATATCGACAAGCCAATACCCAAATCTGTAGGGGAAGGAAAGTAAAGGGATTAGTTTGAACAATTCTGAGAAGCAAGAACAACAAAGGAGAGTCACCGCAGTTTAGTCCAAGACTCATAATGAAGCAACAGGAATTGACATGTGGGGATACTGGTGAAAGAACAGATACAGAGATCAGTGAAAGAGAATAGGGTCCAAAATAGGACCCGCAAATAAATGAAAATACACTGAATTGTAAAGGTAATTCAATGAAGAGAGGATGGTCTTTTGAACACATGGGTGCTGGAGCAGTAGGGTATCCATATCCGAAAGAATGAATCTTGCCCAATCCCTCACATCTCATAAAAAAATTAGCTAAAATGAATTATGTTCCTAACATAAAATATACCTTTACAACTTTACAACATATGAGGAAAGGCTCTGACTTCAGGCGAGACAAAGAGTTCTTAGAACAATAAATGCACTATCCATAAGAGAAAAAACATGAGAATTTGTGCTTTATCAAAGTTAAATATATTTTCTCTGCGGAACACATTGACTGAGAGATGAGCCACAGATTGGAAAATACTTGTAAACCACATCTTTAACAGAGGACTTGTACCTGAAATTTATAAAACAGTCTCAAAACGCAACAATCAGAAACACTTTGTCAAAGGTAAATAAGGAATGAAAAGATAGCCAGTATGATTACTGAATGTGGACGTGTGATTGAAACCGCAGTGAGATACCTCCACGCACTATTAGAATGGATTCTTTTTGAAACTGGCAATTCCAAGAGCTAGGAGGCATGCAGAGAAACTCAAGCTCTCATGTATTTCAGGTAACAATGTAAAAATTTCATAGCCATTTTGCAAAACAGTGTGACAGCTTTTTATAAAGGGAACATTTCACAGGTCTTTCCATGAGGAAGCATAACCCGGATATCAAAAGCAGAAAAAGCCAGCAGAGGAAAATAAAACCATAGGTGGATTATTCCTCAAAAACACAGATGCAAAAACCCTTGAAATCTTAGGAAAAAGAAGGGTCAACTGGGAATATGGAGTTGGTTTACAATACAGAGTTAATGCATTTCACTAGATTAACATTATAAAGGAGAAAATACAAAGGATGACATTTTTCCCCAAACTATCTAGGGACTCACTGCCATCCCAGAGAAAAGTCCAGCATTTTAAAAAAATAATAAGTTGGCAAGCCAATTCTAAAACGTATGTGTCATCAAGGACAGTATTAAGAAAAGAGGTAGACAAGCGGCAGATTAGGAGCATCGCTGCAACAGATAAATCTAATAAATGACTTATATCCAAAATAGATTTTAAAACTCCTACGACTCAATAGGAAAGAGACAACCTATTTTAATGTTGGTTGCGTTGCAAAATTGTACAGACACTTTGGCAAACTGTTTGGCACTTTCTCATAAAAGTTAAATATAAACGTAGGTATTTACTAAAGAGAACTAAAACATATGTATACTAAGAAAAAATGAGTGCAAGAATGTCCATAGTAGTTTTATTCAGAATATCCACCAATTGTATATAAAACAAATGTCCATTAATAGGAGAATAACTAAACAAACTGTTGTACATTCCTACAATCCATTTCTATGCAACAACGCAAAGGAATGAACTACTTAAATACATGCCAGCAGGGATAAACCTAAAAAATATTACACTGAGAGAAATAAGACAAAATATAAGACATAAAAGAGCACATATGTATATTTTCATTCATATGAAGTTCTAGCTCTTTACAAAATTAATCTAATATGATAGAAAACAGGACACTAGTTAGCTGGGGTCAGACTGAGTTGACTGGAAAGGGGCATGAAGGAACTTTCTAGGGTGGTAGAAATATTCTGAATCATAATGAGTGTGTAGATTTCATGGATGGTGCAGAACTCATCCATGGCATGACTTGTCTCTTTCACTATGTAGATCAAACCTCAGTAAAGGAAAAAAAAATCTGCACAGGAAAAAAGAAGCTTCCAATATCAGAGTGAAAGCACAAAGACAAGAATGACTTCTGCAATCAGATTGGCGTCTGAACTGCCTCCCCGGTGGGGGAGTGAAAGAAGGGGTGAAGCCTTCCATTCCCATCTGGTTGAGCCAAGCCAGTATGACACCTTTTGGTAGGATCCCTATGCACCAAAGCGACAACATCTGGTTGGGACAGTGACTTCTGATGTTAACAAGTGATCAGCCTTGGGTCCAAGAGAGGCATACTCCTTTCTGTAACACCCCCTTATCTCTCTGCCTTAAACAAATAGTTTGGTTTTCCAAAATGTGCCCTTTAGTATCCATGCAAAATAAATGACTTTTTTCCGGCTTTCTAAACCTTGCTAAAGACCCCCCCAAATTTGAGTCATTTAGCAGGAGATTTATGTCTGCCTCAGTTTCTTTTGTTCCCAAACTATGAGAAAAGATCATCTTCATGTCACTAATAAGTCTGCCACATTCCCTCTCCAACTTTCTTTCTTCCCCTTCTCTCCCTTATTCTCTCTCTCTCTCTCTCTCTCTCTCACACACACACACACACACACCTGTGTTCCCAGAAGAGCCAAGGGCAGGTTCTCTCCCTGAATCATATACAGAATAGGGCCTGATATGCACACACAATCCCCTTAGGTGTGATGAGGGCAGAAAGATCGGCCCCATGATTGTTCTCACCAGTGCACAGCTGGAGGGGAATGAATCCTCCCCCTCACACACATGCCCCCATACAGACCTTTTAAGCTAAAGTCGTGCGTGGACATTCACTGCCACTGTAGTGGAAGGGGTTTAATTCCAGATAGATGGGGAAGGAAGGCCCCACAATGCCTGTCTCTGCCCCCCTCTTTCTTGCTCCTTCTCCCTGTATCAAATCCCTGCTGTGGCATCTTTACGAAGCCTAAATTTGCAAGTGAGATTGCCTCATCCACCCACTTCATTTCACAGATGGGGAGTATCTGAGCTACGAGAGGGGAAAAAGCTGTCCAAAGGCATATGGTCAGTTAGGGCGGTGACTAGATTTATCTAGTGTCCAGTGACTAGACACTGGAAGACTAGACCTGTCTTCCAGTGCGGGGTACTATCTGCAGCATGAAACTGTCAACCCAAGGTCTCTTTCCCATCAGAGAAGTGGGCTTATTCCCACTGGAAACTATTGGAAAGTGGTACTTAGACCAGGGGCTCCTACCGTGGTTTGCTGAGGATATCATGTGACTATGGCCTCAGTCCTGGAGTGGGGACAAGACTGGGAGAACTTCAGAATCAGCAGTAAAGTATACCTCCCTTTCAGACCCCTGGGAATGTAGACCAAAGAGGTATAGATCATGGGACAGTCCTCAGGAAACTTAATGGAGTCAGGTCAAATCAGGCCTGGACATAGGACAGGGAGCAGCCTGGCATGTGTTCAGTGTTGTAAATGTTACAGGAGCTGCTGATGGACAAAGAAAGTGGAAGACATTGTTTCCAAATGGTCCACCTACCAAAATGATAGAGCGGTATAGTTCGGTGTTAAAAGCATGAGCTTTGGAATCCAACAAACCTGAATGTCGCCCCTCACTAGATGTGTGGCCGAGCCTCGGTTTCTGAGTATACTGAAAGGAACAAAACAGTCTAGAATCTGCTCAATAAATGGTAGTTGAGCCTGGCTTGTTTTAAAGTCCTGGTTTAGGAACTCAAAAGACACAGTACCAGGAGGTCAGCTCTGGGCTTCCACAGCCAGTGTTTCTTGAAAATGAGCAGAGAGCAGAAGTGACTGGGAGGGGAGGAGCTGTCCACTGGCTCAGTGCTGATCAGTCCAGAACTCAATTCTGGGCAGGAGCCCAGAGCCTTCCCACTGCTCAGGACCCCTGTTAAACCCCAGGCAGCAATTGTGGGGGAGTAGGGACAGAAGTGGGACAAGAAACTGGGAGAAATATCCCTTGCTGAAGATTCTAGTTCTGGGGATATAAGACAAGCTCTGCTGCTCCACTGGAGCTCAGAGAGAGGAAATGAACAGAAGCCAGACATCCTTAGAAGTCAGTCCAAACTCAGAAAAGCCATTGTTCACGGACCGGTTCAGTGCCTCACAGTCTAACACTCAGGAAGATCAATCACACACTTCTGCCCTCCTGGAGCCAGTACAGGTTGCAAATAAAGGAGCTGCTGCTTCCGTGAGCAGGTTTAATGGATTTTCAAGACAAAGTGCAAACCTCATTGGCTGGCTGTGTGGGCATAGTAAGTTCCAGTGCAGAGGGATGGCCCTATATTTTGGCCAGGCAGACTCTAGCTGGACAGTAGCTCCTTCTGTCTGCCCAGCTGGGGGCGCAACTCTGGTGTAGGGGCAGAGCTCTGGGCGGGGGTGGGGGGCAGAGAGGAGATCAGTATTGCAATCTCAGACTTACCATGGCTGTCTGTAAGACCTTGCACAAGTTGCGTAGCTGCAAGTCCCTATCATCTCACCCACAAGTGGGATGACAATTTCTATCCTATGAGCTCTAAGCTAGGAAATGAATGTAAAGGACTCAGCAGAAGGCCTGACCAACAAGGAGCTTTCAAGCTTACATGTGTCACGCACTGACTTCTTATGCTACCCAGCTGATGTTCACCCCCAAAGATCCAGCTTGGGAAGGAAGGCAGAAGCTGGAAGGATGGGAGTGATGGCTGATGAACCTCATCAGAAGAGACCAAATCTGGGCAGCATAGCAGAGTCTCAATGATGATATGAACAGGGTCCACATCCCTTTCCTCCTTAACTGACACGTTGGGTACATTGATAAGCTTTTTAAGCCTCAGTTTCCTCATCTGTATAATGGTGGTAACTACAGCTTCTCTCAGATAGGGTTGCTGTGAAGATCAAATGAGATTAGATAGGCAGAATGTCTGGATCATCACCAACTTTGATAAATGTTCTTAGCATCATGAGTCCCATCAGACAGAGGTAGCCCATCTCTCCCAGGAGACCACCAGCTAAAACTGCCTGGCAGTAAGCTTCCTCTTCTTTCTGCTGAGCCCACTTCCTTCTATGCCTGGTCTGTGGGGGCCTGGGACAGCTATGCAGACCCAGGAGCAGCAAAGGCCCTGTCCAAACAGCCAGTTCCTCTCCTGCAGGCTAATAGGCAAGTAAGCCAGAGCCCTCATGGTCCTGTTGGAAAAACTGTTCGATTGTTTCTGCTTAACCAGCTTGAAGGCCTGGACCAGAGAGTATGCATAAGCAGCCTGCCTGGAAAGGTATCACCACAGAGGTACCACTCTGGGACTGGGCAGAGGCCGGCAGTTGAGAGGGCTCTAGATAGTTAATCAAGATCTGGGGTTCCAAGCCCTGGTCTGCCACTTACCAGCCACATGTTCCTAAGCAAGGAATGTCACCTCTAGGATTTATTTCCTTATCTGTTCCTTATCTCTTAGAATCCCCAAGGTTCTATAGGGTCACGTGAATTAGCAGGTATGGAACTGGTTTGAAGATGGAGATCTGCTGGTGGGTACAGGTGGAAAGCTGGCAGGGAAGTATCCCCAGGATGGCTGGATGCTCCAGGTCCTGGAAGTCACTATCTGAAAGGGACTGACCTTTCTGTCCTCAGCCTGGCATTGGGCTCACATCCAGGGTTTGCCACCACCTGTCTTTCCATCCATTCTATAGGTCCTTCTTCTCTTCAGAACCACAAATATGCACCAGACTTGGCCTCTAGGCATTTGCTCAAGTAACATCCTCCTCTCAGCTGCTGGGCCCTCCTCTACTTGCAAAAATCCAGAATCCTCTGATTCCCTAAAGGGAAGGGTTCTCTGTGGCTATGGACTTCAGTGAGGCCTCTCTCTGAGCACTGGTGACATTGCGGTTTCTGTTCAGCTTGTATAAATCTTTCACCTCTTTTTAAAGATAACCATGGAAAGGACCACCTCTGATTATGAGTATATATGGTGTATGTGTATGTACACGCATGTCTGTGTGCATGCGCACATGTGTGCATGTTCATTGGCTTATTGCTCTTAGACCTGGTCACATGGTCACTGACATCATTTTAATGTTGCTAAGTTGAGATACTTTCAAGTTCCCGACCAAGAACTCCTGCTTGAGAAGGTGACGGAAGCCTTTTGGAGTGTGCAGAAAGGGCCAATCTAGGGAGCTACTGACACCTGCTTCCTCCCTTACCAACTCGCCCATGCATGCTCTTTGAGCTTCAGTGTCCTTTTCTTGTCATTGTTGCAGGGATTAAATACAGTGTGATAATGTGTGGATGTGTTTTGTAAATGCTGAAGTGCTATGAGGGTTTAGTTAGCCCTTGACCTTGTGCTCCCTACACCCACTGGTGATACTTCAGCGTGTGCCTCCAGGCCAGAACATCAAGCCGTTGTTGGAGGCTGTGTCCAGGGTGCTGAGCAGAGCTCCAGGCGAACCTCCAGCTGGCCTCAAGCCCACTTCTCATTGAGCGTGTTCCTCGGGCATCCTCCCAGTTCACCCTCCTTGGAGTTACCTAAGGAGCCCGCAGACCATGCAGGGCCCAGACCTGCTGATTTGGAAACCTCAAGTATAACCCAGGAATCTCAATTTTTAACCAGTACCCCAAGTTTATCAGGTGAGTCTGAGAATCACCAACATGTGAGAATCGGGGACCCAATGGTGCCCCCCCCGAAATGTATTCCTTGACACATTTACTCTCCAGCAGTGCACACACACCCATCTCATGCCAGAGGCTGTGTATGGGGACAGTCTTTGGGAGCAGGAGAGACGCACAGGTAAACATGTCACTCTGATGTCCCACACCAAGAATCTAAAGAAGTCATGTATCCAACCCTGAATTCTGTTGGCCCCGCAAGGGGGCCAAGTGATGTGGAGACTGCTGCCACTAGGTGGGCTTCTTCCCCAGCGAGGGAAGGCTCTGCACACGCACCACGGTAGTTAATGTTCACTAGAGCTCTGAAAGGTAAAGAAGGAAACTGAGGCTTGACAAAGTTCAGTGACTTGCACAGGTCCTGAGAAGGCAGTGGTGCGCTGGTCAGTGTTCAGTTAGCCTCTCAGGGTGGGGGCGGGGAGCTCGGATCCACACACCTTCCCAGCAGGGCCTTGGTAAAAGGACAGAAGGGCCACCATCCTGAGGGTAGGCTTATACCTTGCATGCCCAGAGTCCCCGAGGCTGCCACCAAGGCAGGCCACCCACCGCCCTCCCCCTTCTCTGAAGAGCTTCGGCACA
Organism: Neogale vison; assembly: GCF_020171115.1. Taxonomy (NCBI): domain Eukaryota; kingdom Metazoa; phylum Chordata; class Mammalia; order Carnivora; family Mustelidae; genus Neogale; species Neogale vison. The sequence goes on from NC_058092.1 coordinate 232,390,284, forward strand.
TTATGCCATCCAGGTCCTTCGTGAACTGGAACTTGCTGTCTCACCAGACCCAGGGCAGATGGTGTGTGTGGCTGACAGATGGCAGCAGCTGGATCTCAGGCTGGAGATGCTGAGCCACACCACTGCTCTACTGGGGCTGCCTGTGGACAGACAAGCTGGCCCACTGTGAGGGCTCAGGGTCAAATAAAGGCCTCTCCTGGCTGAGGGGGATGCCCAGAGGTTGTCACAGTGAGTTGCAGCATCCCCTCCGCAGACTTGAGAAGCTCTGGCTGAAAGGCGGTGGGGAGGGGCCTGGCAAACTGAGCACCCCCAGGAGCACAGCAGGTGCACTGGTCACGCAGGACGGAGAAATGTGGGTTGCTTCGGCTCTCAGCCAAAGGAGCCTCCCTGAGTCCCCCCAGCTCAGCCTGCAGAGGGAGGAGCACACGGGCCCAGGGAAGCATCTCGGGCACTGGTGGGCAGGACCTCCGTGTGGAGGTCTGACGGGGCTGGTGCTCAGGCTGGGGCAGGTGGCACCGAGGCGTGGAGGTGCCCAGGCATCCGTCCCTTCTCTCAGACAGACTTCCTGGACTCGGCCTGTCTGGGGCGCACACAGGGGAGGGCTGGAGGGGCGGGGGAGCAGCAAGGAGCCAATCACCCCGCACCGGAGCCTTCAGGCCGGTTCTCTCGGCGTGTGAGAGAGAGTGCGCGCGCCGGCGGGGATTTCTGCGATAGAAGCAGCCGGATTCCAGAGAGGGAGAGAAGAGAAGGGGGAAGAAGCGGAGGGGAGGAGAAAATTGGGGGTGGGAGAGACAGACGGAGAGAACAGCAGTGGGAGAGAGGGAAGAGAAGCGCAGCCAGGAGAGAGGGAGGGAGCGGGAGCGGGAGCGGGCGGGAGCGAGCGAGAAAGTGGAGGGGAGAGCAGAAAGGGAGAGCGCGCGGGGAGCGGGCAGGACGAGAGAGAGCGAGAGAGCGAGAGCGAGCCGGGGAGCCGGCGGGCGCGGCGGCGGCGGAGGCAGAGCGCTGCTGGAGGGATGGGGTGAGGGCGGCGGGGAGCGGAGGCCGAGCCGGCCGCGGGCGAGCGCCGGGCAGCCAGCTCCGGGGCGCGGGCGCTGGGGGCCCATGGCGGCGGGGGCCGGGGGGGCGCGGGGCGGCGGCGGCGGCGGCGGGGGCGCCATGGCGGCGCCGGGTGGCGGGCCCTGAGCGCCGCGGCGGGCGCGCACCATGAACTCGTGGGACGCGGGCCTGGCGGGGCTGCTGGTGGGCACGATGGGCGTCTCGCTGCTGTCCAACGCGCTGGTGCTGCTGTGCCTGCTGCACAGCGCCGACATCCGCCGCCAGGCGCCGGCGCTCTTCACCCTCAACCTCACGTGCGGCAACCTGCTGTGCACCGTGCTCAACATGCCGCTCACGCTGGCCGGCGTCGTGGCGCAGCGGCAGCCCGCCGGGGACCGCCTGTGCCGCCTGGCCGCCTTCCTCGACACCTTCCTGGCCACCAACTCCATGCTCAGCATGGCGGCGCTCAGCATCGACCGCTGGGTGGCCGTGGTCTTCCCGCTGAGCTACCGCGCCAAGATGCGCCTCCGCGACGCCGCGCTCATGGTGGCCTACACGTGGCTGCACGCGCTCGCCTTCCCCGCCGCCGCGCTCGCCCTGTCCTGGCTCGGCTTCCACCAGCTGTACGCGTCGTGCACGCTGTGCAGCCGGCGGCCGGACGAGCGCCTGCGCTTCGCCGTCTTCACGGGCGCCTTCCACGCGCTCAGCTTCCTGCTGTCCTTCGTCGTGCTCTGCTGCACGTACCTCAAGGTGCTCAAAGTGGCTCGCTTCCACTGCAAGCGCATCGACGTGATCACCATGCAGACGCTCGTGCTGCTCGTGGACATCCACCCCAGGTGAGGGGGCGCAGGGGGAGGGCCGCGGCGGGGAGGGGGGGACTCGGCTCGGGGAGGGCTCTTGGTGGGAGGGAGGGGGTCTTTGTGTCCTCCCCCCACGCCCACGACCTCCAGCGTGCGACCTTGGGCAGGTCCCTTTGCCCCGGAGCCTCCATTCTTTTCTTTGGAAAACTCAGGTTGCGGGGAGGGACCTCGGTCTCGAGGCAGGTGCTTAGAGAACCACAAAGCATGGCCACCAAAAACGTGGGTGACACAGTATGTACATGTTTTGAAGTCTCCGGGTACAAAGAGTCAGAACTTTGTTGGACGGATGCTTCTTTGAGATGTTTGTGGATTTCACTGTTAACAGCCCTGTGGGAAGGCAGGGATCTGTGTTCACTGCTTGAGCTCGTTAAGAGGTTCTAATCAGGCCCTGAGACTGTGGCTTAGATGCTGGGGGAGCCCCTCAAAAGCTCTTCAGATGGGAACGTGCTGCTCTTCTGGGTCTTCCCTTCCTGTGGTGTCTGGTGCTGCCTCTGTCTCCAGATTCTCTGTGTGTGCGCGCGTGTGAGTCCTCGGGCTGTACCTTCCTGTGTGGATCCTTAAGGGAGCATCTGAAGGGCTCTGAGGAAACTGGAGGGGGCTCCTCCTGCTCTTGCAAACAGCACTGCCCCGTGTCTCCCAGACTTGGATACCAGAGACCCCTGCAGAGAGAGAGTGTCACCCACAAGGCTCCTGGGAAAAACCTATCCACTCCACCTTCCCCCTCAACTGGCCACTGTCTCAAAAAGGCAGGTCAGGCGACGGGGGCAGTTCAGGGGCAGCTACCCGTTAGGAAGTCCTGTCATCCCCTGGAGCATCTCAGGGAAGGAAGGAAGAAACTCTTAGCTGGGGTGTCCTGAGCTCACTTGGCTTCCCTTATGAGAATAGGACCCCAAGGAAGGAAACAGCCGGTGGTGTTTCTGAGGACTTGGCTGTTTTATATCTCTTCATCCCCCCGGGAAGGGCAGGCTTCCCTTCTATCATCCAAGACCCTAAATCAGGGGGCTTTGGCTTCCAGATGGTACAGAAAGTGAGGTAGACAGAGCGCTCTTAAGGGGGGCAGCTGGGGGCAGTGAGGAAGCTGGGTCTTTGGGGTATGAATGCCCCCCCCACTGAAGGAGATGCAAGCTCGTGGCTGAGGGGGCCAGATTGCAGGTGTCCGTCAGAGCAAGGGCTCCTTCAATGTGAGCTGTTTCTGCCCACGAGCAATGAAAGAAGAGCCTTCATCTGCACAGGCAAGGGCATGCATGTATGTGGGCGTTGTTTCGCCTCAGGGTGGCCCTTCCTCCTTCCTGGCTGGGCCAAAGCTTCCAGCCACAGAGTCTTCCCAACGGAATCACGTGCAGTATTCACACCCGAATGACCGAGAGCACAAAGACCCCAGGGCCTGTGAATCCGTGCCTGTGAATGTGTCAGCCACACGCACACAGTTGCACTTGCTCGTGTGTAAACTGCATGTCTAACAGACCGGTGGCCGCACGTGCGCCTGTCACCGGTGACATGCGTGCACACTGACCACAGTGACCTGGGCTGACTCACGGCACATGTCGCGGTTCAGTGTCGCTCCGGGAAATCTCCCACAGCCACAATTGCAGAGCTCGTCCCCTTGCCCCCTCCCGGGGCGGGAGGACCTCACTCCGGAAGGTGCATCCCTAGGACGTGACTGGGGCTGTTTCAGAAGCTGAGGGAGTGTTGTTGAACAACCAACACTAGAACGACTCCTATCCCGGGCCCTCCCACCGTGAGTCTAAGCAGAGAAGGCGTTGAGCCAGGAAAGGAATCCGTTCTTACTCAAACCAGTACAAATCCCATCCCTGCTGCCCTTCCAAGCTCCAGAACAGGAGGAGCCATGGCTCCTTTTTAGCCCATTTGGGATATGGGCCCATCTCCACTCTTGCAAATCTGTCACTGACTCCAGGCCGGCATGTTCCTTCTATTCCCCTCTGGGCGAGCCTTGACCTCTTCCAAGGCCTGGGATGCTTTCTGGAGCCCCGACACCCAGTGCCATGGGGTCCTGCCGGGCCAAGGGATAGCACTAGTCTGCGTTGGGAAGAGGAAGGGCTTCTGGGGCAAGGATGGCCCTCGGCCAGTTCAGACAGGCCCCACTGGCCAAGGGCCGGCCTGAGGTTCTGGAATAGCAGGCAGATGGGACAGCACTGTCCCTTCAGTGAACCCACACGCCGTCAGTGTGGAGACGGGTCCCCAGAGTGAGAGTGTGGGAGAACGGGCCACACAGGAGGGCTCCGGCTTCCTCGCAGCTGATCTGCAGCTTCTTTCCTGGCTGCTCCAAACTCTTCCTCTGCACAGAGGAGAAACCACAGAGCCAGCTCTGTGTGACGGAGAAGGGCTGCCCCTCGAACACTCAAGCTCTGGGCACGAAGGTTCCGAAAAGATCAGCCAAGCCTCCTGGGCGGGTTTGGTGCTGACAGCCAGGGGCCCCTGGGGATGAGCAGAAGCCAGGCTTCCTTATGTGGACAGCTGGGGCAGCGGGGGGAGTCTTGGCTCCCTGGGAAGTTTTCGTTGACAGCCACCACACTATGGCCTCCTGGGACTTAATTAGGAGGGACCCGTTTTGAGTTCCCTGAGGCTCAGGGTGACGTTTGTCAGAAAGCTCCCTGCTGGGGCCTGCTCTTCCCACAGTGTTTAACGCTGTGAGTGGCAGGCTGGACTGCTTTGTTGTGCCGCTGCCAAAAGACCCTGTGTTTTCAGTTTAGTCTGTCCTGAGAGACGTTCCCCACTCCTGTCTTCCTGTGGTGGTTTTTCAAGTTGTGACATTTGTAAAGCAATTAGGAATTCCTCATATTCATTACCCACCTGGCTCTCCGATCGCTCGGCTCGCTCGGTTCTATTTTCCCAAACCACAGCTCCGGACGAGTGATGGCCGGTCCTCACGCCACCGTTGCCAGAGACGTGGGCTTTCACCCGAAGTGGGACCTCAGGGGGGTGCCGGGGCTCCGATGTGGCATCCCTGTTCCCCCAGTCCAGCTGAGGGTCACTGTTCGCCTGGGTTGGGTCAGGGGCTTCCCCACGGGACGGTGAAGTACGCCCATCCCTGTGATGGCCGTCTGCAGAGTGCTGGCTAAAGGGCCAACCCTGGAGGGCGTCCAAGCTTTGGTGTAGGAGTTGGAAGGACCCACGAGATACACTCACTGTGCCCTTGATTCTACAGGTGAGGAAATTGGGAAACCCAGGGAAGGAGGCCAAGGTCATTTGCCTAATTTAAGAGATCCAGGATGTGGCTTGAGCCAAAACTTGTGCCCAGTTCTGCCCCCTGAGATTTCTAGACGGGACAAAAGTGCAAATAGAGGCTCACAAACCATTTATATAAATATTTAGAAGTTCTAAATTAAGCTTACAAACTGTTAAATGAAATATGTTCTATCCTCCTACCTTGACAAGCATACATTTATAACACTCTGCAAGGCTGGGTTCAAATTTAGAATTCTCGGGCTCCTTGGAGTTCAGCCTCGTCGGTGGTGGGGAGAGCTGAGCCGGCTCCAAGCACACAGCCCCTGCCTCTGCTCTCCACCCCGGCTCTCCCCAGCACCCCGAGGAGCCTCCACCCCTCAGGGTCCAAGCCAAGCACACCTGTGGCATTGTCACCCCCAGGAGGATGGGCCTGGGGAGGACGCCTGCTCAGGTCCTGGGAGCAAGATCACGGCATCTGGGCAGGGAATTCAGTGTTCTGGATACTTGGAGCTTGATCTGGAATGGATGGTGTGGGATCTGGGTGGGAACATGAAGTCTTCATTTCATGGAGAGGGACGTAGTCCCCTCACTGTTCAGGACCCAGGACAGGGCCCCCTCTTGTGAGATCTGAGGACGCGACTTTTCACACTAGCGTCCTGACCCCCGACTCAAGGTCTGCTTTACCGTCCGTCAGCCTGTTCCCTTGCCTTTTGTTTTGTTATTTTAAAAGACAGAAAACAATCTGGATTACCCTGGGAGTACTTGGAGCATGCGCTCAAGACCGATTGCGGTCATCTGGGGACCATTCAGGGCCCAGACCGTTGTGCTGGGCACGGCAGTGTCTGGGACTAGATGGTTTTGGCTGTGATTGCCTCATTTACTCATTTCAGATATTTCTGGCCTTCTCTGTTCATTCTGCCATTTATTGGTGTCCACTGGGGAACATCTCTTTGGCCCCACATGTCATGGTGCTGGAAAGCCCATCTCTTTATCACAAGGAAGCTGTGTCCTGTGGCAGTTCTTGGGAAGCCCCAGGCTGATGCATCAGCTTGTACTCTGGGAGGACGTTGCTGGCCAGGAAATTGGGGGACCCTCACCCCTGCACTCCAGAGTCAGCCTATAAGCAGCCTATAAGCCTGAGGACTCCAGCTGCTACCCCTGTGCAATATCTGGAGAATGCATCCGTGCGGTTGGACGCAGCTTGCTTATTTCTCTGTGGTCCTAGGGAGGGCAGAGGGATTTGGGGGAAACACCCCAGATCCTGGAGCCAGGAGTCCTTTTTCTGTCCTAAGCTCACTGTGGGACCCTGGGCACGGCACAAAACCAGCTGGCCCCTGGGTGTCCTCATCTGCAAATAAATAAAACAGCAACTCCCAGGGCTATAAGACTTCAAGGAGCTCTGTTTTGCAAAGCTATGTGGGGAAAAAATGAGAGCAAGTGCAGGGTGGTTCTATGCTGTTGTTCTGGGTACAGGCAAGCTGCTCTCATACTGTGCTTCCCAATAATGATAAGCAAGAAGGTTGCACGGCTGCCTTGGCCTCTTTCTCCTGCCATCCCCCCTGGCCTTACCTGGAAATCCGGGGAGTTCTGGGTGGGGAAGACGCCCTCCTCTTGCAGGAGTTCAGGGAAGCATCCATGCGCTTCCTGACCAGGAGCGCCAGACCGGCACTCAGTAACTGGGGGCTAGCTCTACCAGCATCTCACTCTATGGAGAGCCGTGAGTTCCTCTTTTCTCGGAGCCTCATTTTCTCCATCTGTGAGCTGGGTTAAGTGGATGAGGGGGTTTCCCGTACTGTGCATGACTATGTGAGGTCTAGGCAGTGGGGTCTAGGCAGTGTGTCTCAGAAAAGAGGCATGACTAGACCCATGTGGATGTGATCCAGACATGGCATCCACCTTGGACACCTGTGGTAGGCCAGGGGCCATTGAGACAGTTTCCACTGGGTTGCTGGAGGCCAGAGAGTGTCATGGGGTTAGCACTGGAGTCAGGAGTCAGCTTGGACCTCCTCTGGCACGGCCTCTGGTTGCAGCTCTTTCTGTCTCTCTGTCTGTCTGTCTCTCCTACATGCACAGGGCAGAAAGAAAACTTTTGTGGTGGGTGGGAATCCTGTGGTTTTGGAGTTCCAGAGGATGCTGGAACAGCCAAATAGATAATAATTATGGTTACTGAAGGTTTACTGAGTCACACACTGTCCTAGGTACTTTTTGGATGTTAATCTCAGTAAGACCCTAGGAGGTCGGTACTCTGAGATGAGAAGGCTGATGAACAGAGAGGTTGGGTAACTTGCCTAAGACTACACAGCAATTAAGTGGTGAAGCCTGGATTGGAACCCAGACACCGGGCTCTGGGGCCACATGCTTTCTACCACACTATTCACAAGAAAGGACTCCAGGTTAGTGGAAGCTTTCACAGCCTTTCTTTGTCCAGTCGCTCAAGATCTCTAAGGCTCACTCAAAAAAAAAAAAAAAATCTGTTTCAGAACAGGTTTCTCCCATCATCTCTTTTTGAGGGGGTCACTTTAAAAAAATGATTGAGACTTAATTTTCTAAGACTTTTTTTAAGGGTTCATCACTTCACACCACATAGAGTGATCAGGTGTTTTCTGGATGTCAGATGCTGAGGTCTGAACCACAGGCACCCACAGAAATAACATATCTGCGGAGTGCTTGTGATGTGATGTTTCCTGCGGGACAAAGCTTTGCAAGAACAGAGAGAATTATTCCCCATAGGTTTTGACAGTGTCCAGTGGTGACGTTGGTCCTTTTAGCCCGGACAGTGTCCAATTTTCTTCCTTTGAGGTCACTACAATATGTTTGTTTACCTTTCCAAAGACCTCCAAAGCTTTTACCAATATCTGTTTTTAAGTGTTCCTTGTGTCATTAAGGAAGGACTATTGGGTGCACCAGGGATAGGGGAGACAACTGGGTCCTCAGCCCCTCAGCAGTGAGTATAGTCCCTCTTGGCGGTGCCGGAGGGAGCTTCTCACTCCTCAAGAGCTTGCTAGCTGTTGAGTCATTTCTGTGCCTGCTAAATGGTAGCTCTAATTACAGCTATCATGAAATTCCCCTTGGATAAATGAGGAACCCGATTCAGAGAGGTTTAGTGACTTCCCCAAGGCCACACAGCAATGAGGGCAGAGCGGGGACGAGGACATCTCTCTCCGAACTCTTTCATTCACTGGGGTTATTCTGAAGCTTCTGAGAAACGGACAATATCGTCAAGGTCACAGATGGGAGGAAGGCCTGCCCCAGTGCCGACATCAGTGGTGGTGCTCATTTTTTAGGGGATGCCTAGAATTTTTTTTTAGAGTTTTTAGGGGATGCCTAGAATGCTGTACGCCTTCATGGGTGAGTGCACATGATGACCCAGCTCTTGTCCCAAATCTCCAACAATTCTCAAGTCAATTGCATGAATGTTTGGGGAAAATAGTTCAATATTAAGACAAAAGTGCCGGTGTTATGGGGAAGATACCAAACCCACTGCACGCTAGGGTGAGCATTGTCCTGGTTTGCCGAGTACAGACGGGGCTCTCCAAGGACGCAGGACTTCGGGTTTTAAAACCAGGACAGTCTCAGGCAGACCAAGACGAATCAGTTTCCTCACGGCACCCAGACCTCCTGGGTCGGGCCCTGTGCCTTCTCTCCACACCCACCCGTATTGTGCACATGTTAGAAGAGCCAGAGGACGTTGGTAGAAGACTCTGCAGAGACCCAAGTATAATGGGGAACCACAAGGTTAAGACTGAGTCTTGCTGGATGACCTCAGCTGAAGTCCCCCAGTCCTCCTGCCCCAGCGGCTGTATTCTTCAGGTTTTCTGGATAAAATGATGCGCTGGTGCTTCCCACGGGGCTGGTGTAGACGTCCACCAGTTGGAAGATGAGCTCAAGCCTCCAGAGTCAGATGGCCTGGGTTCATATCCTGCCATCACCTGGGGAGACCCACTGTCCTCGTTTGCTCTGGGTGGAGGGGGTTTCCCATTTTAAAACTGGGCCAGTTCCATGCAAAGCATCCAGGATGCAAGACTTTCCATGCTAAAATCAGGACGGTCCTGGTTCCGCAGGGCAAGTTGGTCATCCTATCGCCACTACTCACCAGCTGTGTGATCTTGAGCAAGTTACTTAACCCCTCTGTGCCTCATCTGCTTATCTGAAAAAAAAGAAAAAAAGATAATAGTTGTATCAGTCAGTGTATGGAGATGTTGTGAGCATCAGATAACCAATGCACATGAACCTCCATCAAGGCATCTAAAATGGGATGTGGACTGTTATTATTATTAGTTATTAGAAATTAGTAACGTGATTCAATAGTAATACTATTGTGAAGTATTGTGAAGCCTATTTGTACGAAACCAAACTCCAGTTCCCAACTCTACATTCCAAGGCAGGGGGGTAAAGTCCTACAAGAATTTCAGGGGCCTTCTGTCCAGTCTAACGTAGAATTGTCCATATGAGATTGGAAATACGGTGATGGAGAGTTTCAATTCAGTGTTAAAACAAGGATCCTTGTGGAAGGAAGGGGGAGGTCGCACTGGCATTCATGCTGCTTGTGGTCCTGGCTTAAGTACTTCCCTCTGCTCCTTGCTTTCCCTGTACAAACTGGCTTAATGCTGGAGCAGGGGCTCTACAGCCAGGGCCTAATTCAGTCAGATTATCTCCACTTCCTGGGCAGCTCTGTCTGCGGTCTTCCTCCTTGTTCATTTTTGGAGTGATGTGTTTTATTTAAAAAATCAACTGTAAGTCTTTGGACTCCAGGAAACAAACTGAGGGTTTCAGAGGGGAGGGGTGGGGGGAGGGGTGGGGGGAGGGGTGGGGGGAGAGGTGGGCCCGGTGATGGGTGTTGAGGAGGGCACGGGTTGCGTGGAGCTCTGGGTGTTATAGGCAGACAATGAATCATGGAACATGGCATCAAAAACGAATAACGTGCTGTGGGATGACTAACAAAACATAGTAAAAAAAATTTTTTTTCCAAGGGGGGACATTTAAAAAATTAAATTACATTAAATAAATACAAATGCAAATAAACAGTAGGTAAGGTGTCTGGGTGGCCTTGTCTGTTAAGCGTCCGCCTTCAGACTTCTCCCTGTGACCCCCTAAGGCAGCGTCCCTAGCTCCAGGAAGGTCATATCTCAGAGTCCTGGGATTGAGTCCCGTATCAGGCTCCCTGCTCAGGGGGGAGCCTGCTTCTCCCTCTCCCTCTGCTGTTCCCCTTGCTTATGCTCTCTCACTCTCTCTGTCAAATAAATAAATAAAATCTTTTAAAAAATAAAAATAAAATAAATAGTAGAAACGCCTGCTCACATGGAACCCCATGGAATAGAGCTGGACTGGCCCTCGGGCTCTCTGATGGCGATAATGGCCAGCTCGCTGGTGCTCATGAACTACGCTGTGGCTACAGGAAACGGATTGCACAGACCACTTCTCTCAGTTGACATGAGATGTCTGTTCTCGGACATCCCTGGAGCCAGTGGAGTCAGGACCAGGGTGTGGTTAGAAGCTTAGGCAGCAAGCTCCTGATTCCATCCTCAGAGCTGTGTCCCCGACTTCCCAGAGTCTTAGTATCTTAGCTTCACTGAGCTTGGTCCCTGAAGGAAATAAGTGACTTCTCCCTGTGGCCCCCTAAGGTAGTGTCTATAACTCCAGGCAGGGCTGAGGCTTTGGGATGGAAGACCCAGGACTGAAAGCATGGAGGAAAGGAAGAGTCCAGGTCATCCCAGATATAAAGGACCAGCTTTGAGAAACCCAGACAAGGGTTCCAGTCCTGTCCCCATTTATCAGCTGAGCAAACCTGAGCTCATAATCTTCACTGTAAAACATGGCCAGTAAAACCCACGAGGCAGGTCAAACACACCTGAATATCAGTAAATATCAGTAAAGACAAGAATGAGAGAAACTACTCAGAGAACGTAGACTCTGGCGCTGGCTTACGGCAGGTGATCAGTGAATTTCACAAGTAATCATAATGAGAATTGATATTTCCTTGCACTTGGGCATCGTGTTAATTGCTTTATGTGTTTTATGCATTGAAGGCATTTCGTGTATCTGTGTGCTTTTTGCATTTGATTCTCCAAAGAGCCCTTGATGGCATTTTATTACAGTGCACATCTCACAGATGATGACCCTGAGGCTTAGCAATGTCACACATGTGTCCAAGGTCATAACGTGTCCAAGGTCATACACCTATGGCCGGGACTTGACCTCAGGTCTCTCTGACCCCTCCCTGAGCCCCTGCACTCAAGGCCCTGCCTGTGTCCATTAATAACAAGTCCTCTTCCCCTCTCTCACGTGCAGTGTGCGGGAGCGCTGTCTGGAGGAGCAGAAAAGGAGGCGGCAGCGCGCCACCAAGAAGATCAGCACCTTCATAGGGACCTTCCTCGTATGCTTCGCACCCTATGTGATCACCAGGTAAGCCTGACCGGCGGGACTGGGGCTTTGGGGAACAAAGCAGGGCCCGTGTGACCTGGAGCAGTCACGGCCTCTCTGTCAGACACATGTTTCCAGAGGGTGGTGTGTTGGAGGTGACAGTGAGCGTGACAGATTTGGTGAGATGGAGGGCACATGCTTTTTCATTCCAGGCTTCAGAACCAGAAGGGATGGGAAAGACTCTCCCCTTGATTCCCAGATCACATCATCTAACCCTGTAGCCCCAAGAGCCCCGAAAGGAAAGGAAAGGAAAGGAAAGGAAAGGAAAAGAAAGGGGAGAATGGACAGAGGAAGACATCTTGGCTTGGTTGGATTCCTATCTTCCCCTGAACACAGTGTGGCCCCGCCCCCCAGGTGTCTTCCACCTGGACACCCCGGTCAACAGCAGGCAGCACATGTCATCGGCACAGGGGGTGGGGAGCACGGTCCGAGCGCAGCTGGAGGGACCTGCTTATCTAGGCACTCTGGGGACCTCCCATAGTGCAGGCGCTGTGAGCTGGCCCCCTGTGCTCCCGTCCACCACCTCCCTCCCCAGCCCCATGCTCTGAGGCGCAGCTTGCTGGCCACGGGGCCCTGCGTTCCAAAAGTCAGCCTGTTCTAGGTGCAGGATTTCTCTCTTGTGCTTTAACCATATAAAAAAGTATCATCCCATCAGTCTTTCACACTGGAGGGGAAGAAAAACCACAACCCTGTTTCCAGAATGGCTTCACTATTTGGGAAGTTGACAGTAAAAAGGGACTTTGATGTTTGATTAGGAAGGGGATGTTGAGCCTGGGAAGTAGGATATGTGTAGGGTGTGCAAGTGTGTGTGCGTGTGTGCGTGAGAGAGAGAGAGAGAGAGAGAAAGCCGACACAGCCCGGCATCCCAATATCCCAGCATCCCACAGCATCTGCAGCTGGCAGGGGGAAGGGACCCCCTGCCCCCCTGTCCCCTTAGGTGAGCTTGCATGCTCTGGGAGGAGGAACCCACCGTAGCCAGAGCTCCCTGTTCCTCCCATTCATCCTTACCCTGAGCTGACATCTGTTTCCTGTAGTTCCACCCGCTTTCTTTGGCCCAGGAGAACATCTGTCCCCTCCCACTAGGGGCCCTGCTCCCCTACGGCACCCCCATCTTTGCTCCTCTTGGAGTGTCTTCTATTGTCTCTTCATAGCTGCTTCCTCTGGGGGAAATCTCACTTTGCATGTAGGACGTGGGACGGTGTGCTGGTCTCTGGGTAGGTCTGAGGTGGGCATAACAGAGCCGTTGGCTCCTCCGTCTCGAACTGTTGACTAGATCCCCCCACTACTGACGTTTTGCATGGGATCCCCTTTGTGGTGGGGCTTCTCTGTGCATTGGAGCCTGTTAGCAGCCCTATTTCTTCTACCTATGTATCACCACTACTTCCCTCCTGCACCCCAGTGTTCACAGCTAGAAATGTCTTCAGACACTGCCCTGGGGATCAGCATCACCCCTGGGGAGAACACTTGGTCTAGATGTGCCACATCCAGCCAGGACGCTGAAACTGACAGAGATCAGGTTTTCCAGGGGACACGAAGCCTAGGCCGAGGCAAGTGGGTTCCTATTGCTGTCCGAGGGCAGGGCCACAGGGTGGTGACCAGCACAGGCTCTGGAACATGCCCATGTGGGTTCAAACCACAGCAACACTTCTTCCTGCTGTGTGACCCTGGGCCAATGATACCACCTCTCTGAGCCTCCAGTCTCCCATCAAAATGAGCAGTGCCTGCCACTTAGGCTTGTTTTGAGGACTGAAAGGCTGTGAGCATGGAGATCATGGGCAGCACAGGCCTGGCATGGATGACGTCTGTAGTTGGCCCTCCCTCCCTCCTACTTGGACAGGCTGGTGTGTGCAGTGAGGGGAATAAATCCAGCAAGGAAAGAGACAGTGGGTGGGGAGGGCAGGCAGACGGCTGTCCTCTTAGATCCCACCGGAAAGGGGACCTGTGGGTCTGATGATGGGAACTTGAACCCTCAGTGGAGAATAGGTAATGTGGCTCCAGATTTAAACTATTGGATTTTTCTCTGGCTTAATCTCATTTCCCAACAAAATTTTCCTTTTTTTTTTCTGATTATAGCTTGGTTCCTCTAATGGTGCCCAGAAAATAACGTTTCAGTAAAATTGATGGTAGATTCACAATGCAATATGTTCCTCCAAATGGATTTGATGCATTTGGGGTTTTTAAAAATACTCACTGAACTGCTCCTCTGTCATGGGGATGAATGGCAACTTACTAGGGAGAAAAAGCTATGCCCAACAAACCTCATAGACAAAATTCGGCTCTGGTGAAGCCCCACCACCGCTGCTCACCCAGCTCCTGTCTTGACTTTCTTTTTGGGGGGAGCGGTGGTGGTGGTAAATTTTAATTTTTTTAAATAAAATTATCATACATCATGCTATTAGTTTCAGGTGTATAATGTAGTGATCGAACAATTCTATGCATTACTCAGGGCTCATGGAGACAAGTGTAGCCTTGATCCCCTTTATTTCACCCATCCCCCACCCAGTGCTCCCGACTCGCGACCACCACTTTGTTCTCTGTATTTAAGAGTCTGGTTTTTGTTGTTGTTGTGTTTCTTTCTTTGTGTCTTCTTTTGTCTTTTTTCTTCAATTCCACATATGAGTGAAATCATATGGTATTTGTCTTCCCCTCACTGGCTTGTTTCACTTAGCATTATACCCTCTGGCTCCAACCATGTTGTTGCTAATGACGAGATTTCATTCTGCTCAGTAATATTCCGTGTGTGTGTACAGAGAGAAACCACATCTGTATCCGTTCATCATCCGTCAGTGGACCCTTGGGCTGCTTCCGTATCTCGGCATTATAAATAATGCTGCTATAAACAGAAGTGTTCATATAGCTTTCCAGATTAGTGTTTTCATTTTCTTTGGGATATATCCCCAGTAGTGCAATTACTGGATCACACAGTAATTCTAGTCTTAATTTTTTGAGGAACCTCCACACTGTTTTCCATACCGGCTGTACCAATTTGCATTCCCACCGATGGGGCACGAGGGGTCCCGTTACTCCACATTCTCGCCGGCACTCGTTACTTCCTGTGGTTTTGATTCTGGCTGTTCTGACTGGTGTGAGGTGGTATCTCACTGGGGTTTTGATTTGTATTTCCCTGGTGATGAGTGATGTCGGGCATCTTCTGGTGTGTCTGTGGCCCATCTGTCCGTCTTCTTTGGAGAAATACCTATTCAGGTTCTCTGCCCATCTTTCAATTGGACTATTTGTTCTTTTTGTGTTGAGTTGCATAAGTTCTTTACATATTTTGAAGATGAACCCCTTTTCGGATATGTCATTTACGAATATCTTCTCCCGTTCCGTAGGTTGCCTTGTCACTTTGTTGATGGTTTCCTTCGCTGTGCAGAAGCTTCTTATTTTGGTGTAGTTCCAATAGTTTAATTTTGCTTTTGTTTCCCTTGCCTGAGGAGACAGATCTAGAAAAGTGTTTTTACGGCTGATGTCAGAGGAATTACTGCCTATGTTTTCTTTTAGAAGTTTCATGGCTTAAGGTCTGACATTTAGGTCTGTAATCCATTTTGAGTTTATTTTTGTGGGCGGTGTAAGAAAGTGGTCCAGTTTCATTCTTTTGCATATGACCATCCAGTTTTCCCAACACCCTTTATTGAAGAGACTTTCCTTCTCTGACTGCCATCAGCCATCAGGCCCCTGTCTTGGGTTTCTCGTGTGAACAAAAGAACCATCCTAAGCAAACCTCACAAAATATGCAAACATTTCAGCACACATTTCTCCATTACCGTCTCTGTGCAAAGCATGAAAAAGACCCTACAGAGGAGGCCTGGGTTGGTGAGGTCCTGCAGGAGACCCACTCTGCGGGGACACTGACCTCATAGATATGGCCCTCGCACCCAGACAGCACACTGTGTCATGTCATCCGACAGGGACAGGGTCCAATGGTTCTGAGGCAGGAGCGAGCTCTCCTGCCTGAAGCTTTCTGGACCAGCCTTGTGAAGTGGGTTTGACTATGCCAGAGGGAGGATCCAAGCAGAAGGGACAGCATGAGCCAGATTTAGAGCCGTGTGTGGGGTTCACCAATCATGGGTTCCTTTAGAGCCCTTGAACATGGCCTGTCTGATTTGCAACGCACTGTAGGTATAAAATGCACATTGGGTTTCTGTGGCTTAGCATGACTATATGTGTGTGTGTGTGTACACACTTTTTTTTTTTAAGAATTTATTTATTTATTTGACAGAGAGAGAACACAGTAGGCAGTGAGGCAGGCAGAGAGAGAGAGAGAGAGGAGGATGCGGGACTCGATCCCAGGACTCCGGGATCATGACCCGAGCCGAAGTCAGTGGCTTAACCCACTGAGCCACTCAGGCACCCGTGTACACACACACTTTTTAAAAAATTTTATTTCTTTTTCTTTTTTAAGATTTTATTTATTTATTTGAGAGAGAGTGTGAGAGGGAGAGAATGAGCATGAGAAGAGGGAGGCTCAGAGGAAGAAGCAGACTCCCTGCTGAGCAGGGAGCCCGAGATGGGACTCGATCCCCGGACTCCAGGGTCATGACCTGAGCTGAAGGCAGTCGCTTAACCAGCTGAACCACCCAGGCATCCCTCACACACACTTTTTCTATTGATTCCATAGGGAATGGTGATATCTTGGATTAAACTATACGATTAAAATTAATTTCACCTGCGTCTTGCTACACCTGTGGCTTCCCTGTTCTTCCTATTGAACAGTGCCGGTCTGTAGTCAGAGAGGTCTGGGGTATGAGGTGTGCTGATGCCCTTCCTCCCAGCACCCTCTTGCCCGTGACCTCTAGCTGCTCATATCACCTGTCCTTCACTCCCCTGGGAGCCCCGTTCCTGCTGAGCCGCAAGAGTGGTGAGGGCTCTCCGCCTCACTTCCTTCCCTGTCCAGTGTCCTGCTCGATGTCAGAGTTTACCGGGGAGCGCACATGGAGTGGCCAACTCACTGTCTGCCTCCCCCACGTCAGGTGCACCAGGCGGGGGCTCTTGGACAGCCTGAATGGGGGAGCAGAGGCCCGAACAAGGGTGGCAAGGAAGGAAGTTTGTGGCTGACACCTAGTTAGTGAAATTAGATCGAAATTGGACTGAAATTAGACCCCTCTTGGAACCACCTGCTCCGTCCACACCCCTCCTGCGACTGGGGGAGAAGAGATGCTGATGAGGTGCACCGTGCTATGGTGATGGGCGGCCCCAGGCCCACCCCAGGGAGACGGGAGTTCTGTGGGCTCCGGCCGTGTGCTGGGCAGGGCCCCGGGTCCCAGCAGAACCACACTTCCACAACCGGGGCGTCCACACCGCCAGATGGGGTGGGGTGGGGCAGGATTTGCTCTCACAGTCACCTGAAGAGACCCTGCCGCCCCCTCTCCTGTCCTGCTTAGAGTCCCGGCCGGGCACCTCCCACCGAGTGCGTCAGCTCATCGGGTATGCCAGGCGCAGTGCTCGGCTCTGGCCATGGCCATCCACCTGGAAGGCAGGTCGCGTCTGGGGTGACTGATTCTCCTGCTCTTCTCGACTTGGTGTCCATGTGCACCCTCAGGCTCCCACTTCAGAAAAAGCTAAGGACAGACCCCGCTCTGGAAGCATAGCTGAGGATATGACCTCTTGCGGGAAGTGACCCTTACGGAGAACCTGGAGCCCTGGGATGGAAGCGGAGGGTCCTTTCTTGGGTGTCTCATCCAGGGAGCGCGAGCTTGTTAGGCCTCGTGGCCCAAGCCGAAGGCACAGCCAGGGTCCGGCTGAGCGCGTGTTGGGAGGTACCGAGCAACCAGGCTGGGAGCAAGGGTGAAGGGCTCCTCTGCCTGAGGGGAGGAGGCACAGGCTGTGTGTTTTTCACGTCCTGATCAGCTGCTATTGGTGGCCATCTTGGCTTCAGATTAGCTCTGCTTGGAGAGCTCAAATCCCCAAACCCTACCCAGACCCTACCCGGGACCAGTTAAATTAGCAGCCCAGGTGGGACACCTGGCATTGGTGGTTTTAAAATCTCCCAGGGGATTTGAGTCCTGAGTGGTCTTGAGAACTACAGCTCCAGACACACACACACACGCACGCACACACACACACACACACACACACACATACACACACTTCACTTCACTGATGAAGAAACAAGCCTGGCTTGTAGGGGCCATTGAGTTGCCTACAGTCTCGCACTGAGTCCGTGGGAGCTGAGCTTCCAACCTCAGCGGGCTGTCTACCCGCTCTTCAGACTCACGGAACACTCCAGGGGTCTTTGCAGAGGCCGCCTCTTCCCTGCTTTCTCACTCGCGTCTGTGGCTGTGGCATTCAAGTGTCTGGCGTGCAGAGTTGGCTCCCTGACTCCCTTCCCCGGGACTCTCTTACCCACGGGGGTAGAGCACCTCGTCAAATGACCATGTTGCACTGGGATTCTCCAGAGAAACAGACAAGCAGGACAGATACATAGGTCTATAGATTGAGAGAGGGTAGAGAGAGCATGAGAAGTCCCCCAGTCTGTCCTCTGGAAGCTGGAAACTCTGGAAAGCCGGTGTGGGACTCAGCTTGAATCCAAAGGCCCAGCCACCTGGGAGAGCAGAAGGTTTAAGTCGTGGCCCAAGGGCTGGAAAAGCTGAGATGAAATGTCCCACCAGGGAGGCAAGAAGGAAAGGGGCGAATCCTCTTTCCTCTAACTCTGGTGCTGTTAGAGGCCTCAGCGGATTGGCTGGCGCCCACCCAGCTGGGGAGGGCAAATCTGCTTCACTGAGTCCACTGATTCAAAGGCTGAGCACATTTGGAAACACCCCCACAGATTTACCCGGAATATTTAACTAGGCTCCTGTGGCCAGTGAAGCTGACACGTGACCTTAACCATCACACAGATACTCCTGGGCTCAGGCCAGCCAGCTGCCCCTCAGCAGACCTTGTGGAGAGCCACCCTGCCCTGGGATAGGCAGAAACCCTGGGAACAGGGCAGGGGTGGGCCCTGGAGAGTCCCAGAGCTCACAATGAAGGATGTCGCCTTCTTGGTCACACAACACAGGTTTTCCTGGGGGCAGTAGGCATCTGTGTCTCTCCAACCTTGGTTGATGACGGTTAAGTGAATTGAGCTCAGCAACCATCTGGGCCCTAAAGAAGCAACCAGAATATGAGACAGGGGTGCCCCGTGCCAGGGGTGAGGTTCCTGAGGCTTGGAGGGCTCCCAGCTTCACTAGGGTGACCATCAGGGGCAGCATGTCAGGCAGAGGTTGGCCCGTGGGAGCCAGGAGTTCTGTTCTGGCACCAGGTTGCCTGGACCTGACATAGCTGTGCCTTCCGGGCACTTTCATGTTATTCTCCCAGACCCTGCAGTGCTCCCAAGGGGTGGGCTGGGCAAGCCGTGGGCGCGGCACTCTGAGGCACAGAGAGGGAAGGAACTGCAAAGGTCATTTGGCTCACAAGGCACAGGGGAGCGGGGCACCTGAGCCCACCCTCGGACAGCCACGGAGCAGCCCCGGGGACTCTCCGGGTGCAGTGATGGTCAAGACCACTGCGGGGCAATGGGACAGCGCTGTGGAATTCGGGGACGAAAAGCTAAGAAGCAGCTCCGGCCCCGAAACGATCCTGTGGAGCCCCGTCTCTGCGCCCGGACTGCGCTGCCCTCCCTGTCTACGTGACATCCTCGTTTCGAGATGTGGACACTGAGGCTCAGACAGGCTCTAGCCTCATCCCATCCAGTCATTGGCCCAGCCGGGGCTTGAGCTCGGGGCTGCCCAGAACCAAAGCCCATGCACGGGGCACCCCTGTGCTGCACTGCTCTGCTTCTCCCCTGAGAACACAGGGGTTCCCGCCCTCCTCCCGGAAGGAAGTGGGTGCTGTGACCCACTCAGAACCAGAAAGCTGCTGTTTGGGGGATGACCGGGAACCAGCTGTCCAGGTGTCACTTAAACCCATCACTGAGCTGCCAGCTGGGAAGCTAATCTTTGCCCCCACTCTGCAGCGGCTGAGTATCCACTTGGCCTGTTTTGCCGCTTGCTCCCATTCCAGCCTTATAAACAGGAACGCGTGCAAGGGACTGGTCCCAATCTGGACTGCCACGGTGAACGCTGGGAGCTGGCAGAACTGGAACATTGGAGGAGAACGGGCTTCTTCTGTGACCTCTGCCACAATTTTGAGTTGAGCGGGAAGATCTGGCTGGCTGGGAAAGGGGTCCCCAACTCTTCCTATCTGCCTGATAACTTTCTTAGATTGGGAAAGCATCATTCTTGAGTCAAGAACCATTCAGGTCTTCAGATAGGTCCTCTAGCTCCTCTTAGAGAACACGAAGTCTTGATAACTGCACCTGTCACCTATCACTGGACACCTGTAATGCACCTAGGAGTTACCAGTACACACCGATTGCATCCAGTACAGCTCTCCTGCAAGGTAAGTGCAGAGCTTCAGAGGGGAGATGAGTTACCTAAGGTCAAAGCATAACAACTGGCAGAATTAAGGGTTAAGGGTCAGTGTCAAGCCTGTTGGCCATAATTTAACCTTGCAGCCTTGCTGTATCTCCAAAGCCTAGGAACCAGGTAACTGGAAATATAGACACGCCCATCTGCAGGGTGGAGGCCCAGCCTACTCCCTGTGCCCAAGCATCTCAGTGTGAACCCCGACATAGCACCCCGATGCCTATGGATAAAGGCAGGTAGAAGTAGTGGGTTTTTGTGGGGTCATCTCTGACCACTTGGCTGATAGCAGCTTGGGTAGACCTGGAGTAAGGTCCAGCGGCCATCAGCTCTGGCAGCTGGAGCCATCAGTAGAATTGGTTGGCACAGTGCGGGCTGTGCAGCAAATACCTTTTAGAAAGATGGTTCCACTGACTGTCCCAACCAAAGAGCCACTTGTGCTGTACCATGGGGCATGTCAGATGACCCTGGAAACCATTCAGAAATCTCTACCTTCACTCTTACTGGGCGTCACTACCTTCTATCACATTCACACTGGCTCCCATGTTAAAGCCCTCATGGGTCACATTTGACTTTTTCCAAGTGTTTGAGCAGGGTCTGAAGAGCCACCCAGATTCTCATCCAAAAGCGCTAATTAAATTTTTCTGAGTTAAAATTCACATGTCTAGAAGCATTGGTAAGGCTATTATCTCTGCAGCGACATATGCTTCTGAATAATTACGGTTGTCCCAGATCACCGGAGTGTGGCTTGGAAGCGCTAGTGAGTCTGACAGCACCATTGTTGTGGCTTCTCAAAGTCATGGAATTATGTAGATAGCAGAGGGGTTTAATATGCAGGAAGTTGTCCGGCGTTAGTGTTCTTTTAATAAAATGTCTTCCATTCTAATGTCTCATGGAAAGATAAAGTGTCAGCTTATAACTTACAGGTCTTCAAATACATGCATTCTCCAGGAGTCTTGGAAAGACATCAGGCTGGCTTCCCAAAGACTGTTCTGTGGCCCACGTTGCCTTGGGTGTACAGTGTGAGTGTGTGTGTGTGTGTGTGTGTGTGTGTGTACATGCGTGGGTGTGCATGGCAGCGGGGGGAGGAGAGGTGAAGGTCTTTGTACCCTGGAACCGGGCCGAGGAGCTGGGACGGGCATCCTGGTGCCAGGCAGGCTCATGGTCGCCGGTGCCCACAGCCCAGGCTTCTGATCCTGGATTTTCCAGGCCGTGTGGCTGTGGCACATCACCACACTGTGGTGTCTCCTCTGTACAGGGCCTCTATCAGGGGTTTGAAACAATGTTTGTGAAGCTGCCATCAAAGCCTTGAGCCCCGGGGAACCCAGAAGGGGAACTGGGTCTATAGCTGCTGCTCTTACTGGTCCTGTCCTCACCCCAGAATTTAGTTTCCTTCAAGATGCCCACTGTCGAGCAGAATGGAGACACGGGTCTCCCTGGAGGTTCAGAGAACCTCTTGCAGTTCTGGCAAAGGTACCCCATCCTCCCTCCGGGGACCAGGACCGCCAGGCTGCGGGGTGAGGATGAGACCTAGGGGTGAAGGGCGAGGGGGTGGGGGCTTCCCGGCCTCATCCGCCCTCTGCGGTGACAGTCAGCACAGGGACCTGCCAGTGACGCTGATCTGAGGGCTTCCTGCCGAGAGAGAGGAGCGTGGCTCCCCCCGCCCCAGTAAATACAGGGCACAGGGGAGCAGAGGTGGGCCAGGCACCTCGGACGGGTGGAGTGAGATGCAGGGAGGGCATCTGCGGGCATCTGCTGTGTGTCACCCTGGGGAACGAGAATCCGTTTCTGGGCTCTGCTCCCTATGTGTGAGCAGACCCCAGCCAGCAGCATTTCACGGCTCCCCCCACGCTGGCAGTGTTTGGATCCACCACACACCCCCCCGCCCCCTGGGTACTTGCAGGGCCTGCCTGAAGGACCCGCTGCAGAAGCATCTGGAATGCGGGAAAGCAGGCTCCTGCCCCTTTTCCCCTCTCCCCAGGCTGCCCTGCGGACCCAGAGCGCGGGCTCTCACCGCAGGGTGTTTGAGTGGGGAGCTGTGTCAGGGCGGTCGGGGGCGGGGGCAGGCCTGTGCGTGTTGTGAGTGCAGAAGCATAAACGTTTTTCCCGGAGTAGAGCCCCCTGGCAGAGGTTTCCCTGGTTCGTATCCCAGGCAGTAAATACACGGGGAGTCACGTTGGTGCCTGATGGAAGTCAGGGATGGGGGGCAGGGAGCTCTGCTTTTCAGAGGTCCAAGACGACTCGGTGCCCAGTGCCGCAGCTTCAAACCCTGGGCTCCAGCTCGCTGCACACAGGGCTGTAGGAACGGGGCGGGGACTTGGTGCTCTGCTGTGCTGTTACGGCCTCAGACAACCGGCCCTGCCTAACCCACCCCTGCCTCCCTAGCGGCTTCCTCACTGGGTGTGTGTTAGTGCCCCAGAGCCGTCGGAGCCAGCTACGCTAACTGAGCGGCTGAAGCCACAGAGGTGTATTGACTCCGTTCCAGAGGCTGCAAGTCCAAGATCGAGGTGATGGCAAGGTTGGCTCCTTCTGAAGCCGGGGATGAGGGAGAATTTGTTCCAGGGCCCTCCCCTGGCTTCTGGGGTCTGCTGTCAGCCTTCGGCATTCCTTGGCTTATGGAAGCATCCCCCAGTCTCTGCCTTCAGCTCTGCATGGCCTTCTCTATGCGTGCCTCTGTGGCCAAATTTACCCCTTTGATAGGGACACTGGTCATGTTGGGTTGGGGCCTCCCATCTCCAGGCTGAGTCTATCCTAACTGATGACATTTGTAACAACCCTACTTCAAGTAAGATCATGTTCTGAGATCCTGGGGGTTAGGACTTCCACACATGAATTACAGGGAGACTGTTCAACCCAAAGCAGGTGACACACCAAAGGGAAACAAAGTACCACCTTCTGAACACCTACGCCCAAGAATCCCTAAACTCGGGGTACTTGGGTCAGCCTTCTGGGGCAGGAGCGGGGAGTTCATTTGTCCACCATGTGCTTTTCCCTTTCAGTAAAGAGAAAAGAGGCACAGCATGGCAGGAACCTTTCAGCACGCAGTGACCTTGCCCACGCGGAGAGTAAGACTGATCAGAACAGGAACTCCCCTTTCCTGAGGGGAGGGCGCTCGGGGGCCTGAGCAGAGCTAGATCTGGACGTTCCCTCTTACAGGGTCATCTGTAAGGACCATGTGGTATCCCTGCCCAGATCCAGAACAAGAAAGAAGCAGTTGCGGCAATGTGGAAATCCCCGTGCCTTCTCGGTCCCCTTGAGCTGGGAGAGCTTGGTCCGTGCAAAGCCGGTCCCAACAGGTGCACAGCCTGGAGCAGGAAGTGGGTCTGCCAGCCACGTCTGAGCACAAAAGGGGGCGGCGCCCCAGCAGCCCAGCCCAGCAGCCCCCACAGAGCAGCGTCCAGGCTTGTGCTGACCCAGAGTCTGTCTTTGCCTGAGGCCCTGCTGGAGGCCACACACCGGCTTTTCAGAGCAGGAGTCCTCGTGTGTACTGTGGCCGGCGGCCGGTGCCAAAGTCCCCAGGCAGCTCGGGACTGTGGAGAAGGGCTTCTCAGGCTGGGAGACATGTAGAACTAATCTTGTCCCATCTGCGGTGTGGGATCTGAGCCCCGGCACTCGGGCTGTAGTCGGTGGAACTGGGTTTATGTGGAGGAGCTGCCGGCTCGCTGAGCCTGGAAATGGGAATGACACCAGCTCTCCAGGAGAATTGTACATCAAGTAATTTGCCCAAAGGAGACATGCAACTAGCCGGGAATTATTACTGAACCTGGCGGAGAATTGAGACTTTACATTAAATCTCTGAGAAGCAAACAAAATAGGTTTTATCTATTATCTAGTGGTAAAATTTTACATTGTCCCGAATCATTGTATTCTGTGACATCTACAGAACCTGAAAATAGTAATGTTGATCTTGCCGGATGGTTTAATGATATTTGGCTCTTTAATAAGTCCTCTTGGGAAGGCCAAGGATGCTAAGACTGAATTTAGCGACACGGAGGAGAGCAGACATTTTGGTAAAGCCATTTGGCATCACATAGCAACAATGTGCTGGCGTTCAGCTCTTTCATTGTTATTATTAGGTGTGAATTCTAAATTCAGGGTTTTTGTCCCCCTAAAGTCATCACTTCCCAAAATAGGTTTCTTAAAAGTACAGCTTTCGCAGATGCTAACAGCTCCATCCCCCATTCGGGCTAACGAGGACATGAGCAGAAATGAGGCCACATTTTCCCACGAGGTCAGAGGGCAAGGGTAGCCGGTGTTTCTGGAAATAGGAAGCCAAATAGGGGGGTTCATTGAGGGTCTGGTCAAAAAAGGGGCGTTGTGGGAGCCCTGGGTGACTCCATCAGTGTGCATCTACCTTCAGCTCAGGTCATGATCCCGGGGTCCTGGGATCGAGTCCTGCTTCAGGCTCCCCGCTCAGCGGGGACTCTGCTTCTCCCTCTGCCGGCTGCTCCCCCTGTTTGTGCGTGCTCTCTCTCTCTCTTTCTCTCTGTGGCAAACAAATAAAATCTTTTGAAAAAGGTGGGGGTCGTTATGACAATGGAGGCTTGAACTCTACCACCTTTCCCTTCCTTCCCTTCATGAGCTTGTCCTTACCACATCGGCCCAAAGAAAGCCAGGGAAAGCACTCAGGTTGGCCGCACAGAGTAATGGCCCAAGCTCAGTCTCTTCTGGGGACTCCCCTGGGCAGCCCCCCACCGTGAGAACCGCGGCTGCCTGGCTCTGCCCCTCCGCCCCGCGGGAGGACAGGGGCCAGAACCAGGGGAGCGAGCAGGTGCCAGACCTTCCTCTCTCACTTCCTGCTGGGTGACCCTAGGTGATCCCTTCTCCTCTCTGAGCCTCAGTTTCCTCATTTGGCAGTGGGCAGGGAGAGGGTAACTTGGGATCTCCAAGCCATGGCCTTTTCTACCTTATATCCATGCTGGATAAGGTCCAAATAGGGCCACTGGTGCTGGAGACACTTGAGAGTAAGTGGCTTGATCTGGGATGGGGTTGGGGGGTTCCATTTACACAGAGGAAGGCTTTCACTTCCTCACAACCTGGTACTAGGACCCCTGAGTGGAGTTGTTTGATGGGCACCAGGAGACTTCCAGAAAAAGGCCCCTTTGAGACTTGGACTGTATCTCCCCTGTATCATGAGGTCACTTGAGGGGACCCTGACTATGGCCGTGGCCCAGGACCGCCAGAATCAAAACCCTGGAAAGAGGCCTTTGTCACCTGTGGATTCTTCCTGATGTAGGACGTACGCTGAGCTTTGCAGAACGGTTGCAAAGTTACTCTCAGCCCTCCGTCCCAGGCAATCTTCTTAGGAGGGCAGAGCTGGATTTGAAGCAAAGCACCAGTGTCTTCTAGTTGGAGAGGTGACCTTATTTGGCTGCCTCCATTTCCATAGCAAACCAACAGGCCCAAGGAGGGGAAATGACTTGCCCAGGGTCCCCCAGCAGGACAGGAGGAAAGTTGGAGCCAGGGGCCAGGTCACTATTAGCCACTAGTCTATTACTTAGGTATGCCTGGGTTCCAGAGTCAGGCAGACTGGGGTTCAAATCCTGCCTTTACAGTTTACGGGCTGCGTGACCTTAGGCAAATTCCTTAACCTCCTTGTCTATCTATTGCCTTACATGGAGCTAGTCACATCTCCCCGGGGCGCACGGAGTCACACGTGTACGGTGCGCGGTTACTCCGGAGCTGGAATGAACTCAGAGCCCGTGGAGGCCCACTGCCCCTTCCCGTTGCTGCCGTAAGTTGCCGTGGAGGAGGCAACTACAGCAGAGAGCCCGAGGCTTGGCCAAGAGGCTGTGCTCTCGGTAACGGGCTCCCGTGTCTCCGCAGGCTGGTGGAGCTGTCCTCCTCGGTGCCCATCGGCTCCCACTGGGGGGTGCTGTCCAAGTGCTTGGCCTACAGCAAGGCCGCGTCGGACCCCTTCGTGTACTCCTTACTGCGACACCAGTACCGCAAAAGCTGCAAAGAGATCCTGAACAGGATCCTCCACAGACGCTCCCTCCACTCCTCGGGCCTCACGGGCGACTCCCACAGCCAGAACATTCTGCCGGTCTCCGAGTGAAGGACGCCGCTCTTGCTGGAGACGGAGGAATGAGACAGTTGGTGAGAAGCGGGGAGGGAGGGCTCGGGGTCCTGGGTGGACTCCCCCAGCTGCCGCCCCCCCTGGCCGGCCCAGTGATGCCCGCTCCCTGGTTCCTCAAGGGCAGAGGTTGGACCGTCCCTGTTTTGCACCAAAGGATGACCTTGGTTACTCGCTCTGGGCTTTCCTTTCAGAGGAGCTCCTTTGAGCTCCTGGACTCAACCAGGGACTCCCCAGGAGGGACGCCGAGTCTGGTCACGATCAAGGACACGCAGCGCTGGTGGCAGGTGGGGAAGCATGGCGTCCACCTGCTCCCTAACCACCGGGCGTTGGGCTCCACGCTGAAGAGTAGCGGTAGTCTCCGTGGGACATGAGTCATGCCGAACGTGGGCTTGGCAGCGGCCTCTCGGCCTTACCTCCGGCATGGCTGCGCTCCTCCACGTGGGCGCGGTGGCGGCTCTAACCCAAATATCATCCAGCTGGTAGTCCCCAAACTGTGTTCAGCTGGGACTCGGGACCCTGAGTCCCAGGGGAAAATGTTGAACGCTTGCTGCTGCCCCATGGTGGCCGAGCCGTGGTCTTAGAAAGGGTTCTGTTGGGTTGAACTCTTGTCCCCCACGTGTCCACAAGAGCTAACATTTGTGTGTGTAGACAATCTTAGCCTGAAAATGGTTTAAACAGGCAGTCACCTTCTTCTGATTCACCCGTCCTAACCGCTGGAGCCAAGGAGAGGCAGGAGGAAGGAGGCTGCCTGGTGCCCCCACCCCTGGTTGTGACCTGAATTTGCAGGAGGCCCTTCACCTCCTCTCACGCATCTCGTCCAGCCCGTCCTGTGAGAGGCACCTACAAGAACTGACCCGAGCGGGGGTTTGATGGGTCTGATATTGGCTGTAAGGCCCTGGGCTCCGTGATCCCAGTGGCTACACCTCTGGTCTCTGTGAGTCTATCAGCAGAAAGTCGAGGCTGTTCCAGGTGATCAAGAATGTGCCCTGTGCTAGTGAAGGGAGGGTGACATTTTTATGGAAAATGATCGCTTCGATATCTCTGCCAAACCATTAGCAGCTCCATCTTGATTTACGGAAAGCCAAGGTGAGTGGGCCGTGCTCTCTGCCCATCTGTCTTTGTTTATCATTTTGGATGATGTGTGAATGCCAAGAGGGTTATTTCTCCGTCCTCTGTTCTGATGCCTCTGGGGTAGAAAGGACGGGGAGCCACAGACTCTGATGGCTAGTCTCTCCAGCTCTCTGTGTCCTAGCTTTGGAAGTACAGGGGGAGGACACTGTCCAGCACAGACCAAGTGGCAAGAGTCTAACATTTTTTTACTGCCGAGGGCCCCAGTATGGAAAGACAGAGAAGTGTTGGGCACATCTTGAGAAGATGTTGTGGAGCTTACCTTAGCTCCCCATTTAGAAAAGAGATAGCTGAGCCCAGCCTAGTCTTGCCTACTTTCCAGGTTTTCATGGGACAGACATAGCCTCCCAGGCCTCGGCGCCTGTCAGTTCTAGTTGGAGGGGTGCTCACACTGCCTGGAAGAGCCCGTGGGGCACATCCCTCCCCAGCTCCGTGTTGAGGGACATCACGTTGGTAACTTGAAATCAGCCATGATGGGAATACTTATGCCAAGAAAATCAGCAAAATCTAAAACCAGGACTTCCGCCCTGAGAGCCGGTGGTCCAGCGTCCCCCAGCACACCACTGCCCAGACATGACTTTGTGCTCTGATTCACAGCACGTTCGTTTGAATCAAGTTTGAATCACAGCAGACATTCATTTTAGTGGAACTTTCCTAGTGACAAGCAGCTGTTCACGCCCACCCCACGGTCCCAACCCCAAAAGTACCAATGAGGTTGCAAACAAGAATGGAGCCAAGAAGGTAGGCATGATTGAATCCTACAATCTCCCTTTCCATGCAAGTATTCTCCAAATTGGGCGACAGAGGAGTAGTGACCTAGTAGATGAGGCTAGTAGACAGTCAAGTTCAAGCAACAACCTTGTTTTCATCCGAGTTGGGGAATGACTATGTCAAATTCTCTTTCTTCTTGTCCTGTGTATGCGACCTGTTATACTCCCAGAGGCAAATGGATCTCTTTTACCTCTTCCTGAGCTAAAAAACAAACAAAACAAACAAACAAACAAACAAACAAAAAAACAAAAGATCTCTCACCCACAATATCATGAATCTTAGAAAGATACATATCATAATTTTTGCCAAGCTCCTAGGACTGCTAAAGTAAAAACACACACCATAAAACCAGTTGTGTTGGCATCATGTAGACAAAAGACCAAAGAAGTCAGCCGAGGGGGTGTTTTCACTGTTGTCTAGACAGGCATTAAGAGTCAAGGAGAAGCAAGGAGAAAGCATTAGCGGTCAGCACCGACCAGCTCAGCTGTAATTACCTTTAGGTGAGTGTTGGTGTTCATCGATACCCAGTCTATAAAATTCTCCCCTGGCTTTGTTATTCCCAGGTGAATTATCTACCTCATTTGCTAATTTAATTTATCAAACGCAACATGGGTTTCTCAGGTAAAACACTCAGAAACAGCGAGATCAGCGGGTCTGGGAATACTTACTTGACTTCAGTCTAGCGTCAGGCTCGATGTGTAAGGCCCAGACCCTGGTGGATGCTGGATCAGGTGGGAAAGAGCTTCAGGAAGCTTGGAACTGAAGCCTGGCCTGGGTGAGGGGCGGGGTCTGATTCCTGCCCCTCCCTCCCACCAGGGTTCTGTCTCTAGCCCTACACAAGCAGAAATGTAGATTTAATTCCTGCCCTGGGAGACTTTTTCAGTCACCCTGCAACTACTCCAGCTTTTTCTTGCACTTCCTCTAGAAGGAGAGGACCCCAGAGCCCTAGGACCCTACCTGAGGGGCCACCAGCTCAGGTGAGGGTCCCGGCATCTGGGGTTTGTGTGTCTCCTGGTCAGCTGACCTCCCGGAGCGATGCTGCTAAGGGCCAGCCTGTTTTTACTTAGAAAGCAGCTGGGTCATGAGGGAAGTTGACTCGAGCCCCCTGATACCAACAGCCCATGCCTTCTGGGGTTCAGCTCAGTCTCCTGTCACCCTGAGCAATAAACCTCTCTCGTGTCGCTGAAATTAGTTTTCTTTCTCATGGTGCTCTTCTCTCTGAGAGAAGACAGACAGGACAGGCCATGCCCACGCGCAGGCAGGGAGACGATGCCTGGGGTATGGCCTATGGCTGTGCATTTCTAGAATGTAACCCAAATGCAGGATAACTCAGATGGCCCATGGTCTTAACGAGGATATTTTATCAGGTGCCAGAAATTCTTTGTATCGGCTCCTTTCCTTTGGATCATCAGCACCCCAGGAGACAGTGAGGTCCTGGATATATCTGTGGCTCCTGCCCCCTTTCTGGAAGGTCTAAAGCACCTGGAACAGCTTTTGGCTTGTGAACTTCATTATCCACAGGAAACACCAAGGGAGCGTGTTTAAGATGCAGATTCCGGTACCCTCTCCTCAGAGATCGGCCCGAGGCAGCCCGAGATTCTGCACTGTCGAACCTCCATGCCCCGGCGACTGCGGCCGGGGGCCCCCCAGCTCTCCCCTGAGAATGGGATCTGGGACACGTGGACAAACCCCGTGGAAAGCTGGGCCTTTCTAAATATCTGTTTGTCCTGTAGCTTTCCCCAAATCTCCAGACAGTTCAGTCTTCAGCCTCATTTAAGGGCTGAGTCATTTTGCTCTCAGAGCGACAAAGCGTTCACTCCGTGAAATTCTGAAATTCTAAAAGCCCGTCTTCAGAGACTCTGGTGGAAGAGCTGCCACCTTCCCCTCCAGAGGTATTTGCAAAGCAACCTCATTCCATTCCCAGGGGCTCCCTGGTCAGAAGTGCGGGTGTCCGCGGGGGGGTCGGCAGAATATAGCAGCACCGGCTGGCTGGGGGCCGGGACACTTTGTTAGAGAGCAGGAAGCTGGCTCTTAGAGGGTCCCATGGGGACACGTGCTTGGGTCTCCTCTCCGCCTCTGCCTGGGCGGCCCGGCTGTGGGAGCCGATGGCCTCTGGGTCCTCTGCTGCCAACCACAGCTAGCCCAACGCCCTTCCCACCCAGCCTCACTCCCCGGGAGTGGAGCCAGGCCAAGGTCAGGCCAGAGGGAGACAGTGCTGGATGCCAACCCCCGGGTGTGGGTCTGTTTTCAGTTCCACTTCATCCAGCAAGGCTGACCCAGCCTGGGCCCCCCGGGAGCCGCTCCTCATAGTGACCCTGGTCTGTAGCCCTAACAGCTCATGGGTACTGAGTGAAACTTACAAGCCAGTGCTGTGCCGAGTGCTTTCGGGCCATGTTTCCATGGGTCATCACCATGACCCTAGGATGTAGGGACTGCCATCTCCTTTTCAGACTGCTGGGAAGGTCTGTAAGTCCTGGGGCAGCAGTTAGAGATGTGTGAGGGGCAACACAAAACAGGCCGTGGGCTCCAGAAGGGCAGGCTGGTGCCGATAGGAAGTCCCCAGCCGCACCCAGCTGGGGCAGCTGCAGGCACAGCGGGCGTCTTTCCATCCCAGCAGAGAACCTCTTGCTCCCAGCTTCGGTGCTAATGCCCTCACCCCCAAGCCGGGCCCTGGGGCCCCTCCCAGCACATGGCCGCCCCTTGCTTGGGAAGGACCCCTCTAGACTTCTCTTTCTCTAGGAGAATTCCGTGGGAGGGGGGAGGGGCTGAGCAGCCGCTTCTGTACCCGGGATTTATGCTTCCCAGGCCCTTTTCACCTCCAAGAAATCCATCTGACGAGATGTCTTAGGTGTTTGAGGACTCACTGTTAACCTGCATTCTCCTGAAATTCTGGGCCAGTTGCCCTTAGGATATCAGAACAACACAGCAGTGTCCTGAAGCCAGACAGGTTCCCGTGGAAGACCCTGGTGTTGGCTTCAGACCCCAGGCTGAGCTGGCCATAAGTAGAGGTTGGATGGAGGTATCCTCCCCAGTTTGCTTTTTGGAGTTTGGAGGAGAAACGTGGCTGAGGCGGTGTGGCTTGTAAGCCTCTCCACGTTCCCAACAGCCTCCCACTTTCTCTCAAGACCAGTTGCCCTTTTAGCCCCAAAAGAGCTAGTCCAACCCTTGGCCAGCTGCCTTTGTCCTGCTGCTGGCAGAAGCCTTGGCCCGGGGGGAGGGAGGAGAAGCAGGAATCTCAGGCTTGCTATTGCATCTCCAATTTGGACAGAGCCGTGTTCAAAGGCCTCCTCGTGCCTCCTTCCATAAAACGGGCCATGGACTTGTTCATCTTCCTGGGGAATCTGTATCGGGACAGGGAAGTGGCTGGGACATGTGGCTTTGGGCAGCCTGGCCTAGATAGCATGGCACATGCGGTGGTATTGGTTGGGGTGGGGTGGGGCAGGAAAGCAGAGTCCCAGAGCCAGGGAGGGAGGGACATGGGGCAGCTGCAGGCTCCAGCCCAGAACTGCAGCCCAGAACGTGCCTGTCCCTCCTTGGATGTTTCCTGAGCAGCTTCTCTGTGCCCAGCCCCACGCTGTATCAGCCTCTGGGGGAGACAGGAAATTACAGTGTAAGATGGGGCTGCCCAGGAGGGGTGAGCACACTGCTCGGGGGTGCGGAGGGGGGGCGCTGAAGCACTTGACCAGTGGGGAAGGAGGGTTCTGGAAGGCTTTTTAGAGGTGGGGACACTGGCCCAGAACATGTAGTAGGGAAAAACAGAGACAAGACTCAGAGGAGAGGTGGAAGTGCCTGGGAAGGAGGCTCATGGGCTCAGAGCTTGGTGCATGTCCAGGATTGGTGTCAGGTGAGTCCAGAGGAGAAAAAGTGCCTCCTGGGAGAGTGACTGATCTGTGGACCATGAGAGATGATCCAAGTTTTGGAGTTAGGATACTGAAATGAGGTCTCTTAGAACGTGGAGGGCAATCTACATGCATCTAGCTACTAAAAAGAAAAGGAACAGAAGAACGAAGGAAGAAGGCAAGAGGGAAGGAAGGAAGGACGGACGGAAGGACGGATGGACAGAAGGAAGGAAGGGCCAGAACGAATTGCATTTATTTTAAGGGACATCTACATTTAACAGTGAGTGGGAGGAGGGCATATTTCATTGTTCACAAACCAACCATGTTGGCCAGGGCACCTCCCTGAAAATATGCATGAGGGGCACAAAGGTGTGTCTTCAGTAGCGAGGGTACATCGGCTCTGTCACCCCAGGGTCCTGACGGCCACTGCCACGCACCCCCAGGGACGACTGGAGGAATTCGCACACCAGGAGCAGCCACGTTTGCGAAAGCTGCCCTCGCACCATGTGGCAGTTCAGCCACGCTGCGTTCACACCCACACCGCCACTGGGCTTGTACCGTTGGCTCGCACAACGTCATGTAAAGATGTCTGTAGCATTTCAAGGTCAGTCGTTACGAATCCACTCAGTCTTAGCAGGGCTGGAATGGCCATATTTAAGCATTTTTAAAATAATTTAGATTGTGGACTCAAAGGACTGTGTGCACCTTTGGGAATGCGTGTGTTCCTCGGAAGACCATTGTGGCATTTCCAGAGTCCTTTCTTCCACGGGCTGGTGACTCTAGAGTCGGGATCTTATTTCTCCCCTGGTGCAAAGGGTTGTTGCACGTATTCAAGAGAACCTCAGGTCCATGTTTCAATAGTTTCAAAGAACCCAAGATCTGTATTTGGATACGGAAACCCACTCTGGTCATCCCCATCAAGGTCCTGGCCTTGATATCACCCCATCCTGTCCAGAGGGAATGTGTTTGGGAGAGAATCAGATGCCGTCACGATGGCACACCTCGGTTAGCTTCATCTGAGTCGGTCCATTTCCTGATGACCAGATACCAAAGCCCCAGCCCCTAAAGGCTCAGCCTGCCATTGCCTTGCCTCCAAGTCTTTTAATACCAAATCCTTGCTTGAATTACTTGCAACCTAACCCTATGCTCTAAAAACCTTTAAATGCCAAGTTCCCCGGAAAACTGAAATCATTCCAAACCTCAACAATCCTGTTTTACAACAAGCTTGTAAAGAGGACCTCCTCTGGAACATTCAAGGGACATTTAATGAGGACGGTGTCTCGCCAAGCCCATCAGGGTGTCCCCAGGGGAAACCTGGTTAATTGCGGGTCACATACAGCATTGGCAGCCCAGGGACACATCATAAAGAAGCCTTGTCCTCCCCTCATTACCACATAGGGCATTTTTCTAGGTATTGGGATAGGCCTGTCTTTACATTTGTAGGCTCATTTGGGAGAAGAGATTGAAACCCTTGCCGCTTGGACGTGTGTTACCATTTTGGTGAGACAGCTCCTAGGAGGACATGAATCTGTCGCTCTGTTGAGGTGTCCGGTGTAGGCCAACCTCCCTATTCATCTTCCCTCATGGAGCACGCCTGTCTCCCACCCAGAGGCTTTACCCTGCTCAGTGCCCAGCTTGAGAGCACCAAAGTCAAATTCTCAGCTGACCTTGACTTATCATAGGTTTCATTATTTGTTGGTGTCTGTGCAAAGCTACACTGTCCGTAGCTTGGGGCATCCAGAACAGACCAATGGATGACAAAAAGGAGCCCACCTTAAAGAAACCTAAGTCTGTGCCACCTCGTTTAGCATTCGACATGGAAATGTACATTGTATGTGGACACTTGAAAAATACTTTCGGAAACCAGGATTTAGAAAAATAAAAGAGATTTCATTCCCGGAGACAAAGTGATCTGGCTCCTGTACCATGTTCTATCCCTAACGTCAGACCCATAGGAAAATGGAGATGTTTCTGTTGGAGCAAATGTGCCCATGAACACGTGTGTCGTGCTTCCGTGTGCCCATGAGTATATGCGTATGGGTCAGTGTTCACAGACTCAAACAGCCGCATATGGAGTAAAAAAAAAAAAAAAAAGGAAACAAAATTTTAGCAGCCTCTAATGTTTAACATTGTATTGTAGCTTTAACTTTATTTTCTCCTAATTTAATAAACAGAAATATAGCTCCATTATACACGTGCACACACACACACACACACACACACATTATTAGTAGCCCCCCAATGTGACAATATTACCTTTCATGTAATACACTTGCCAACACTGTTTTTCTGTTGCAACAGGACTCAAGAATTTTGAATCCAAGGCCAATGTTGCCTGCTCTGTTTACAATGGCTTGTGTTTTGTGAAAACATATCAAATGTTGTAATATATTTTTATGATAGAATCGATAGTTAATACGGGGGCAGGGGAGGGGAGGGAGGAAGTATATATTGTGATTCTGTCCAATAAAGCCTCCTGTTATAAAATCTTGTCCACACTTTGATGTCCTGGTATGAGCACATTTTTATCATGTACAATACAAGTTAGTTGTCAGAAATGTTGGCTTTACGATGCTTCACGGTGGGGCATACGTACCTACGTCTTTTCTCGCCTATCTTTCTGCATCGTGTTCTATTTTCTCTCCCGTCTCCACTCTGCAGATGCCTGGGCCCTCACACAACCTTCTGGGGTAGGTCTTCCTCCTTTGGGATGATCTCTTGACTCACCCAAACCCACAGCAGTCACACTTCTCCAAACACATGTGCCCGGGAGCCGACTGCCTGACCCTGGGATACCAAATACTATGCAACTTTGCCACTTTGGGCCCAATTCCTTAGGCTTGGCTGACGGTGACCAGGTATGGTCTGGTGTTAGGTTTCCCTAACACCCCCTCAAGGACCACAGTCCCTGCCCGGAACTCTCTGGGCCCATGGATGCCTCCAGAATGGCCACAGTGCAGGAGGCATCCTTTTCCTAAGTGAGCTTAGGGAGGGTCCCACAGACAGCCTCTCAAGGTGTGGGGTCCAGGCCACTGCTCAGATTGGGCCTCTTTGGGCCCTGGGGAGCAGAGCTGAGCACGCAGCAGCCTCGAGGAGGCCTGCGGTGGCCTCAGGGGCGTGGCATGGGAGTCCCAGGCCAGCCCTCAGGGAGCAAGGAAGAGTGAATTGGAATGTCCCAGCAATGGAATGTCGCAACCTACAGGAGCCTCGTCACCACCAGGGGACATCTCTGGGGTTGGCTGCAGGACACCCTTATGCTGACTAAGGGTGGGAAGAGTTTCGGGTCCTGAGAACCTCTCGGAACCTCTGCGTTCCAGATGCTGAGCTAAGTCCTACCAGAACATCGCCTTCTTCAATGCCCTAATACTCCCGCGGGGTCGGTTTTCTTCCTCATAATCATTTTCCAGTTGAGGAATTGTTTTGGTTAATTTCATTGGTCAGCTTGCCTGGATCCTGGGGTGCCCAGGTATGTGGCTGAACCTTATTTCTGGGTGTGTCTGTGAGGGAGTTTCCAGCCGAAATTAGCACTTGAGTCAGTGTGGCTCCATAAGACAATGGATCTTCCCAGGGAGGGTGGGTCCCACTCTGTCCCACAAGGTCCTCATAGAACAAAAAGGAGGAGCAAGGAAGAATCTGCCCCTTCTGTCCAGACTGTTTGATCCAGGGTATTGGTCTGCTCCTGCCCTTGGCTACTCTGGTTCTCCAGCTCTTGGACTTGGAGCAAATTGCACTGCTGGCTCTCCTGGGTCTCCTGCTTGCAACGGCTGATCAGAGGACTTCTCAGCCTCCATAACTGCACAAGTCAGCTCCTAGAATAAATTGATGTGTGTGTGTGTGTGTGTGTGTGTGTGTTATCTATCCTGCTGGTTCTGTTTCTGTAGAGAACCCTGACTGACACAGGAACATACAGGGCTGGAACAGCTCATGAAAGGTCCCATGGCTGCCATGCGGGGAGCCCCCTCCAGCCCCACCGGCCTCTCACTTCCCCTGGGCCCTCACAGTCCGGCTGGTGGGCTCTCAGGCAAGCATTATCCTTCAGCATCAATAACCGCGTGACTATTTACTACTTTCTTCTTTGTTGACTTTCAGCAAGAGTCAGCGATGAATGTGAGTAAGAGGTGTGTTACTTGGTTTGATCACGCAAATCTCTTCCCTCTCTCGGATCCGGACTTCTCATCTTCAGAAATAAAGTTGTGGTGTAAAACAGGCATAGAAATCAATGAAGAAGAATAGGGAGTCTGGAAATAGACCCACATATATATGGTCGATTGACTCGGACACAATTGCTAAAGCAATTCAGTAGAAGAAGGAAAATCTTTGCAGGCAGATCATCCTGGAGTGTCAGATATTCACATGCAGAAAGAAATAATAAACCTGACCCACCCCTCAGCCCGTGCTCTAGGCTTGCCTTGACATGTATCCTATACCCAAATGTCGTAAAGACTAAGACCATACAGGTTCCAGAAGAAAACACAGGAGAAGAGCCTAGCAACTTTGGGGCAGGCCAAGGTGTCTTTGATGCAAAAAGCAGGATGGCAAAAAGTCGATGAATTAGATCTCATCATGGTAAATGGTAAGAAAGTGAAAAGACAAGCTACAGAATGGGGAGACTATTTGCAACACACATGTGTCTAGCAAGAGAATTGTATCCAGAATATATAAGAAGACAACCCAATAACAAGGGGAGGGGGCACTTTCAGATAGACCCTTCCAGAGAAGAGCCAACAAAAGCACACAGAAAATGCAAATGAAAACTGCGTGAGATCCCACCCCCCGGGGGATGGCTGAAATTAAAGCTTAGCCATGCCAGTGTTGGGAGGACTGGAGCAGCAGGAAGTCCCTGCCACTGTTGGCAGGAAGGCACCATGACCACTTCGGAGAGCAGTCTGACACTTTCTTATAAAGGTGGACTTACACTTAGGACAGGAGCCAGCACTCCACCCCTCCAGCTGCCCAGGAGAAATGACAACATGTGTCTGCAGGAAGACCTGTGCTCACGTGCTTGCAGAAACTTCATTCGTCACAACCTCCACACTGGAAACAACTCGAACACCCATCAACACGTGAATAAATAACTGGAATATTCTGCAGGATTCCACGGATATGAAATGGTCCTCCCCGCCCCCCCCCCCCCAGAAAAAGACAAAACTAGTCTGCCGTGACTGGGTGAGCTGGGTTTGGGGTAGGGGGGCTTTTGAAGAGGCACGAAGGCACATTGGGAGTGTATTTCCTTGTACTGATGGCTCGGCGAGAGGTCACAGTTGTCAGAACTCCTGCAACTGCCGCGCTTCGGAGGGGCGCGTTTGACGACGGTGTGGACATCCTTAGCACAGCTGAACTGCGCACACTTGAAAATGGTTCAGTGGTGGCTCAGCGTGGTTTGATGTCCGACCGTTGATTTCGACTCAGGTCATGATCGCAGGTTGTGAGGGTTGTGAGATGAGCCCCGCCTTGGGCTCTGCACTGGGCCTGAAGCCTGCGTACGAGTCTCTCTCCCTCTCTCCCTCTCCCTCTGCCCCACCCCCCAGCTTTGCTCACAGGCTTGCACTCTCTCTCTCTCTCAAAAAAAAAAAATGGGTTAAGTGGTAAAATTGATGTATTTTTTGGCCACAATTTTATAAAAATAAGCACACTGAAAAAAATGGGTGTGTTTTATTAGGTATACATTTAAGCTGAATAAAGTTAATTCAACAACCAGGAAAGCTGTAAATCTCTAAGTTTCCCTCCAGATCCTGGAAATTTTTTTTTTTGAAGATTTTATCTATTTATATATGAGCGAGAGAGAGAGAGAGAGAAAGCACGAGCAGGGGGAGGGCAGAGGGAGAGGGAGAAGCAGAATCCCTGCTGAACAGGGAGCCTGGTGTGCAGCTCGATCCCAGGACCCTGGGATTACGACAGGAGCCGAAGGTGGACACTTAACCGACTCAGCCCCCGAGGCACCCCCAGCTCCTAGAAATCTTGATCAATACACAAAATGTCTGTTTTTACTGTTACCAAAAATTCTTTGCTTCTGCACACTGCCCAAAATTCTCCTAATAAGAGGAAATTCTTCCCTACTAAATCTTCCTTTATATGCCTTTATATGCCACGGACTTATTGGCAGTCTGTGAACTTTGGGGACCCCTCCTACAAATTCTAACAGTTTTTTAAAAGGAGGAAGTAAAATACAGAAGACTTCAAAGTAAATAAATTCTTATTAAAGTGTGTTCTTAAAATAGATGTTTGCAATATAGTTATGTGTGTGCTTTCTTGTTAATAATTGAATGATAAGGCCTAATGGCAGTCTAAGAATTATTTTCATCTTAAAAGATGAACCTCAACAATGTTTCGAGTATCAGCAACAATGGAAAAGTGATAGGAAGATGCCTGTGCTTTCCACTGGTGACAAAGTCACAGGCAGCAAACACCCTGTGCACATTTATAATTGAAGGTGCTGCTGAGTTTCAGCCAGAGGTTAGTGAAAACGAAGATGGCAGTTATCTTTCTTTTTTAAAAAAGATTTATTTATGGGGGGGGGACAGAAGAAGAGGGAGAGAGAGAATCTTGAGCAGACTCCCCACGGAGCCCAGAGCCCAGTGCAGGGCCTGAAGAGCATCACCCGTGGGGAGGAAAACACAGAAATATGTGTTCGTTCAAGAAAAACCACAGCCTTGGTCGACCCCCTCTTTATTTTGTTGGTTTAATCTAACCCTCAGGAGAATGGTGAGGGGTGTTCACTGTATCCACCGTTATCCTATTCTCTGATTCTCTCTGTGAGATTTAAAGGAAGAGGCTGGATCTTGCCTATGTCTGTATACCAGGTGCTCAGCACAGAGCCAGGTACACAGAAGGTACTAAATAAATGTCTCTGTAATTGAATTTCCGTTATTAGCAACACTGTGTGAGGGGCACTTCCATGACATTCTTCTGCTGCCTCTTGACTTCTGCAGACGTTAGGAGTTGCTGAGAATTCTAGATTTCAAGTCAGACCAGTCATCAGGACCCATGCTGCTCGGCATTTCCACAGTTCCAGTCACCACCCCATCACGAGCTTGGACGGGAGAACAAACCTCTCTTGGAAAGGCAGCCTTGTCCTAGCCGGGTCAGAGCTCTGCCATGACACCTGGTGGCCTTTTCAGTACTTGTCTGTTGACCATGACCAGGAGGGACTGTAGGCCTGGGAGCACTGGCCAGTGGGTCTCCAGCTAGACTATATCGAGTCACACATCTCGGGCAAGGTCAGAAAGCCCAAGGACTGGAGCCCCTGGGTGGCTCAGTCAGTTAAACGACTGATTCTTGTTTTCAGCTGAGGTTGTGATGTCAGGCTCATGAGATCCAGCCCCACTTCGGGCTCTGCACTTAGGGGGGGTCTGCTTGGGATTCTCTCTCCCTCTCCCTCTGCACCTCCCCCCTACTCTCTCTCTCAAATAAATTTTAAAAAGCAAGCAAATAAAGAAGCCTAAGGACCCAGGGTCACAATCCCCAAACATGCACTAGTTGTCACTGGAGCAGTGTGGAGATCCCCTTTGACACTTTCCTCTATTTATCTCATTCTTTAAGAAAAACTAGCTGCCCAGTGCAGAAATCTGCTCCTGGTCTTATTAGGTGCCTCCTCCTAATTGCAGGTTTCTGACTCAGCTCAAGACAGAGCCTCGCATGGAAATTAAACCCAAAGAGAAAGAGAACAAGAAAAGTGCGTGGGAGTTGGATAATTACGTGTGTGTCTCTAGCGATGGGCTCAGGCAAACAGAGCAGCAGATGGGGTCGAAATGGGAGGAAACACGGAAACGAAGCCCGGCTCGGGCAAATGGTGATCGAAGCAAGGCAAGGAGCGTTTCTGGACAAGCCTCCAGCTCTTTGGTTGCTGACCTTACCTGGCACTGATGCTGGCGTCCTTCCCTTACTCCTGACTCCCCTACGAGGACCTCCTCTCTCCCCTTGGTCAGGGCAGGGTTCTGGCACCCGCCCTCAGGGCTGCAGGTCCCTGGACGCCAGCCAGGGACAGCTGGCTTGCACGTTCCCTCCCTGCCTCTCTCGCCAGCTGCACCCCCTATAATCCGAACAGCTGCAGACCTAACCAGGGCACTGGGGGTCCCTTAACACTGGACTGTCACAGAGCGGGTGTAGATCATTTTTGTAACCTTGAATCCTGCTTCGCTTCTCCTCCAGCATGCATGGGAGAAAAAAACATGGGTTTCGGAATCAGAATGACCTGGTACAGAAGCCATGAACTGCAGAGACACCACCAGTAGAACAGTGATGGTGGTACCTGAAGCATCAGGAGGACCGAGCGAGCTCCTGCTGGGAAGTGTTGGAGCACAGTGGGTGCGTCACTTAAGTTAATGCCCTTCGTCTCCAACGTCTGAGAAACTGTGCATTTTCTGGAGCAAAGGGCAGACTCTTCGGGGTATCCGAAATTTCTAGCCCTCCAAGACAGCCTCTCTGGGAGGACCCCTATGGGTTTGAGTCTCCTGCGACCTTGGCCGTGGCCCCCATCCCCTATCTCTGGGTCTCCCCAGGGGGCTGACGAGGATTCGGAGCCTCTGCCCCGAGCTTGCCCAGTTCAGCTCATGAGGCCGTTGTGAGCTCTGGGAACAGACTCTATAAGCTGCTCGACAGAAAGACTCCTTGGGACCCAAATCCGTAGTTTAGGGGAACGGGTAGTTCTGGAAACCCACAGAGGAAACGTGTCCAAGGACTTCTGTCGCAGACGCTGCGTGGGCGGGACGCATGACATTAGCGGGGCCGCTGGAGCACAAAGTGTGGTGGCTTTGGAGCCCAACGAGGAGGGGTGACTTCCGGGAATCTCCTCACCGGGCTGGGCTCCCGCCGTCAGAGCCGCCGAAGGACAGCCAGGCGCCCCTGCGAGGAGAGCGTATGTCCAGCTGCCGGGCTGCCCCGGCAGAGGCTGCGGCTCTTTCTCGGGGAGCTCCGCCACAGACCAGCTGAACGCCCAGAAGGAATCTGGGCTCCAGGCCGAGCCTTCTAGTCCTGCCCCATCTGCAGCTTGGAGCGACCATCAAAAACATCACCTGAGCATCCCCCAGCCCCTCCCATTGTACGCAGGACACAGACTGTCCTCCTCGAGACCCGAAGTCCCCCTGAGTTTTGTCCTCTGCGGCTCTCCCCAAACTCATCCTGTCCCTCTCGCTCACCGGGACGCGTTCCAGCTGCCTGCAGCTGGGGCCTGAGCAGAAGTCCTGTGCTTCTCGACGGCCCCTGGTTATTATTCTGCTCTTTGATTAAAAACACAGGTGCACCCATGCTTCCTTCAAGTGCTATCTGGGGGCAGCGGCAGCCAATTATGCCATTACAGAAATCAGACACCTCGGGCCTTGGGGTAATCCAATTTCACTCGCCCAAATAATGTGGAAGCCTCTGTATTGCTCATAAGGGGACCGGACATGAACAAAGGTGACTGACTTGTGATCAGGGAGACAGAGCCTGGTTCGGGAGCTGGAGGAGGGAAATTCTGCCCACCGGGATCAGGAATGCAGGGTGGGATGATGGGTCTGCTGGCAAAATGTTGAGTCTGAGGTGCTGGGGGTAGCCCCAGTGGGGGCGTCCAGGGCAAAGCCAGCCAGATGGCTTGGAAGAAGCAGAGAGGGTTCTCGGTCGGGGATGAGAATTGGGAAACATCAGATCCAGGTGGTGGTTGACACCGTATGGAAAAAGGGATCACTCAGCAGCTGTGTGCTCAGTGAGAGAGAGCCGGGTCGTCAAGAGAAGCCCCCGGTGGAGCCATAGGATGTGGGACCCAGGGGAGACGGGGAGAGGAGGAGGGTAGCTGGCGGTACCACAGAGACCAAGCCGGGAGAAGTTTAGAGAAAGAGAGACATGTGGCAGAAAGGGCCAGAAAGACCTGGCCATCTCCATAACCTTGACCAGAGGAGGGAGGGGTCTGTGGAAACGGGGCCGGTGTGGTTTGGGGAGCAGCTGGAGGCGAAAGCCAGAGCATGGAAGACGGGGCCAGGAGTGGGGGCTAGGGCAGGGACTCCTGAACTGGAGGGAGAGAAGAGGTTGCTCCCTCTGCACCCGAACTGAGCTTGGCAGTAAACAAAGAAAGGCTAACGCCCCAGGTTCCCAGTCCTAACTCACGGGGAGACCTCGTCTTCCAACCCTCACAGATTGGGGAGGGTGCGGTACAGGTTGTGTGTAAGTCACTTCGCTTTCAGATTCTTGTCTTAAAACTGCTTAAAAGGAAAAAAACCTTTTTTTGGAAGCGTGTCAGTCAGGATTCTCTAGGGAAATAGGACTAACTATAGTAAGGGACTTATTTTAAGGAATTAGCTCACATGATTAGGGGACTAGCGGGTCTGAAATTCATAGGGCTGGCAGGCTGGAGACTCGGGCTGTCTTCTGACAGCATTTCTTTTCTGGGGACCTCAATTTTTGCTCTCAAGGCCTTCAGCTGACTGGATCAGCCCCCCACCCCCCACCCCCAGCCCCACATTACTGAGGGCAATGATCTCCTTTATTGGTGGTCAGTTGATTGAGATGTTAGTGCGGCCACAAAACACCTCGACCACCAGCCTCAGAC
Source organism: Neogale vison (assembly GCF_020171115.1). Classification (NCBI taxonomy): domain Eukaryota; kingdom Metazoa; phylum Chordata; class Mammalia; order Carnivora; family Mustelidae; genus Neogale; species Neogale vison. Next base: position 232,432,502 of record NC_058092.1, read on the forward strand.
GAGCGTTGAGTTAAGTTGCTGACTGTGCTGGCCCAGCCGTCGGGATGCGAACCGTGACCGCTCCCGATCTATATCATTTCCCTTTAATAAAGCACTGGGAAATGGAAGGAGGGGGACTTGGGGACCTCCGATGGCCCCTCAATAAGTCCTGAAAAAAAAAAACAGAAAAAGCTGCAATTCCACTATTTTAGATGATTTTTGGCTTCTTCAAAACTCTCCCCACGTGGCCTATAAGATTCAAAGAAACATCTTCTTATTTATCCAACAGTTGTACTCCCGAAGTGACTTTCTCCACGACGTGTTAGCAAGCAGGCGCCTTTTCAATGACAAACAGTCGGGGAGCTGATGAAATGCTCCCTCCCACACTCCGTTCTTATGGTGCATTTAACAAGACTAAATCGGTCCAGCGCGCCCGCTTGCTGTTTTTTTCCTCCCTCCCTTTAATGTCAGCGATCATCAGCTCCAGCAGATCCCCCTTGAGCCCTGGCCTTCTATTCTCACAATAGAAGTGATGTGTTCTGGGACACCCACGTGACCACCCTGGAAAGATGCTCTTCGTCCCAACAGAAGAGAGCCAACGGGAACAGCGTCACTCTTAGAAGCAAAGTGACATTTACTGGACCCGTCGGAAGTATTCGGAGAGTAGCCCCAACAGGACGGACTGAGGAGTGGCTGGGGGTGTGTGAGAAGGAGGGATTCAAGTTGAAGGACTCCAGGGTGTTCACCCAGGGGGAGCAGAAGGATGGAATTCCCACCAGCTTTGTGTGGCCGGGAGAAGAGGTTGGATGGGGCGAGGTCGGGGCTCAGCTTGCTGAGCGCGAGATGGCGAAGCAGCATCTCAGTGGGGCGTCGGGTTGAGTTTGGACTCCCCAGTGTCGTGAGTCTGGGTCTCGTTAGAGGACAAAAGGGGTCTGAGATCTGAGTCCTGCCACCGACACATTTACGACAATAAGCACGTGATGCAACAATTCAGAGGGGCACCTGGATGGCTCAGTCGGTTAAGCATCTGCCTTCAGCTCAGCTCATGATCCCAGGGTCCTGGGATCAAGCCCTAGGTTGGGCTCTCTGCTCAACAGGAAGCCTGTTTCTCCCTCCGCCTGCCACTCCCCCTGCCTGTGCTCTCTCTGTCTCCCTCCCTCTTTCTTTCTCTGTCAAATAAATAAAATCTTATCAAATAAAATAATTCTGAGAGCTTCTACAGATGTCATCTTGGCAGACACCTGTGAACCCCTATTTTCCAGCTGATTACAAGGCTCCAGAGTCCAGCAGTAACCCACCCCCCAGCCCGCCCTGACATCCCACTGGTCACCCTCGGCATCCCTGGCCAGACGCCTCCATCCTGTTCTCCTCCTCTGTGCTCTCCTCTTTGAAGAGCTCGTCCGCGTCTCACCAAATAACAAGGGCCGCCTTATTTAGGAACCAGGTCACCGGTCATGTTCTGGGTGAGTTGAATTTGGGGAGGCTGCAAAGTATCAGGAAACAAACTCAGTCTAGGTTAGAAAAAGCGCGTGTTGTTGGGGGGTTACTGTCTTGAGTCAGCAAATCGTAAGTGGGGGGAGAGGTGCCAGCCGAGCCTAGCAGATCACATGGTCACCACCTCCGACAGTGGGTGGGGTCTGTGAGAAGGTGCCTATACCATTCCCGGGGTGCTTCGAGGGCCCCCGTCTCAGCAGAAAGGAGCTAAGCAGGTCTCTGGAAGCAGTGGTCCCCGGGGATCACAGTGATGACTCCGTTTTTGGGCTCCCCAGCAGTCCGCAGCCCATGGGCTCCAGCGCCTGGTTTGTGTGTCCACCTCCCCACGTGGACTGTGCGCTTCTTAAGGAAAAGGGCTGCATCTGATTCAGCAGCGGGCGGAACAGGGCCAGGCGAGCCGTAGGCGCTCGATACAAGTTTTGCCGTGAAACCAGAGACACAGATTCAAACCAGAGACACCGATTCCCACACGAGGCGTGTAAGCCACAGACACTCGGGTTCCTCCTCCTCTTCATCTCCTCTCCCAAACCACGTGCTGCCTGTGACAGCAAGAAGTCCAGGCTCCGAGAGATGGAGGTCACAGCTCCCACCGTCGCCTCTGCAGCAGACCAAGGGCAGGCTCCCGACCCAGAGACACTCAAATAGCTGGAACGAGGTTGCCGTCCAACCTCTGATCTTGAAGGTTAACAAATGCTGGGGGCCAAGGAAGCCGGCTAGTCTTCAGCAGCAAGGCTCCTTCGTGGGAAGATGTGGGGGCAGCTGGCCTGGAGAGTTCTCTTGCCTCGTCCTGGGCACAGGTGGCGGCTGTCCGCTGGGTTTTCCAGGACTACTTTGCCTCTCATAAGCGAGGACCCCCTGTGCACATGCGGATACATAAGGCCAAGTCTCTAACATCCACACACTTGTGCACACATGCACACGCATGCATACACGTGCACACACACACACCCTTGTGACCCATCTCTGATCTCACCAAAGAGCCCCCAGGACTGCTGGGCTCTTGGCGGCACGAGAAGGTGTCTGAGCCTCCAAAGCTACTTCTGTCTCCATCCCGGTCTCCATGGAAACCTCGATACCAGACAGGACTAGGCCAGGCTGAGTTATCTGTCTCCTAAATTAGGAGCTACCACAGAGTCCAGTCCCTAGGGCTGAGAGTTAATAAGACAACAGCTTTTCAAATAGACAAGCACAACACTTCTCTGCCTCTGATTACTGGGGCCTCGTAGTCTGGGGACAGTCCTTCAAATAAAGCCAAATGTGCTTCTATGTAAATATGGCCAGTACTGGGACCAAATATGGGCTAATGTCTGCAGAAGAAGGGGTGCCTTAATAATTTACAGCTACTGTGTAGTGGTAATAACAGATATTTTTTAAAAAGCTATCAAGAGTTGAGCACTGGGACATCTTCGTGGCTCAGTGGGTTAAGCCACTGCCTTCTGCTCAGGTCATGATCCCAGGGTCCTGGGATCGAGTCCCACATAGGGCTCCTTGCTCAGCAGGGTGCCTAGTTCTCTCTCTGCCTCTGCCTGCCTCTCTGCCTGCTTGTGTTCTCATTCTCTCTCTCTCTCTCTCTCTGACAAATAAATAAATAAAATCTTAAAAAAAAAAAAAGAGTTGAGCACTTACTCTGTGCCAGATATTGGGTGAAATACTTTACCTAAAATTATCTCCTGTGATCCACACAAAGATGAATCTTCCTGTGGTTATGTCAACTCTCTCAGATCCCCAAATTCATCCGTGTCCTCTCTCTCCTTGGAGTCCTCTGTGGTCTGTTTTGGTCCGCTCTGCCCATGCCCAATTCCCTTCTTCTGGGAACCATACTTTGTTGTCCCTGGAGAAAGGGTCTTCCTTGCTCTCTGCCTGGGTAACACTGAGAGCTGGTACCACCCCAGATCCAGGGCTGGACGTATGACCTGGGTCTAGTTGACCTGCACTTTCCTTGGCTGTGGTCGTTCTTGTTCATGGACGGACACTGACTCAAGTCAATCCTGTGAAGGGTGACTCCAGGACATTCACAAGAAATGCTTAAAAACAGATTTTAGACCAGAGTCACTAAGCTAATAGGATGTAGGGCCCCATTTGAGTCATCTATTGCTATACAACAAACCATCCCAAAACTTAGTGGCTTAAGGGACCAACCATATCATTATCTTTCACAATTTGGTGATTTGCCTGGGATCAAAGGGGAAGTTCTTCTTCACCTATGATGATGGTTGGGTTGCAGCCTTCCAGGGGTTCTACTGGGCTGGAATATCCAAGATGGAAATTGATGCTGGTTGTTGGCCAGGAGCTCTACTGGGTCTGTTGAGTGCAGGGTCTCTGTTATCTTTCATGTCGCTGCTTCATGTGGTCCGGGCTTCAGAGAGTGGTGAATGAGCTCCAAGAGCAAGTGTTCCAAGAGGAGAAGCCCTGGTGGGCAAGTGTCTATCACGTCTCTGCTTGTCATTTCATGGTTGGCATATAGGCAAGATCATACCATATGTAACTTTTGAGATTGGTTTTTTTCCACTCACATAAGGATCTCAAGGTTCACCCAAGTTCGTTGTGTATTACCAATAGTTTGTTCCTTTTTATTATCGAGTAGTATTCCATGCATGGATGTACCATAGTCTTTTTTATCCATTCACTTGCTGATGGGCATTTAGGTTGTTTCCAGTTTGGGGCTATTACAAACAAAGCTGCGATGAACATTTATCTATGCATCTTTGTATGAACATATGCTTTCATTTCTCCTGTGTGAATAACTATGAGTGGAACTGCTGGATTCATTAGTAAGACTAAGTGTAACTTCTCAAGAAACAACCAAACTTTCTCCCCTCCATTGGATATTTTTTCCTGCTTTGTCAAAGATTAGTTGACCATAGAGTTGAGGATCCATATCTGGGTTCCCTATTCTGTTCCTTTGGTCTATGTGTCTGTTTTTTGTGCCTGTACCATGCCGTCTTGGTGATCACAGCTTTGTAATACAGCTTGACGTCAGGCAATGTGATGGCCCAACTTTGTTTTTCTTTTTTAACATTTCCTTGGCAATTTGGGGGTCTTTTCAGTTTCCATACAAATTTTAGGATTGTTTGTTCCAGCACTTTGAAAAATGTCATTGGTATTTTGATCGGGATGGTGTTGAAAGTATAGATTGCTCTGGGCAGCATGGACATTTTAACAATGTTTATTCTTCTGATTCACGAGCACAGAATGTTTTTCCATCATTTTGTGTCTTCTTCAATTTCTTTCATAAGTGTTCCGTAGTTCTAGAGTATAGACCATTCTATTCAATAAATGGTGCTGGGAAAATTGGACAGCAATGTACAGAAACCTCAACCATTCCCTTACACCATAACACAAAGATAAACTCTAAATGAATGAAAGACCTCAATGTAAGACAGGAATCCATCAAAATCCTAGTGGAGAATATAGGGAGTAACCTCTTTGACATTGACCACAGCAACTTCTTTCAAGGCACATCTCCAAAAAAAGGAAACAAAAGCAAAAATGAACTTTGGGGAGTTCGTCAAGATCAAAAGTTTCTGCACAGCAAAGGAAACAGTTAACAAAACAAAGAGGCAACACACAGAATGGGTTTGCAAATGACACTATTGATAAATGGCTGGTATCCAACATCTACAAAGAACTTCTCAAACTCAACACCTAAAAAACAAATAATCAAGTCAAAAATGGGAGGAAGACCTGAACAGACACTTTTCCAAAGAAGACATACAAATAGCTAAAAGACACATGAAAAAATGTTCATCATCATTAGCCATTGGGGAAATTCAAATCCAAATGACATTGAGATACCACCTTGTACCAGTTAGAATGGCCAAAATTGACAAGGCAGGGAACAACAAATGTTGGAGAGGATACAGAGAAAGGGGAGCCCTCTTACACTGTTGGTGGGAATGCAAGTTGGTGCAGCTCCTTTGGAAAACAGTGTGGAGGTTCCTCAAAAGTTAAAAATAGAGCTACCCTATGACCCAGCAACTGCACTACTGGGTATTCACCCCAGAGATACAGATATAGTGAAAAGAAGGGCCATCTGTACCCCAATGTTCATAGTAGCTATGTCCATAATAGCCAAACTGTGGAAGGAGCTGAGATGCCCTTCAGCAGACGAAGGGATAAAGAAGATGTGGCCCAGGGGTGCCTGGGTGGCTCAGTGGGTTAAAGCCTCTGCCTTGGGCTCAGGTCTTGATACCAGGGCCCTGAAATGGAGCCCCGCATCAGGCTCTCTGCTCAGCAGGGAGCCTGCTTCCCTCCTCTCGCTCTCTCTACTGCCTCTCTGCCTACTTGTGATCTCTGCCTCTCTGTCAAATAAATAAAATCTTTAAAAAAAAAAGAAGATGTGGTCCATATATACAATGGAAAATTACTCAGCCATCAGAAAGGACGAATACCTAACTTTTGCAATCCCCAGGGAGGGGATTATGCTAAGTGAAATAAATCAAGCAGAGAAAGACAATTATCATATGGGTCCACATATTTGTGGCACATAAGGAATAGCATGGAGGACATTAGGAGAAGGAAAGGGAAAATGAAGGGGGAGAGTCAGAAACCATGAGAGACTATGGACTCAAGAAACAAACTGAGGGTTTCAGAGGGGAGGGAGTTGGGGGCATGGATGACACTGGTGGTGGGTATTAAGGAAGGCACAGATCGCATGGAGCACTGGGTGTTATACGCAAAAATGAATCTTGGAACTCTACATCAAAAACTGATGATGTATTTTATGGTGACATAACATAATGTAACGTAACGTAATGTAACATAACATAACATAACAAAATAAAATAAATGTCCAAACTATCTCCAAAGTAATTCCATCATTTTATGTTCCCCTAAGAAGTGTATGAGAATTCTAGGTCCTCCACATTCTCACTAATACTTAGTATGGTTAGTTTTTTTATTTTGATCATTCTCATAGATATGTCATGGTTTCTTATTGTGGTTTCAATTTGCATTTCTCTAATGCCTATGATGTTCATTATATATGGTTTTGATTTGAGTTTCCCTGATGGCTAATGATGTTGCTTTGCCCTCCCTCTATATTCTTTGATAAAGCTTGTTCAACTTTTTAACCTATTTCTTTAATTGGGCTATTTAGGTCTATTTCTTATTGAGTTTTGAGGGGCTCTTAAAATATATTTGGAATACATATTCTTTGTTGGATAAAAACTTTTCAAACCATTTCCCTCCAGTGTTTCCTTGGAACGTACAGCACTTCAATTTCCTCTTCAGACAATGGGATCAACCCTTTGAAGCACTTTTCAGTAACTCAGAGAGGGTGAAACTCTCTGAAACCTTTTTAAAGTCCAAAAAGAGAAGAAAAAAGGAGACACACATGTTTGGGGGAAAGAAGATTAAAACAACAACAACAACAACACTTTAGAATTCGATCAACAGCTTCAACTTTCTGTCCTCCAGAACATATCAAATGATAACACTTTCCGCCTCTCAGGAGGAGAGGGTGAACTTCGTGTTAGAAAAGTGGTTTCCAGCGAAGACTCCAGAGTTGGTCCTTCCTTTGCCAGTGCTTAGCGTCCTCACATGTCGGCCGGTGGAGAAGACTGGGTCTCTAAGTCGGGGCCACGAGAGCTGCCAGGTAGGACTTGGCTGGGACCCGTGATGGCATCTTGGCCACCTAAGCCCTCTCCACACAGCTCCTACACACAAGAACCATGGTTAGAATGAGCATCAGGGCCATTCTGAGAGGACAAGGAGGGCTCTGGTGGAGCACTCCCGGAAGGCGCTCATAGAAGGGATGGGAAGAGTGAGCAGCTCCCTTTGTCCAGTGGTGTTAGGAGGCATTGTGGATGAACATGACAGGAGGTGAGGAGTGAGGGAGCCATCAGCTATGAGGCCTGCTGCCGTGATAGACACCAACATTTTGATCAGTACGACACCAGCATTGATGAGTTTTCGTAGGTAAATGTTTCTTAGGGAAGAACTCATAGATATTAAGAACTATTTTGTATGTGTCAAGCACTTGATAAACATTATCGTATTCAAGCTTTTAATAGCCCAGTAATGCTGGTATGATGATGGATCCCCATTTAAAAGATGAGAGCAGTTCAGCCTGGACAGGTTAGGGTCTCAGACTTCTAAGTGGTGAATCCGGATTTAAATGCAATTGTTCCCCTGTACCTCAGGGAGGTGTGTGTCATCAGTGGAAGAGAAGATACTGGTATAAACCAAGTGCCCCTGAGGGTCATGCCAGCACAGCCCTCATTAGCACTATAGTGGGGTTGGGGTGGGTGCCTAGGCAGGAAGGCAGGAGTAGAGGGAGCAGGTGGGGGGCATGATAGCCATTTCAAGCCAGTCAAGGACATAGCAAGGGGCAGGTGACCTTTGGATGCTCAGCAGCAGTCAGAATCTACACAGGAACCTCAAGTTAGGCTCACGTGCTCCCAGGAACTCTGGCCCAGGGGGCTGTCACTGCAGGTGTCCTCTCTCCAGTCTTCCTGGACCGTGGCTTTTTATTGAAAACAGACATTGCGCCCACACTGTCCTCAGGAACCTAAATCTGCCTGAGCTCTGGGCTCCCCTGGGGATCAGCTAGTTCCAAAGCAGGGGCAACACCTGATTTCCCTGCCCCAGATTATCTGACTCCCGGTGTTCCTTAATGCTGCCAAGACATTTCCACAGGGGCTGGGCAAAGCCATGTTCCCAGTTCCTAAACCTCACTCTGCTCTGGGTCAGGTTCACGGTCGGGAGATGAGAAATCAGCAGGTAGATCCAGGAGGACAGAATGACCTACATTTCCACTCACAACTGTGCTTTTATCCTTTACTAGAGCATCAAATAAAAGTCCTTGTTCAGGCCCTTCTATACCCCACCTCAAAGTTAGAGTCATCTTGACATCACAAAGTACAGTTTTAGAGAGAAATTCTTAGTTAAAAAAGAAAGCCTGCAGCCTGAATTTGGCTGGCAGAAAGGCACTATTACAGGTTCAAGGGTTTCTTCTCACTTTCTCAGACACAAACTCAGGAAGGACTTTGAATCCGTGATGCAAAGGCAGAGGAACAGATCGATGGGATGTGGAAAATACAACCATATAAATTCATCTGTGAATTGAGGTTGCAAGCCCGACCAAAACCAAAGAAATGTGTGCTCTGTCCTTGCTCCATCCACACCCAGGACACCCATGTTCTTGCTGCCTCTCCCACAATATGGCAAATCCTTCAGGACCATTAAATGTCAAAGGGAAAGAGCCTTCCCCAGGGCACAGGAGGGCAAGCAGAGAGCAAATGTCAGGGTTGGCGCCATCCGTACACCCCACATGGGGGCTAGGCTACTTTAGAGAGTGTGGTTAACTTGGGGCTCAGTAATATACCCCCCACACATACAGGGTACAGGTGTGGGGTACACCCAGTATGGAGGGAGACACATTTCCCTAGAAGCCTTGTGGAATCTTATTAATCAGACTTTGGGCTTGAAGGGAGCAGAGAAGCCTGGTTATGTAAAATCACTTAGAAGAACTTGCAGCAAGGACCAGATCACCAAGATCCCACTCTCAGTCAAGTGTCTAGGACAGAGTGGACAGACGGCACCAGTGACATATTAGTCAAGAAAACAGTGAGAGTTCCCGTCTTCACAGAGCTAATATGTTGCTTTTGCAGCTGGGCGATCCCCCTTTTCTGAGAAGATCACCCCTGTTTTCCTTTGTACAACAACCCTCTCCCCCATTGTCCCATCATGCTGTTAGGATAGGTGTGATCCCCGTTCCCAGCCCAGGTGGTGGACATATGACCCAGGCATGGCCCCTAGAGCACCACATCCCCAGTCCCAAAGAAACTGGTTCAGAGACGGGCACGTGATCTGCAACGTAATGAAAAATGAAGAGTGTGGTTGGACCTAGAGGGTATTACGCTAAGTGAAAGAAGTCAGACAGAGAAAGACCCCACACGATTTCACTTACAATGTGGAATCTGAAAAACCAAAACCAACGAACAAAGAAACAAACAAAAATGCAGACTCTTATGGACGGAGGACAAACGAAGTTGCCAGAGGGGGGGATGGGAGAAATAGAGGTACAAACTTCCAGTTACAAAATAAGGAAGTCACGAAGATGGGAAGTACTGCATAAGGAGCGTAGTCAATCATAAGAACGTTGTCCCGTGACAGATGGTGAGCTCACTTAGCAGGTGAGCGGAGGAATGCAGAGAGCTCTTGCTTAGTCTGTTGCACACCTAAAACTAATGTAACACTGACGGGTAATTAAACTTCAATGAAAAAAGATCAAACATCTTTTTAAAACCATCTATTTTGGTCTCTGTCCCCAGTTCCTACTGGTATTTGGTTTTTAACCCCAGATCCTGACACAGGGGTCCTAAATCCCTGAGTTTGCTGGGTGATAGCGTGTCTTTTGTTCTGATGTAGTGACTCTGGAGGAGCTCCCGGATATAGCTTTGACCGAAAGGCCATTCCCACCATGATTAGAAGCTGGGAATTTCCAGCACCACCAGCCATTCTCGGGGGTGGGATAGGGGCTGGAAATGGAGTTAATAATTGGTCGCATCTTCTTGATGAAGCCACAAAAGTCCCAGCAGCACAGGTTTTGGGAGGCTTCTAGGTAGGTGATGGTGTTCAAGTACTGGGAGGGTCCTGCATCCCAGCTCTGTGGGGACAGAAGTTCCCGCACTCAGAACCCTCCTGGACGCGCCCCCCTGCCCACGTAACTCTTCATCTGGCTGTTGATCTCCTTCCTTGATCATGTCATAAGCCACTAAATGTCAGTAAGTGTTTCTCTGCATTCTGACAGCCATTCTAGCAAAATATCAGACCCAAGGAGGAAGTCATGGGAACCTCAATTTATAGCTAATTGGTCTAACTCCAGGTAGATAGTGCTAGAACTGAATTGGATTATAGGACCCCCAGCTGGTGTTGGAGAATTGGTTGGTGTGGGAAAAAACATATATCTGGTTTCAGAAATACTTAATGTGAGGCTAAAAGAAAACTGCATTGTTTTTTCCTAGACTCAACCCAAGTTTGGAGAATCCTGGTCAATCTGAAGACTTTCCCAGGATTATTAGTGAAGAAGTGGTCTCCTCTCCTGGTGTTGTTAAGCTGGTAGAATGGAAGTCTGGCACTACTAAGATTTATCTCTAACAATACATGTTGAGAATCCTCTCACCAGGAAACAACTTCAGAGGAAACCAGACACAAGAGTTGGACAGAGGTAACCCATGATCTCATCTGTGCCCAGATATAGCCATGCCTGATGTCCACATACCTCTAAAGTTTCATTTGCTATAGTTAATGAATTCTTTTGTATCCAAAGCCTATTTCGGGTGCTTTTCTTTCTCTGGCAACTGAAAGAGCCCTAACCTCTATAATAAAGATGACCTTCTGTACTCATTTCAAGAAGAACCACTCTTGACAAGCAAAGTCAAGGAACAAATCAGATCCCTTCCCCTCACTGTACTTGTCTTCCACTTACACTCAGACCACTCTCAACAGGTAGTTCTCTCCTCTTCTCCACTCCACCCCCCATAAGCTGCACTCCTTCCCCCACTCCACTTGTACCCACCTCCATACCAATATCCCAGATCTTTCTCAATTGCCAGCCTATTTGGGGTAGCCATCCCCACCCCCATCCCTTTTCCCTTAAATTCATTTTTGGTGCCAAGAACCACAGTTCTGGGAGAGGCCTCTCTTCTACTTCCTTTCCTGCCCCCAGGGAACCCCCCCCTTTCCTCCTGCCCAGCAGGAGAAATCAGACAAAAGTAATATGTAGCTTTTTATTGAGCTTTTCTAGGTCAGGAAAAGAAAAAAAAAAAAGCTCCAAGAAATGCAGAATACAGTTCTTCCTACTCAGGATCAGCAGATAGTGGAGGTAACAGGTTTGAACACAGAAGATCCTTTATTTGAATTGCTTGGAGACAAAAGTGACTTGTTACCCTAAAAGTTAATTTTTAAAAAAAACCCCAAATAATCATGATAACCTCATGTCCTCTAGCGTTCATATCTCCAGCGATGATGTTTTGGGGACTGGCTTAAGTCATAATTGAGTTAAATGCTTTGTAAAGATTAAATCAGACCCTAAAAGTTCAAACAAAGATGCGCTTGTTTCCTAGGGTTATAATATGATTTTAGAGGCTTAGTTCACATGCTCTGTTCTCCAGGTGTGGGGCAGGGAGGAGGAAAAAGAAAAGGAAATATTAACAGAGTTGATTCTAGTTCAAAGTCACAAACTCGTGCCCACAAGGAAAATCTGGACCCAGACATTACTTTTATGTGAACTTGTGACCAACAGATGCATTCCACAAAAATCCTGATTTCCAGCTTTTCTCAAGAAGTCAGCAGATCAGGTCGCGCTGAGCTGCCTTTATACAGGGTGCTCGGTGATTCTAGTCTGGGCACCCCGCAACAGACCCAGCTCTTCTTGGCCGGACTCACTGGACTGCCAGCCCCCGAGTCTCAGCTTGAATGAAAGCACCTTGAGGTCTCCTCTCACAACCACTGCCTGGCCCAGGAGCCTCGGGGCAAACGGCAACTTGCCTTTTGAGGAGGTCACGGGGATATGTGGAAACCACTCCCACGAACACCTCTTCCTCCAGGAGTTTCGGGCTTGGGGAAGGCCACCCCTCATGGTGTGGAGGCTGGGAATTGGCAAGTGTGCCCACAGAAGGACAGCCCTAGGAAGAACCTCACATTTCTCTCGCCTACCATCATTTTTCAATCGCCTAATTAAATGTTAAGACCAGAACGCACGTCAGGAACAAGACTGTAAATCAGCCTCTGGCATTTATGCTGAGTGGGATGATTGGTAGTTCGTAGCTTAAATGTGTGAGCTGATACCGCTAATTTTTCAGGAGCTTGACGTATCCCCGGGAGAACACATCAGTTCTTTTAGGACACAGCTACTGTCAACAGCGTTTTCCTTTCCACAGAAGACACATTTCCTTTTCAGAGGGGTATTAGTTGTTTTGTGTGGGAAACACTACATGACGCACGGGATGGAGGGACATTCGAACAGGCAAGGACTAGAACGCTCATTCGAACCTCTTGTTGGTTTTACCACATGGGACCAATCCACTGTACCGAAGCTGGAAAACCTGGCACGCTTTTAAATCCGTCCCCAACATACAGAAGAATACCATGCTTTCATCGCCAGAAAGTACAGCCAATTAATAAAATGGTAGCATATGCTCCTCTTCTGAGAAAATGATGATTCACGTTTTCTTCCCATTAACACAAAGGGGAGGGAGAGTGGATTTTGCTCAAGATTTTTAAGAGTGGAAGAGAATCTGCCTGAAGACAGCTTTTAAAATGTGGTAACAGCCTCCTGGTTTTTTGTTGTCTTTTGTTTATTTGTTTGTTTGTTTTTGGCTAAAACCAGTGGATTTCATCAGCTCCACTCAAAGGACTGTGTGGCCCGGACATGAGTGGGATGGATGGGGATGACCGAGGGCGGCCTGGCTGGTCCCAAGCCCTTGGGGAGTCACGGCTTTGGCATCAGTCCTATCTGATGGGGGGAAAGAGGGATTGGCTTGGAAACACCAGAGGCCACGCCGAGCTTCAACATGTTGACGCACTGATAGGGAGAGTTAGACACGGTGGACTCAAGGCTTGACATTTCCACTGGAACCTAAAGTAGAGAATCCCTCTGGGAAAGCCCTGAATGTCTGAAGTGTGATGTCACTTCCCGCCGTGGCAGCTGCACTGCTCCAGGCCTTTGTCACCTCTCATGGGAACTGGCAGAGAAGCTTCCAACTGGCTCCTCCTCCTCCCCGTCTTTCCCTCACTCCCCTCGCCAACGCCTTCCTTCCAGCTGCCATCAAAGCTTTCTTCCTAAAATACGGAGCAAGAGCATCGGAGAAAGACCGCTCATCCTGGATCTACAGCAGCATTCAGTGTCGCTCAACCACACGTGGGAAGACCTGGACACCGGATCTGTCAGCTTAGGTGGACCTCATAGGGCTGGAGGGTGTATTTTTCCCCCAGAACATTTTATTCCCCTGCAGTGAAATGGCCTCCTCTCCTAATCCCTCCACCTTCCGACCCCATCAGGAAGCCTTGAGATTTACTCCCAGCCCCATATCTCCCTCCAGAAATCCACATCCTGCAGACCTTTTCCCACACCTTTTCCCTGGACGACTTCTACCTGCCAAGTAGCCAGGAACATCACTACACTTGACAAGGAGCCTCCTCACCTGATTCCCTCCCCCCGGGAGCTCGTGTCCTGTCTTGTCTGTATCCACAGCGAGCCCACAGGGGCTGAAACACCAGGACGCTATGAGAACGGGGATCTTCAAGGAAAGCTCCTTCGTTCTGCTGTACCCCTGAGCCCCAGCACCACGCCTGGTAGACAACAGGCTTCGGTGAACCCTGGTTATGTGAGGGAGGCAACGGAGAGAAGCGTTCAGCCAGGCTTCCCCTGCATTTCCTGCCCTCCAGTTACCAGTTGTGTCCACTCCTTGTAACCGACAGTGTCTCGGGGGAATGAGGAGAGCGAGGTCACCCGGGTCTTCCCTAGTCCGGGCACTGAGGTATGAACTCAGGGCATCTTCCACTCAGTCATCACGTGCTTGGGTCAGTTTCTTGGACCCGCTTGTCCCACGGGCCTTTCTGGGGTCACAGATGCATTTGGCAGCCAGTGCCCAAACCCCCAGGTCCACAGGCTGGGGAGCTTCACACGCGCCTCCTGCTGGAAGTGCCCCCCTCAGGCTTCCCGCTTGTTTCTCACACCCGGGCGCTCCCTGGACACCCAGGGACCCACCGGGCCTCACGCCAGCTCCAGCTTCCTGTCCCACGGGCACACACGAGCGGGAGTCCCTGGCCGTGCGGGCCACCATTGCCTACAGCGGTGGCCTCATCTTGGCTTCTTCCCGGAGACCCTTTCCTGCCTGCTTCTCTCCTGCTTCCTGGGGTCACCCCCCAAATAAGCTTCCTGCGCCCAGATGTTCATCCCAGACTTCACCTCCACAGAACCCCAAACCACAGCATACGTTAGACAAAATACCCCATTGTGGACGTTTTCTGCCCCAAGTTCCCATTGCACAAAACTTTCATGTATCCGTCTTTCTGCCAAAGTCTGTCCTCTCAAAATTTCTGCTTTTTGAGAAACTGAAAGGAGCCGAGGCAAGTTCCTGACCATGCCTGGGCCTCATTTCTCCACCGATAAAATGACAATAATCACACCCATCTTTCCCAATTTCCCCGCATCCTGGCAGACGGCGCGGGGCAGGCTACCGTGTGAGAAGTGTGTGCAAAGGTACTAGGTTTGCCAAACTCAGGTCTGCAATGAAATCCTGCGGTTTCTTGATTTAAAAAAAAAAAAAAAGCCTATTTATCCTTCTTTCTTAAAAACTGAACAAGTTTTCCATTCCATTTATTAAAAGAAAGGTTTTTTTAAAAAAAGATTTTATTTATTTGACAGAAAGAGATCACAAGTAGGCAGAGAGGCAGGCAGGGGAGGGGGGCGAAGCAGGCTCCCTGCTGAGCAGAGAGCCTGATGTGGGGCTTGATCCCAGGACCCTTGGATCATGACCTGAGCCAAAGGCAGAGGCTTAACCCACTGAGCCACTCAGGCACCCCTAAACCAAAGGTTTTTAATAGGGATATTTTTAGACTGAAGTAGCCACTCACAGAAATGGTCCCGTTAGTTCTCAGGGAGAAGCTGCATTCCTGCTGTCTTGTATATCTTGGAATTGGGGGTGTGCCCTTTGGTGAGTCCTCCCTGGGCACCCACAGTGCCCTGCTTAAAACCTAATCCAGCACCTGAGCCTGGCACCATCCTCTGCCCCTGTTCCCCTCTTGGTCAGGATCCGCCTTCCCTAACTGATTTTTCTCCCTCTCTAACGTGGGTCCTCCTGCAATGCCTCAAATACAATATAATTTGTGTGACTTTATGCCACTGCAGACTGTCCTCTCTTCCCAGAGACACCTGCTCTTCCTCTCCTGGTCTGCCAGGAGATCTGTAGTTTATCTTCCAAACGCAGCTGAAGGTCAGCACCACCCCAAGTCATCAGAGAGAACTGGCCAGTCTTAGGACGGCCGTCAAAGGGTATTGGCAGCCCCGTGTCTGCGTTCCAACAGCAAGCCTGGGGGCTTTTCCATCCCAAGGCCATAGGGCCTCTCGTGAGGGCCCCACGGCAGACACTCCATAAAGGCCTTTGATGACAAAGTTCATCTTAGGACAAACCTTCATTGCAAGGGAGTCCACGATATATTGCTTCAGGCAGGACATAGAGTTTTTTTGGAGAAGAAGGTGAGGCAATCCATGGGGTGGTTCGAAGGGCAGGGTTGCATTTCTGCGTAGGATGCCTTTACATCTTAGCTGTAATACATCCCCGAAGTTACAGCAGATATTTTGGTCTCTTTCAGTTCAAAGCGTGCCCCAAACTTTCCCCTTTCCTTGTTCCCTGGTTGCTTCTGAGGGCTGAGCTGGTTGTCGCTTGGCCAGAACCCATGATAATCATGGATTTTTGCACTGGGTACGCTTACACTTTTAAAGTCACAAATCTCTATTCTCTTTCCCTCTTGAGCCCCTACTCAGACCTAGGCAGGCCCTCACTTGGGTTCCCCATTCACTGAACAGGGCACTGAGCTCTGCTGAAATCACTGGTCTAGCACTGCCCCTGGGGGTGGGGTAGGGCTTGGTTTGTGACCACAGGAGCTCAGATCTTGAAAAAGTGGCTTTGACCCCTATGGCACTATTGCATTCCCTTGCATGCAGCCTCTAAGAACAGGAAAGAGGTGACTGACAGAGAAGGACCCGGACATCTCTGTCCCTCTGGTCTAAGATCCTCAAGAGGACCAACATCCCATTTCCATCTTGAATGGTTCCTGTTGCATTGGTAATGGAGTGTTAGCACAACAGACCTTTCTAGAACTAGAAATTGGCCCCAAGAACCTACCTGAGTCTGCACTTGGGGAACGCCCAGGAATTGACAGCATCATGGAAGGAAGGTCTACTCTGAATCAAAGTCCACATTCCAGGGACGCCTGGGTGGCGCAGTTGGTTGGACGACTGCCTTCGGCTCAGGGCGTGATCCTGGAGTCCCAGGATCGAGTCCCACATCAGGCTCCCAGCTCCATGGGGAGTCTGCTTCACTCTCTGACCTTCTCCTCGCTCATGCTCTTTCTCACTGTCTCTCTCTCAAATAAATAAATAAAATCTTTAAAAAAAAAATACTTATAAAGTCCACATTCCATACTGGAAGGCTGCAAATCCTAGACACATACTCCCAGGTGCTAAGCAAACATGTTTGGTTTGCATGTTTGTGCTAACAGGACAAGGTAGGTAAGAGCCCCCACCCTTGCCCGCCTGCCTTCACAGCCCTTACTAGTGAGGCAACTGGTCAACCAGTGTCTGCTCCAGCCTCGTGTCCCCAGCTACGTCACGGCTGATCAGAATCCAGCCGGTTGCTGAGAGGGACAGATAAAATAACGGACCGGCAAATCCTTTGTAAACTGCAAACTGCCGTGTAAATGGGGAACATTAATTATTTACCCAGTGTTCCTTAAAAAGAAAGAAAGAAAAGAAAAGAAAGGAAAAAAGTCTGAAAGTAACAGAATTGATTTGTAGGAAGTGACTTTAGCAATGCAGCAGGATCCCTCACTGCCTGCACGCCGGTTCTGTGCCTCACCAGGCAGGACGATCTGTGTCACCGCCTCCTTATAGATCATTAAGGAGAAGCTGCGTGGTCACCTTTGCTGGCCCATTTCGCAGGTGAGGACACTCAGTATGAACAAGGTCAAGTGCCTTGCCAGGAGTCATACGGGCAGTGAGCGGCAGTCTGAAGTCAAACCCGTTTTTCTCCCAAAGTGAGGGCTGTCTATTCAGAGCCTGTTGTAGGAGGCAGTCAGCTACCTTCTCTTACATTTTGGCAGAGACTCCGATGTAGGCAGAAGAGCGGGAAAGTTGCATAGCAGGAAAAGGGAAGGTTTCCAGTGAGCTCGGATTGGAGGCTGGCGGACCAGGGCGACTGGAGGCTGGCTAACAAGGAGTAGGGTGACCTATGTGGGTGGCCGGGGGAGCGTACTGGACCGTCTCTGGCAGGTCCTAACTTGGGAAAAGGGACAGAAACTCGGGAAGGCATGGGTTATTGATCACGTCCCGGCCACCTTACGGTGATTGCTTCGGGGGTTAATGTTTGTCTTCCTGTGTGACTACAAGAGATGGAAGTCTAGCTTCCTACAAGTCTGACTTGCAGACAGCAGTCTGGTTTCCTGGGCCGGATTCTGAAGATCATGGGCCAGAATTCTACCTTTATATCTGGTCTGGCTGTCGTCCACATGTACATTCACTGTCTCGTTCCCTTCCACCACCTGAGTCAAAAGTTATGGCCTACAAAACAGGACACATTTCTTTCCTGGGGTTTTAAGAGAACACAGGCAATTTGACCCCCAATAAAGCAAGTGAACACTCAAGCAAACGCCCTTGGCAGCTCACGACTTTCTGTTAACCAAAACAAGTATCTCGAGGGGGCCCTGGATGGCTCAGTCAGGTAAGCGTCTGCCTTCGGCTCAGGTCATGATCCCCGGGGTCCTGGGACCGAGCCCTGCGTCGCGCTCCCTGCTCAGTGGGGAGCCTGCTTCTCCCTATCCCTCTGCAGCAACCACTACTTGTATGTGCTTTCTCTCTCTGCCAAATAAGTAAATAAAATCTTGAAGAAAAGAAATATCTTGAAAAGTTCTTTATTTATTGATCAGCTAGAAGGTGTGAAGCAAAGTTTTGAAACATTGCACTTATATTCTCTGTGCATGCCAAATGACCCGAGGGCCACGACTAAGGATTCCCCGTGCTGCCAGTTCCCACTCAAATGTGTGAATGCCGTGGCATTCTCCACCGAGGTCAGCGTGCCGAAGCATCACATTCTCACTTTATAATCCGTAACAGTCATGCTGCATTAGGAGGTGGTGCCCAGCGACAGCTTGAGGAACATTAGAAATAGCAGGCAACTCAGTGGGGATATTCATAAAAGACCTCCCTGCACAACGGAACATCTGAACACAAGCCGAAAATACCCCAGCAACACGGTTCTTCTTTTTAGTCACAGTTTAGCATTTTGGCTTTTGGTTTCTGAAGTTCTGAGACAGACTAAATTAGAAAAATATATGCAAAAATGTTCCTGAGTTCCGCATTGCTTCTGGGTTGGAGATGCTAACTTTTGCATCAGAGGGACCTGAATTTGAGCCTTGCGTCAGTTAGGATGGAGACCTGCTGCATCTGGCTGAAATTAGGTTGGAAACATCTAAAGGGAGATAGCTGGGGACTGATACGGTGGCACTTGGGTACCTCCAGCTCTGGGCTCTGCTATCCTCAGTTCTATGTCTCTTATCTTGAAAGTCAGCATCAGAGATGGCTGCTGGGGTGCCAGCCTTCATGCCTCTCTTCCAGCCTGACAGAAGGAGAAAGGAGCAAAAAAGACATGCCTTCCTTCTCACTTCTTAGACTTTTCACACCTCATTATCCAGAACTTTTTCTAGCATGGTGCCACCCCTTCCCACAAGGACAGTTTAGAAATGGAGGCTTTCTCTTGTCCATATAAATTGACCCCTGCATATACCCAGGGTTCAGCTACTAAACATGAGGCACATATTAGGTACACCTTGAGGGTGGGCTCTCCAGTTGTCGCTTCCGAGAAGAGAATTTGTATAGAAGGGAGGTTTATTGGGAAATGAGTCCAGGAAATCCTGGCAGAGGCATGGAGACCTTGGATCAGGAAAAGAATCTAAGGTAGGCTGTGAGGTTAAGCTGCTTCCCACCAAGGGAAACGTTGACCAGTCCCACCGAGAGCTCTGGGACAGTGTAGGGTCCACTCAGGAAAGTCCTGATCAGAATCAAAGGAACCAGAGTATTTACATGCTCATACCACTCACTCAGTGAGGAGGGGATGTTCCAAGGGAGGTGTATTCCCAGACGCTCTGGCTCCACAAGGACAACAAAGAGAACCCCAAAATGTGAGGGCAACCCCGCACCTAGAAAGGCCATTGTTGCCAGTTGAAAGTAGGAGCTCACCTATAAGCAGTCTTTAGTTTCTCTATTTGGCTATTTTCAGGTCAGATGCAGAAAAAACATTTGACAAAATCCAGCATCCGTTCCTGATTAAAACGCTTCAAAGTATAGGGATAGAGGGAACATTCCTGAACCTCATCAAATCTATCCATGAAAGACCCACAGCAAATATCACCCTCAGTGGGTCATATCCACTAAGAATCGTGTGCCTTCTGGGAAAGAAAACCAAAATATCTTTGATATTTGGATCTGTGAGTTTTTATAAATGATGGTTAAAACGGCAGAGTTGAAGCTGTAGGTCCTCCTCTAGGGACATCGGTGTCTGTGTGTCTGTAGTGCAGAAAGAACTCTACAGTTCCTTGCATAATTGATGTTTTCCTATCTCCAGATGGAGATAAATTAAATCTCTGGTTGGCTTACAGAGATAAACATCTACAGAGATTATTTCTTATAATTGTTAGAAAACAAGAACATTAAACTTCTAATACTTCTACTATGTTACTCAAACTAACTTGAAAGCATTTGAGGAACCCATGTAACTAAGGGAAGTCTTTGGCAAATGAGACTGGTTTAATCATTTTGATTTACTAAAAATGCAATGTCTTTTCTTATTCATTTATTTATTTTTAACTTATTTATTTAAATTCAATTAGTTAATGTACAGCAAATCACTAGTTCCAGATACAGAGGTCAGGGGTTCACCAGTTGCATAAAACACCCAATGCTCATTCCATCACGTGCCCTCCTTCATGCCCATCCCCCAGCCACCCTATCCCCTCCCCCCTCCCCCCACAGCAACCCTTGTTTGTTTTGTTTCCTGTAGTTAAGAGTCTCTTATGGTTGGCCTCCCTCTCTGATTTCGCTTTCTTTTATTTTTCCTTTTCTTCCCCTGTGATCCTCTGTTTTGTTTCTTAAATTCCACATATGAGTGAAAGCCTATGACAATTGTCTTCCTCTGATGGAGTTATTTTACTCAGCACAATACCCTCCAGTTCCATCCACATTGTTACAAATGGTAAGATTTCATCCTTTTTGATGATGGAGTAATATTCCATTGTAGACATATGCCACATCTTCTTTATCCATTCACCTGTAGATGGACATCTGGGCTCTATCCACAGTTTGGCTATTGTGGACTTTGCTGCTATAGACATTCGGGTGTAGGTGTCCCTTTGGCTCACTACATTTTTATCCTTTGGGTAAATACCTAGTAATGCAATTGCTGCGTTATAAAGTGGGTCTATTTTTACCTTTTTGAAGAACCTCCATACCAGAATATTTAAGTAGAGCCCATGCATAGCGTGGAGCCCAATTCCGGGGCTTGAACTCATGACCCTGAGATTTGTGTTTCACTAAATTGAATCATTCTGAAAAACTCCATTTCAACAGTCATTATGTTTTGTAGGGTGTCAGCTTGAAGATAATTTCCAAGATCTAAAACCTTTGGACCAATACAGCATTAATCAGTGGATAATCTTTCAATGCCGGGATCATTTCTAAGCCAGGGTGAAGAGCGAAACATTGATTACTAAGCATAATTATAAATTTATAGACCTTTGCTTCATATTTTTAAGTACATTGGGGTATATTGATGAACATGGACATTTTTGCTACTTTCAGAGATTCTTTAAGGGAGAGATGTGGCTAGAATAGAATGTTCTGGGGATTCGTGAGTTCTGCCTGTTTGCTAAGATACAGTGTGTGGTAGCAAGTCTCAGACAACCGTCCTCCAGTTTGCTCTATGAAAAGGAAGTTCCTTTGGCACCAGTGATGGAGAAAAGCAATTGTATACACACTTCTATTTTTCAGGGAAAACAGTTTTGTCCTGAAGCAAGATTTCTCAGATTTTTTTTTTCTCCAGATACCTTTACCTCACAATTATGAAAGATCCCAAAGAGCGCTTGACTTAATGGTTAGAACCATGAATGTTTTCTGTATGGGAAACAGAAAGGGAGACTTTTTTAAATGCTTGTTTACAGATACAATTGAAGAGAACAGAGAATGCGTTGCATGTTAGTAACATCTTAGCATTAATAAGCCAGTCCTGCCTTGAAGAGCCCTGATGGCTGTCCTCAAGTAACGTGTCCGTGAATTCCAGACCACAAAGGCACTACGGAAAGACAAACTTGAAATTTTTATCTGGTTTGGTTTTTAATACCTGAATTCAGAAATGCTGACGGAGTACCCTAACTTTGTGGGCCTTGTACAGGCTCAATAGGAACCCGTCCTCCTTGTTATTAGGATATAACTGGAAAAGTTGGTTATGCAATGAAGGTCTTGCCCAGAATGTCATATTTGAGAATGATGTTTATTGATTCGGTACGGCCATGCTTTCTGAAAAAAGGAGCTTCAATGAGATACAATCCACAGTGGACAGTTCACTCATTCAAAGTATACAACACAGTAGTTGTTCAGAGTTGTGCACCAATCAGTTTTAGAACATCTTATCACCCAAAAAGAAACCCATACCCTTTAGCCACTACACCACGCCAGTCTCCCGATCCCCCCAGCCCTGGGCAACCACGGTCTGTCTCTTTGGATCTACTTCCTCAGGACAGTTTGCATAAACGGAATCACGCAAGGTGTGGTCTTTTGATACCAGCTTTTTTCACTTGGCGCCATGTTTTCCAAGCTCATCCATGCTGTAACGTCCCCAGTCCTTTTTCTGGCTGAGTAATATTCCATTGTGTGGCTCTGTTATGTCTCATTGACATGTTGGTAAGAGGATGGACATCTGGATTATCTTGACCTCTTGGCTACTGTGAGGGGTGCTGCTATAAACAGTCCCGGACCAGTTCTCTGTGGACCTAAGTTTTCGCTTCTCTTGGCTGGGAACCTCGAGTAGAATGGCCGGATGGTGGGGTAACGGCATGTTGAACATTTTGAGAAACTGCCAGACTCTTTTTAGAAGTGGCTGTACTTTTCCCTAAAGACTTCCCATTTTTATTTCTAGATCTTTTCCATGCCGAAATTTCCAAGCACTGGACATATGTTAGTGTTGATTGAATCTCCACAACAACCCAGTGAGGCAGGGATTACTAAACCCACCTTAGAGACGAGGCTACTTGTTCAATGAATGTCACTCAGATGGTAAGAGGCAGCCCTGGGACAGACTTAAGTCCACTCGATCCCAAAGCCCTGTCCATCCCTTCTGGCTCCCACTGACCCCCCAGGATGTGAGTGATTGGTGTGCCCTCCCCCTCCTCCACAGGCCTAGGGCTGCCATGGAAACTTCTCCTCCTTCCTCTTCTTGCCCTGGCAAATCCCCCAGACCCTGTGCTCTGTGTTTTATATGAAGCAGCAGAGACGCAGAGCCGGATCCTGGCGTCTTAGAGGCTCTGGACTTGCCAGAGCTGGAAGGGGCTGACGTCCAGAGGACAGCCGCCTTTGCAGTGACCCCCTCGGCCCATCTAGGGAACCCGACACAAGAATGTAAGTGCGCTGCACAGCTGAGAGGTCTCTCCTGCAGCTCGGGGCTCACCCATCTCCTCGGGTCCCCTCTCCCTCCCTCACCGCTCAGCAGCTGCAGGTCCCAAGGGCAGGTCAAGGAGTCGATCCACACGGCAGCCTCCATCAGAGCAATTAACTCAAAAGCAATGCCCTAGGCTTCAGTTTCTTCATTTGAAAAATAAAGATACTTCCCTCTAAAGCAGCTGGGGGCATGAAGTGTCGTACTGCTCGCCCCGGGAGCACAACACCCGGCTGTGCTCTCTTCGGTCTCGTCTCTGCATCTCGATGCTGGCAGCGTGCCAGCTGCGGGTCTAAACGCCCACGGCCCCGCAGACGTGTGTGCAGCGTGGCTGTTATACCCACTCTGCAGAGGAGAAGACCGAGGCTCGGAAGTGAGAAAGCCATGCAGGGAGTCAGACGCAGGTCTGGGACTACGACTCAACCTTCCTGATTCCAAAGACGAGGCTCTTGCCCACGTGGCTGTGTACCAGCCCGGAGCTGAGTCAGGCGGGGCTGACCGCTGGCTGCGGACAGACGGACAGACGGCTCAGCTCAGCTCACCCTCACCCTCGGCCGGGCTCCAGAGACAGCCTGGGGTCGCCCAGGAGGCCCTCCTGCAGGGTTGACCAGCAGGTGAGGTGAGGACAGAGCCCATTCACGGCGGCACTCCTGAGCGTGGGTGGAGGCCCGTCCCCTTCCTCTGTGGGGTTTGCTCTCCTGAGAGATAACTGGAAACGCAGCGTGGTGCTGGTCTCCTGCTGCTCAGAACCCTGGCCAGGCTGCCAGGACACAGAAGCTGCACCCCGATGAGCCTCTCCAACCCAAAACTGAACTCAGGTAGGAGTCAGGACATCGCCTAGCTATTAGGTCATCTGAAGAGGGCAGGGCACTGTGAGGTTAAAAAAAAAGTCTTCAGAAGGGGTGTGTGGGTGCGCTCAGGACCTCAGCACACAGGTCCTGAGCTCCTTGCTAACCGTCTCAGGGTAAGATGATTAAGCAAGGGCTCCGAGCTTTTGTCCTCTGATTTCTCAAATGCACCTGTGGCTCCCGAGGCTTCCATCACTACTGGGAGCTTGATCTGCTCCTAAGAAAGTCAGCCAAGAGGCACAGCCTTGGGGCTCGCTGCTCCAGAAACAAACTCGAGTTTTCTCCTGGGACACAGGAAGGAACACTGCCCTGAGTCCCACCTCTGCCACAAACTGAGACACGCCGCCGGACACTTGGGGCCTCCCCCCGGGCCTCAGTTTCCCTCCGTCTAATCCCAGGAGGACAGGAACTAGTCTGGGGATGGAAACACACAGGGCTGTCAGCCCTTCCCACGCCCAGAGACGTTGCCCCATTTGATCCAACTGAGCCAGGACTCTGCCTCAGAATCCTTCTTAACACAGGGCTCCAAGCCGATGATAAGTCGGAGTTTTTCTTGCCTTACAAGAGGAAACCTGGTTGCCGCTCTTGGACACATTCATCTCGAGGCATCCCTCAGGTCTAAAGACCTGTTATTCTCGTCTGAGGTTTGTCCCCTCGTCCCTTTTGTCTAGGTTTCCCTGGACTCCTTGTGCCTTGGCTGGGAAGTTGGGGCTGTGTTTACGCAACAGGAGGAAGAGCTCCCAGGGCCTTGGGAGCAGTTGGGCTGGTACTCAGAGCTCAGCTGTAGAATCGGGCCCTGGGGACTCTGTCTCTGCAGCTTTCGGGGCTGTCTTGCGGAGGGTGGCTTTGCAGATGGTGGTTACCCCAAGCACTGGTAGAAAGGTGCCGACACAGAGAGGCGTGGAAAAGTGAGCTCCTCTAGGCAGGGGGGTGACCACTAGGGGCAAGCCAGAACCTACACACTTGAGACACTTCTGGCCCGGCCACCCGGAACCCCACGTCAATACAGCGTCCTGCTACCGCCTGGCTGGTTTATCCGTGAAAAGCATGGTATCATTTTCAAGTGGTTCCTAAGGTCTTTGCGACACAAAGACTGAAGAAATCTTGAGCTTTCCTGTTACAGTCACAGCAAGTGAGCTGTGATGGCTGGAGCAGACTCGGGGCAGCTCCTTAAGTGCCCTTCATTTTTTTTTTTTTTTTTTTTTTTTTTTAAGATTTTATTTTATTTATTTGAGAGAGAGAGACAGTGAGAGAGAGAATGAGCGAGGAGAAGGTCAGAGAGCGAAGCAGACTCCCCATGGAGCTGGGAGCCTGATGTGGGACTCGATCCCGGGACTCCAGGATCACGCCCTGAGCCGTAGACAGTCGTTTAACCAACTGCGCCACCCAGGCGTCCCCTTAAGTGCCCTTCAACACAGAACACGGCCAGCGTTACAAAGAGCGCTGCTGCTGTGACCTCCTCGGCCTTGAGTAGGAGGACAGGGAAACAGACGGAGGAGTCTCTGCCAGGAACAGAGGTTTTGTGTTGATTTTATGCTGTTGAAAAACATCCAGATAGAAAGCAAAACCCCGTTTTTTAGACATGCTATTCTGCTCAGCTGAACACCAGACTTTACTGACAAGGTGAAGACACGAAACTCAAGTGGCAAGTTTTCAATTTCCGAAGTCACATTGTCTGAGCTTGTAAGGGAATCCTAAAAGCAAAGCACTACATGGCACAAGGTCAGTTCAATTCCATACGTGTTTGTGGAGCACCTGCAGGGAGGATGCAGCCAGCCAGACCTGGGGGAGCAGGTACCAGGGGCATCTTTCTTGCCCACTGGGAGCTTTCGGTCCAAAGGCGGAGAGGACCAGAAGCAAGAAAAGTTTTGGTGGAAAGGCATGGGGAGCTGTCCCTCTGAGGCTCTGAGGGCTCTGCAGACCTATTCTAACATGTCCAGGTCAGGAGAGAGGGGAAGGCTTCCTGTAGGAGGCGGCATTTCAGATGGGTTTCGGGAGAGCCGCGGAAGGGTTTTCATTCTGGGGAGAGACAGGCAGAGGCCCAGGACGAGGAGTAATTCTGGCTGAAAGCAGGTGGAAGTCACATAGCAGAGAAGCTCCAGGAGCAAAGTCGGGGAAGGTGTTCGGGGTTTGTGGGCCTGGCGAGGAAGAGCTGCTGTACCACGGAGCTGCTGGTGTGCCCACTGGAAGGGCTGGGTAGGGAAACTGCTCCGACAGAGCAGAGCGTGAGGAAGCCGGGGCCATCTTCCACCGGAAATCAGGGGACAGCACAGCCAGCCTGGCCTCTGGGGCCCATCAAGGCCATGGCTTTACTTTGTGGGAACAGACGGGATAGTAGAGAGGCTGCCAGGTCCAAGGCCACGCACTGGGAGCGGCACCAGCCCAGAGCCCACAGCCCCAGGCTGCAAGCCCAGGACGCCCGTCGGTGAGCCGGGGCCCACGGCAGGCCTGCCGACGGCAGAGCATGGCAGGACACACAGACTGCGCACCGTCGCCCGAAGGGGCCAGCGCTACTCACCAGCAGTAAGGTTGAGTCACCCTGGCACCAAGGGTGAGGCCCTGACCACTCGGTCACGGAGTGACCGAGGCACTTGGAACAGCTACAGCGTTTCTGAACAGTAGTGCAGGGTCATCACCGCGAGGGTGCGATGGACAACCCCACCTACCCGCTCTGACTACACCAGGTTCTTCCCGCCATGTGGGCTGCACGGAGAGCTGTGCTGGCTGACATGGCTCTTACAATCAAATTAATGGAAACTATGTAACACCAGAGACACTGGCCCCCAGGTGCACGAGCCATGTTTCCAGCAGTTGCTAGCCACGTGCAGCAGCGACGGCGGCACTAGATGGCACGGAATGGAACATTTCCATCATCGTGGAAAGTTCTATTGCATGGTGCTGATTTGGAGCATGGGTCAGCGAGCTGCGTCCCAGTGGGGCCTTCAACTCCAACTACCACGTGTTTTTGTAAATAAAGTTTTATTGAAACACAGCCATGCTTGCTCAAAGCCTGCAATCTTTACCATCTGATCCTTTATAAGGCAAGTTTGCCATCTCTGGTGTAGACAGCCAGAAAGCTGCATGAGAATCTTTTCTGGAAAGATGCTGGCTGGCATCCCCAGCAGTCACTGGCGGACCCCCAGCGTCAGGATGATTTTACCCGAGCACACGGCTCTCCCAGGGAGGAGGCAGGGGACACACAGCTGTCAGCAGGAGCGCCAAGCTGGGTGGGGGCACAGGACACCCCTCCCCAGGCCGGCCCTGCCTCTGGAGGGACTGACCTCAGGAAGAGGCAGTAGGGCACAACATTTGGGTGACTGCGAGCCTGCCCAGGAAAATCACACGCTGGAGCGATCTCACCATGAAATTGCTTTATTTTTCTCACTCTCCCCAGGTCACTGGGAGGCAGCAACTTTAATAAAAAGAAGTCGAACAGTCTTCTGGTATCACCCCTCCCAAACCAGTATTCCACAGATAATTCTAAGAGCTTTTCATCACATTCAGTCTAAGTGGAAGGTCTGGCAACCCACACATCAAAAATAACTCCCTTGGTGATGTTAGGCCAACTTAGGAGCACTCGTTTCTATGAAAGGAGGGACAGCCTGAGCAGAGAAAGGGTTGCAAGTCAGACCCTTCTGGCCCTTCTCAAGTTCCTGCAGGTCAAAAAGGAGAGCCAGGCTGAGTGATCGACTTCCTTTGGAAGGGAGACTCCTCCTGCTTTTCCCAGTCCAGGCAGCTCTCCGGGCTCCTGGACCGGCAGGGAGCCTGGGGGTTCTCTGTGGGCCCTGGCTCCTGTTGCCCTCCAATCCCTGGTAAACTCGCTCAGCATTTTTCTCCTTGTATGAACACAGCCCTTCATGGAAAGAGGAACTACACAGTCAAGAGGCTGACTGATGCTCACTTGGTAATGTCTCTATTGTCGACAGAGCGTGGGATAAATCTGTAGCAGCTGGGAAATGTCCCTGGGGCCAGAGAGGGTGGATTCTCTCAGAAGACCCCTGAGTACCTCAAATGGTAACTTCTGGGACCGCAGGGCCCCAGGAGTGCTGCAAGTAGAGCCTCGCAAAATGCAAATGTACCAGGAACTCTTGCTGTCAGGCAAGCAAATGGCGGGGGGGCGGGGCACTGGCTTCCCTTCCTGTGCAACCAGGAGGCCCTGAGCTGGCAAACCCCCTCCCTGTCTCCAGTTCCCAGGTTGAGTTGCTGAATTCTCACTCCTACAGCCTTTCTCTGCTGATCTGTCAGAGGTCTCTTGATAAACGGAACAAAGACAACAGAACTATTCCAAGCTTTCGGCCCTCCTCCTTGGGACCAACCTTGCAACACACACATTCTCCCAGGCCTTCTTGAATTACAGAGAAAACAATAGGGAGTGAATCCTCTACAGAGCTACTTCTGGGGGTGGTTTAATTTGCAGGGGTCCGGGACCGGTCTCAAGTGTTGGGAGGTCACCCGCGCTGCCGTCTCTTCCGCCCCCTCAGCTTCAGCCGCCTGGCCGGCAGGCTGATGGGCTGCTTCCCGAACTTTTCCATGATCTCCCTGATCCTGGCCAGGTTGGTTTTGCTGAGGGTGAAGTCGCACTGCGTGGCACCCATGTCATAGCCGACCATGCAGTTCTTGGTGGATGAGGCGAATCCTTCCGCCTTGGCAGTGACCACGTACTCGCCGGGGTTCAGGAGGCGCCAGTAATCCCCATCACTGGCTGCGAAGAGAAAGGAAGGGAATTCAGAGCTGTTCCCTTCTAAGGTAGATACCACCAGCCTTGCTGTTCCAGAACCAGCCTCCCAGCCAGAGAGAGACTCAGAGACTGGCCTCGTGGAATTTAAGCCTCTGCAGAAGCAAAATTTTTTTTTCAAATTCTTATGGCATTTTGAATGTTTTCTTCCTTGGAAGCCACCTTAATGGTTTTACCAGGCAGAGAGCTGGGGTGTAGCCTCCCTGCCGTGTTCATACACATGAGTGGAGATGGAGGAATGATCACCATACTCCTTCCCCCGTGACAATACATGCCATTCATTATCAACCTGAGCCTCCAAATGCTGTGCCCTCGCCACAAAATACCACCTTGAAAAGCCATCAGCGCCTGGCTTCCTGGCCTCCCTCGGCCTGGTGATAAATACGAATAGTAGTTCTTTTAAAGAGGTGGGTCTCTTACTTCTGAAAAGAGAAATAAAAGACTCCGGGGACCAGGGCCAAATGATCTGGGAGGAGGCCTGGAATCTGCATCCCCTGGTCCCGGGGTTGGGGGCAGGGTGGGCAAGAGAAACGCGAAGTTGCAGGAGCAGGGACGCACCAGCCAGTGCTGCTGGGCAGGGCTCCCCCACCTCCCCAGCAACACACTGCTCAGTCACCCAACAAACCCACCAGGGGCCCTGGCCACCCTTAGCGCTGGGCCCTGTCTCTGTGGCAGAGGCTTCCAGGCCAGGACTCTCCTCCCAGGAGCCTACAACCTGCTGAGGACACTTGGGCTCCTGACCTGAAAAGAGGCTTTGAGGCAAAGTCAGGGTCACTGGCCAGCCTGAGCCTCACGATGCAATTCAGCTTTCGAAGACGGAAATTTCCCTGGCTGACCCCTGGTTCCTATACATCATCCAAACTCTCTCCTCCACGGCGCACACCGTAGTCTGCAGTTACCTTTTCAGTTTCCCCTTGTACCTGTTCGCAGATTTCCCCCGCTAGAATGTGCACTGAGATGAGCGGCCGCATCCGTCTCCCCTACCACAGCATCTCCAGGCCGGCGCACGGGACGGGCTCCATAGATTCGTTCAAAGAATGAGTAAAACTATCAGGAGTGTGTTTAGGGTCGCAGAATCAGAAGGAGGGGCGTCAGCCCTGTAATCTGCAAGTTTCCGCTTCTGAAACACGGATGCTCTTCTCTGCCCGCACAGCACCCTTTCCCCCAGATGTTCTTATTAGGCTTTCCCCGCAATTCTCCCCAAGGCTCTTATAATCTCGGCTTCTTCCCCCGATGACCAGTAAAGTCTAGAATCATCCACTTCATGGAATTCAGGGGTCAGCACGGTAGGTTGCTAGCCCACGGGGTGACCAGATCTGTATTCAAGGGTGAATGTTCTAGAAGCTGTAGGAGGGGCGGGATGGGGACGCGGCTGCTGTCGTGCAGCACGGTGGATGGAGGGACAACCCAGATACTGTCACGTGTCCATTTGGTAGGAGGGCAGGTGAGTGTCCGCCACACAGAGGACAGTCCGGGGGCATTCTGAGCCAGGCGTTTGGCTAACATACTTGCATGCGTTTAGAAACACTCTGACTAGCTTCTCTCTCCTGGGACTTCAATCCCCCTGTTGATTTTCTGCAAAATCCCTCCAGAAAGAAAACTTGTCAGATCACAGACACCTCGGAGAGAGATCAAGGAGAATTCAGAGCAAATGTTGAGCACTGAGATGCTGAAATAAATATGATAAGGAGCCACATGCGAAGTGTGGAGCTCATCTGTCATGAGAATACACTGGGAAATTATTTCAGGAAGGAAATAAAGGGAGTGGGGGAGGCGGCTCTCATCGGCTCATCCAAACCACCTCTGCGATCACAAGAGCCTCGAGGTTCCAAGCTCACTGGGCACAGCACTGTCGTCTGGCCTGTTGGCTCAGCGGACTCTCTCTCCCACCCCGTTTAAAACCCTCCTGTTTTCTCACATGCATACAAAGTGCTAATCATCCCAAGAATGTTCTAGGAATTTTTGTGAATTCTTCTTTTACAGGAGCTTGTTAGCAATGTTTAAAATGTAAGTCCGATGCGGGCCCAGGTACAGCAGCCCCTTCTATCGTAATGATCGCCGGCACCCCACGGCGATCCCACGCATCTCAAGTTCAGAACCTGTCAGTGAACGGAAGAACGAGTGAATGAGTCCGGGAATGAACGCACGGCCCGGCGTACACCGGTGAAGGGCGGCCTGTACCGAACGCCATGCTGCGTGGTGGGAAAGCTCACAGGCAGCGGCTACCAGGTCCTCAAGGACAAAGAGGAGACAGGTGAGGACAACGAGGTTTGTCACAGTATTACACAGCAGCCTACTGTTTTGTGGCGTGTCAGCTACAATCCACCCATGGGAGCAATCCTTGTCCTTCTGTACCAGGCATGCCAGCAGGGTCTCGGGTTAGCCTGGCACTGAAGGACAGCAGGGCAAGTCTGAAGCCCAGCCTAGCCCCTCCTTCGGTCGCAGAGGCTCCGTTTCCTCAAAAGTCAAATGGGATCGCTTGTCAGAAGGACCAGGTCTTTTAGTGCATGTGAACAGTCTGGAGAAGAGGCTCCTGTCCCCTTAGGAGGGACAGCATGGGGACAAGGGCTGGGGCACGGCATTCACAGTCCCTAGCCCCCGGCTCAGATCCCGGCTCAGCCCCTCTGTGTGCTCCCAGAAACATCATGTCATGTGCATTCATTGATTCGAACTCATTCATTCATTCAACAAATATTTATTAAGCACCTACGGAATGCCAGGCAGTGTGCTTATACTTCATCGGCACAAAAGGGTCCAGGACTCCTGGTCTGGCACCTAATGGGGGAGCGGCAGAAACACCAGAAGGACGGCAGGTCCCAGCTTCTCCTGCCGGACGTCAGACGTCAGGTGTGGAGGGGCTATGGGAGGAGAAGTTGGGGGGCCAAGAGGAATCAGCGGGTGGTGGGGGAGATGTGCCGCGTTAGAAAAGGTGGTCACCGTGGTTGGCTCTGTTGACCTAGTGACATCTGAACAAGGACCTGAAAAGGGCAAGGAAGGGACTAAGGGATTCTCGAGGGAAGGAGGTTCAGGAGGCAGAGGGAAGGCGGTCCTGCTAGAGTGAGGACCCTGACACGTGGCCTCAGTCCTGCAGGACGGAGCCTGCAGGGGGACCGGGCGAGGCAGCGGGAAGCACAGGGCAGCGATTGTTCCTATTTGGCCAAAACTGGGACTCGTGATTTTCAGTTTTCAAATGGGGCCAGTCCTGGGCAAACCGAGAGAGCTGGTAGTCCCAGAAGAAGAGCTTTGGGAGGTACCCCGGAGCCCAATCCTGCATGGCCTTTGGAGGGCACCACAGTGACCCCGCAGGGGCTGGGGCTGAGACCAGCCAGAAGCCGAGGAGGTGCTGAGTGGGCATCGACTCTGCATCCACGGGCTGCCTGACGGGGTAGGGGTGGGGCCGAACCGAGGCTGAGCTTCTCGGCACCTTTGGGACCCTTCCAGCTGTCACAGGCTGTACAGGTGACAACGCATGACGAACACAGGAGGAGGATGGACTTGGCCTCGTTTCCCTGGGACCGTCCTTGTTTTAAATCTGACAGTCACATATTCTGGGAACCCTCTCCATCCTGGGCCACTGGCCGCGCCATCCAGGGTCAGCTCTTGAACCAACAGGTTCAAGTTCAGGCTGCATTAAACACTTGCCAAGTGGCCTCATATCCTATTTCTCCCAGTTGTTCGAGTGTGTCCGAGGGCTGAGCAGGTCTTCCTCGTGGCAATCACCATTTCCCTTCTCTTGCTTCTGAGTCTGTGCTCTGTGCCCAGGCGGGGGGACCTGGAGTAGGTTGAATCATGGCCCCCAGAAGCCCACATCCTACTACCCAGACTCTATGAATGGTACCTTATTGGGGAAAAGGATCTTTGCAGGTATAATTAAGGATCCCCCGATGAGATCATCCTGTATGGCCCGGGTGGACCCTGAATCCAATGACAGGTGTCTTTGTAAGAGGTAGAGAGGAGGAGGCCACGGAGATGGAGGCAGAAGTGGAGTGACGTGGCCAAGGAAGTTGCCAAAGCTGAGGAAGTGTCCTTCCCGGGGGCTCTGGAGGGAGCACCGCCCTGCTGACACCAGGGTTTCACACCTCTGGGCTCCATAACGGTGAGAGAATACATTTCTGACGTTTTAAGTCCGTGGTCATTTGTCATGACACCCACTGGAAACCTGCACAGGACCCAATGTCCCGCTCACTTCAGCTGACACCAAAGCAAAGCCACCTGCCTACGGCAATGACGTGGCGCTCTGCAGTCTCCTGGTGGCCGAAAACCTCTGTGCGTGGCTGTACGAGCCCCTGGACACACCATCTCCTCCAGAACGCCTGCAGACAACCTGCTGGGGGCTTCTAGACAATTCTCTTCCCTGCACACCCGTCACCACATCAGGCTGCACACGTCCCTGTCACAGTCAAGGTCACTGTTTCCTCATGTCCCACCATACACACTGAGCGCCATCGTGGTGACAACGGTCCTGGGCACAAGGGAAAACTACAAGGGTTTGCCAGCAGCGGGGAAGCCCTGAGCGGCAGGGGCATGCCAGCGCTGGGAGTCCGACACCCGAACCCGCTCCCAGCTGCCTCTTAAGCCACCAGCGTCTCCTTCCCCCTCCCTGCACCTCTCTGGTTTTCACCTGAATAAGGGAGAAGCCAGAAAGTACAGGCTCAAAACCTTGCTTTCCAAGGTCTCCATGGGGAATCCAAGGAAGGAGACAAGAATTCGGCTCTCCATAAGAAGTTTCCAGCACTTGACGTGTGATTTTAACCCAAATAAAATGCTTTGAGAAAACAGACGTTCCCTCCTGAGAGACAGTCCGTCCAGGCTTGCAGTTACCTGTTCGGATGTCGTGGTTAATG
This sequence comes from Neogale vison, assembly GCF_020171115.1. NCBI lineage: Eukaryota > Metazoa > Chordata > Mammalia > Carnivora > Mustelidae > Neogale > Neogale vison. The sequence continues at coordinate 232,465,830 of NC_058092.1, forward strand.
CCTTCCACGGAGATAACGACATTCGGAATTCCTTTTCCATGGGAGTCTCTCACCACGCCTTTGATGCCGCGATGGACCTGCTCAGCACAGGGGACAAGGAACGGGGTGAGCTCACAATGCACCCGACCCCGTGTGCACAGTGACGGCTGTAAGCCAAATGCCGCCCCAGGGCCGCCAAGAACCCTCTCAAAGCCTTATCTAGCTCGAAAGCTCCGTGGCTGTACCCGGATTTGCTGTGTAAATTTCTGTGTTCCCCTTGGGTCCGTGCACGGGGAAGTCTTCCCCTGGAGTTCAGCTATTCCAGAGGTGTAAAAAATATTAGGATCTGAGATGGTGCATGTCAAGTGCACCCAGTAAACACAGAATTTAATTTTTTCTAGTGCATTTGACTTTCCTGAACTCCATGGACCTAACATGTCGACCCAACGACTTAAGAATCAGAGAGAAAAGAGTCAAAGGCATTCTTAAAAATGACAACTCAGTCCATAGGGCCCTTCCGCTAATGGGTTGTGTCACAAGACCCACATCACTCTGAACCTTGTGCCTCAGTTTCCCTATCTGTGGAACAATGTGACAATCCCAGTGGTACACCATCATTTCCAATGACATTGTACATATTACTGTGCCCGGGCCCTTTATCCACAGCACGGGACACAGGATTCCTTTAGGATGATCAGAGCCTTCTCTCTTTTCATAGAGAAAATGAAAAAGTGCCTTCCCTCGCAAAATTCCAGGGTGCGGACAGACAGTGTGCTTGAATCTGCCCAAGGGGGAAGAACAGGTTCACACATGCTGTGCCGGCAAGTGTACTGGGGACTGCACAGAGTCTCCGGGGATCCTTGTGGGGCAGACTGGGACACTAGGTGCCAGGGCTGACCTCTGCCAAGATCAGCGGAGTGGGAGGTGCAGGAACCAGGAAGCTGGCAGCTGAGCCATTGCCTGAAATTGTCTTCTGCTTCATCTACAACAACTCATAGAAGGGGCGGTCTCCGTGCCTGATCCTGTGAGCCTCAGGGTCACGATTCCTAATGGATGGGAGTCACGGAAGTGGCCCTTTTGTTTATTCCTCTGGTTTCCAGTTTGTTTGTTCCTTAGTGGGGCGTGGATATTATTGGATTTATTGTAGCACCGAACTAGACTGGTTTACTGGATGCTACAGGATGGGCGGGTCCTCACGAGCAGGAGGAAGGGAAGGCGAGGGAGGGTTCTGGGGGACCCAGCAGGGCTTCCTCACCAACCGTAATCAGAACCCTGGGAGGGGCTCAGGAGACCCACTCCCAGGAGCCTCACACACCCATGGCAGGGCCTCTCAGCCTCACAGCGATGATGGACACCCCAGTATCCTCCAACAATCCCCATGGTGAAGTCCTTGTTTCCGGGATCTTAGAACGTGAGTATATCTGGAGACCGTGTCTTCAAAGCAGTGATGAAATTAAAATGAGGTCATTCAGGTGGGCTCAGATCCAATCTGAATCCCTTATAAGAGGACTGTGGACTCACAGAGACATCAGGAGCATGTGTGCACAGAGGAAAGACCATGTGAGGACACGGGGAGGAGACAGACCTCTGCCAGCCAAGGAGGCTCTTCCAAATGAAACCAACCTGCCAACACCTTGATCTTGGACTTCAGCCTCCAGAACTTAATTTCTTTTGCTTGAGCCCCTCCCCCCGGGGGCCTATGTTTTTATGCAACCCTAGCAGACTAGCACAAGGGGCCTGGGCATGCTGGCTCAGACACATGTCACCCCCTCCCCACAGGGCAGCATCCGGTCACACTCACCATAACGCAATGTGAGTGATCAACGAGGCTTTATAGCTCACTCCGGGGGCCGAATCAGGTGTGGACAGATGCTGGCTCTTCCTGCACCGTCTGGGGCTGGCCCAGGACGACGGCCAGATCTGAAGCACTAACCTGACTCAGTCTCAGGCTTTCAGTCCCCTGACCGGCCCCTTCCCTTACGGCCCCCACCCCGGCATGTGCTGGTGCCGTACCTGCTCCATGAACACGATTAAGGATTCTCGATTATTCTCCCACTCCTCGGGCAGCTCGCTCTCGTGCGGAAACTTGTCACAGCCCACGTAGATGGACAGCTCGAAGCAGTTTGTGTGAAGGTAGCTGAAATCGTTGAGACCTGCCGAGCCAATCGGACAATGCTGTCACCAAACCGTGCTCCCAGGGCAGGAGGGAGACAGCAAGAACGTTCAAGAACGGGATTCGGACGACCTCACTGGAACAAGGAGGTGTCCAGTACCTGCTGCAGACTGCGAAGGAGTGACAGCAAAGACGAGGGGAGGCGCGGGGGAGAGAGAGCAGGGACGGAGCCAGAGTGGTTTCTGGGGAAGACAGGTGCGTCTGGGAACATCGCTGGCAAAAGGAAGACTGATAAAATTCTGCTCAGTAAACCCAGTTTAACACACCATTTTTAAAAATGAAGCCACCATGAACGAGCAGTATGGACTCGAACTGGTGGATGGAGTTTTTCTCCATGGTTACCCATGTGCCACCCATGAGCCAGGATCTGTCCTTAGCGCTCTGCTCCCACTGACCACAAATTCAACAGAGAGTTAGGCAGCAGAGCCCAGGGTCACAAGGAAGACAATGGAGGTAGAGAACAGCCAAGAACTGTATCCAGAACCACGTGTCTGGAAAGAGCCAGAGTCAGGGTTTGAACCTCGGTGTGTGTGACACCAAGGCCTTGCTCTTCTCTCCAGGGCTGGCTGCCTGGGGTCCACTGGGCAGACGCACTCACCCCCCGCGCCTGGCAGCAGACAGATCTCGAACATCCCGACACTGTTGCAACAGGACATGAAACGCGCAGCCTGGCCTGGAGTTGGGCCCCGCGTTAACATTCCAGGGCTGCGGTTACAAATGACCACAAACTGGAGGACTTAAAACAGCAGAAATGTATCTTCCCGTAGTTCTAGAGGCTGGGGGTCTGAGATCCAGGTGCTGGCAGGGCTGTGCTCGCCGCAGAGGCTCTAAGGGAGGAAACTTTCTCGCCTCTTCCTGCTTCCGGTATTGGGTCGCTCCCAGTGTCCCTTGGTTTGTGGCTGCATTGCTCTTACCTTTGCCTCTGGCTTCACGTGGCTTCTCCTCTGTCCCTTATAAGGACATTTGTCAATGATTTTAGGACCCATCTAGGTAACTCGGGATAACCACATCCCAAGACCCTTAATTTAATTACACCTGCAATGCCTACCACCATGCCACCCTGAACGTGCCCGATCTTGCCTAATTACACCCGCAAGACCCATTTGTTAAATAATGTCACCTTCACAGGTTGCAGAGATTAGGAAGCAGAGATACTTTTTTTTCAGGGGAGGGCACCATTCAACCTAGTACGGCTCCCAGTATTTGTGAAGCGAAGAAATGAATGGTAGGTGGCATAAAGTTCTTCCAGACATTTCTGGTTTTGAGCAGCAGGGTGATCAGATCAGCATGAACACACGGCAGCTACGCTGTGCGTGACCGCAGGAAGCATCCACAGGACGCAGGAGGCCCCTCCACGAGCCGCCCTTGGGTTTTTAGGGTCAGGGCTAAGAGACCAGAGCGGGGTGTGCTGGGTTTCTGTGTGGTGACTGATCAAAGGAGCAGGTCCTCCTGCACAAGCAGCCTCTGTCCTCACCCTGCATCTACCCTCCTTCCCTACCTTGCCATCATGCTCAGCGGCGTACTGCCCAGTAGAAACACCTGATTAGGACTCATGGCTTGGGGTATCCAGAGAGATTCCACAACAGCCTGATTGCTACAGTCATGGGCAAAATGGTACAAAACACACAGCCATTCTCTCGGGCAGATTCCAGATTTCAACCACTCCCCTGTCAGCAGACAGACCTTTGACCACATCTGTGATAAGACGGAGGCAGAGAGCTGCGGGATGGGAGAGGGGAGCCCTGTCACGCACGTTAAGGGCACATCCTTCAAAGGGGCCTGGTCTGGCTGGAGGTTGGTCAAAACACCATGTCAACGTATCCACTTGACCCCGCATGTGGAATTGTGAGAGGGCAGAGGGGGGTCTCAGACGCCATGGCCACTAGTTACCAAGGGCAGGACATGCTGAGCGCGCCAGGGGCCTCTGTGCACAGAGGATTTTCATGACTCCCAACCTTCCAGGCCTTGCTGGCACGGAAACAAATCAGTGTCACCCGTGCAACTCGGAGGGGGTCTGCCACCCTGCCTTGTGTCTTTGAAGCACTAGAAGTACCGGAGGACTCGGTGACGTGCTGAGAAGCCAGGGGAGGGCGGAAAAGCTTCACCTGGGCTAACGCTGCTGACTTCTGGCCCGGCAGCAAATGGCGTGAGTCGAGAATCCTGGGTCAGGAATGGCTCTGAAAGCGTGATGTGTGGGCAAGGACCTGTGGCGTGACCCAGACAGACCCCCACACACCCCGGGTCGCAGGGGGACCAGCCAGACGTTCCTGTGCTCTCCTGGCCTAGAATCCCACTGCCGAGGCTTCTGCAAGGAACACGGAGCTGCGCCTTCCTCGAGGCCCCGGGCGCCCATCACCAGCTCAACGTGCACTTTGTCGCGGGGCCAGAGAATGTGGGGTGGCAGCCCGGGGACCAAGGGGGCCTGGCGTCACTCTGGAGGTGACACACACACGCTACGAACAACGTGTGTTTTGAGCTCTCCCGAAGCGGGCTCCCCACGGCCCCATCTCCATTAACCGCTGCCTGTCGGTCACGGCTAATGAGCAAGAACCGAACAAGAACAGGGAGCGGAGGTGGGGGGGAGGGGAGGAAATGGAAGTCACATCTCATTAATCCACAGAGAGAGGCGTCCGCGCACTTCCTCACGCCGCCGGGAGGGAGAATGATTAAGAAGGTTCGAGCGCCGCACGGCCCTGCCACGAAAGCCCCCGCAATAATGGAAAATATAATTGATGGGAAAAAATCAAACGCTGCGCGTGTGACTATGTGGCAGCCAGCTCTGCCACACGTGGCGATGGACCCAGTGCCGGCAACTCTACCGGGCGCCGGCGACTCCGGCTGGGTCCGGACCCAGCGCGGTCGCGGCAGCCGGGAAAGGTAAACAGAACGTTCACGTTAAGGCTGTCGCCGGTTCTCAGGGCTGAGATGGAGAAGCGAGAATGGTTTGGGGCCATTAAAAAATTTTCTTAATTAACAGGGATTTGCCATTTTTAAAAAAATTTTGTGCAGGGCCAAACTATGATGGTAAATAAACAAAACACCGCTGCCGGGTAGGGAACCCAGAAGAAATCAGCAAGCTTTCTGTACATGTTAAAACATGGTCACAGGAACAAAGATATTCGCTTTTCAGTTTTCTTTTCCCAAGCACGGACACATACCTGAAAAGCATGTGAAGGCTGAATCTAGCAAAGGGAAATCATATGATGGTTAATTAGGGAAACAGAGAGCAGGAGGTATGATGGTGAACAAATACCACGGGAGGGGGGGAGGCAGACAGGGGAGGGGTCCCCGGCGGCATGCTTCTCTGGTAAGCCAGACAGAGGACACCCCACACCTGCCACCAGGTGAACCTCATGACAGTCCCGAAAGTCCACCATCTTCATTGTTACCAAAGTGCCCATTTCACAGATGGAAAATACAGGGTTCAGAGAGGTCCAGGAACTCCCCTGGGGCCCTACAGCATCTGGGGGATGAGCTGGAGTATGAGTCTAGGTCCAGTTGACATGGAACATTTCTCAAGTTCATCCGTGGTTCGACAACCCCCACAAAGTCAAGAAAATGAGCAACAGCATTCTGCATGGGGTCTTGCCATCCCAAAGCTGAGGCACCTCAGGGAATGGGACATCCTCTTTCCTCCTTGGCTGGGAGCTCTGGGCCAGCTCAGCTTGGATTCAGCAAGGAAAGCTTATCCAGAAATGGGAGCCCGGGGTCCTCGGTGGCTGCTGCAAAGGAATTCCCGAAGTCCCTGCTGGAGGCCCGTCTGGTCCCGTGTGGATGCCAGGAACGAAACCGTACACTCCCCACATCACACACAGGCAAGCTTCGACCGAACGCCCTGGTCTGACCTCCAGCAAACGGGAGGTGTGTGAAATGGTGTTCGTCACACGCTGGGCCTCAGGACACACCTGCAGCTTGAAGTCACTTCACACCTGAGTGTGGGGTCGATGCCCGGTCCTTCTGGGGACCTAGAGCACGGGACACGCCCACAAGGGGCACAGTTCTGGGTAAACACACTCTGGCCCCAGCACCAGGACGCGCATGCTCTCTGCTCTTCTGCTGGGTTCACTTTTGCATCTGATACTTCCTTCCAAGTCTACACCTACCCGTCTCTGACCCTGCAGAACCCGAATAGCTCGGGACTAAGAACAGACCGCAGAGCCAAACAGGTGTGGCTCTGCCCCCTTGCTTGCTTGGAGAGATCCCTTCAGATTCCAAGCCCTGGTGAACTCATTCATAACACGGGGAGTAGCCACACCCCCCAAGACTATCAGAAGGACGAAGGAGGAGTCTGTATAGAGCGTTGGCGGACTACAGTCAAAGGCAGACTACAGTCATGACTACCCCCATGCCAAAGGTAAGGGATGTCTGGGTCCCTCCCTATCCCAGCCAATCCTTACCATTTGGCTCTACAATGACAGCAAGGCCACCAGAGACTTACTTCCGGCGACAGTGTGCCAGGAGGCCCCATTGACTGTCCCGTCCTCTTTCTGGAAGTCCTCTGTGTGGCACACCCTCCGCCTGGCGTCGGTCATGAGGCGGTGTGTGGAGGCATAGGAGTAGGCCAGCCAGCGGAACACGTGGTCGTCAGGCGTGGGGCTGGGTTCCTGCGTCTTCCACAGGGACCGCACCATGTCGTAGGGGTAAGCCACCACCAGCTCGCCCCCCTGCAGGTTGCCGCCCAGGACAAAGGGGATTTTCTCCATCCAGGCTATGACAGCCCTGGTCTCCACTGCCACCTGTGAACACGGCACATTTAAATAGGCTTTGAGAAATAAAGATCGGAAGGAAACTGCGTCCTCTCCCTACTTCCCAAACAGGGACATGGTTGAAAGAACAACCATTTTGTGGAATACTTGTAGCAAAAAGTGTAGAATTTCAAAATTGGGCTGAAGCAAGCTAGATTTTTTTGCAAATCATGGATAGGAATATTTTCTGTAGGAATATCCCAGTTCATGCCCGCGGGAAAAGACAAAGTTAGCGCATCAACACTTCTCAACTCCAGGGAATCAAGGGGCTAGGCGTGTCTATCTCCAGCTCCAAAGAGCAGAGAAAGAGAGAAAACCAACAGAATAGTCTCCCCAGGGAAGAACATACACACCCAAGGAAAACATCAACCCAGAATATGACCAGCCTCTAATCCAGGGCCTGGTAGCCTCTTTCTGCAAAGGACCAGATGGGAAATACTTTAGGTTTTGATGGCCCTGTGGTCCCTGTCCCAACTACCCAACTCTGTCCTTGTAGCAGGGGAAGCGCCAGAAACAACACGCAGATGAACAGGGCTGGGTTCCGATAAGACACCATGTACACCAACAAGCCTGGGCGGGAGGTAGCCCGCCGACAGGCTGCAGCTCGCCAGCCCCTGCTCCACGGAGCCCAGTCTGGTCGACAGCTCACGGCCAGCGCACAGCAAACACAGAAGCAGAGGTTACATGACATGGAAAGGATACAGCTTGCAGCACCCAGGCAGTGGAAAATGTGTCAAGACGATCTAATCTGGTTGCTGGTACCTTAGTTGTTCGGAGATAAGCAATGAACTGAAGGACAGCAAGATTGCAGGAAAAAAGGCAGGAAGTGAAACAGAAGAAAGTTAAAGGAGACTGGAAAGCCCGTGCTCCTGACCACAATGAGGGAGCTTCACTGGCTCCTGACTTCAGCTACAAGAGGGGCGCCCGGGTGTCTCGGTCGGGTAAGAGGCCCACTCCTGGTTTGCTCTCAGGCCATCAGCTCCTGGGTCGCGAGATCGAGCCCTGCATAGGGCTTCATGTCAGTGGGGGAATCTGCTTGAGATTTTCTCGTTCCCTCTGCCCCAATAAATAAACAAATAAATAAACCTTAAAAATAAAATCTATGAGAGAGAATGATAATAGGGCAAATGTGAACCCTGCCTGGATATTTCATAATACTAGAAATAATTGATTTTGATAGGATAATGGTAATTGCTCATGGTTTTAAAAGAGAGTCTGAGCTTTTAGAGATACTTACCGAAATACATGAAATGACGCCACTCCAGGGATTTGCCCCAGTAATTCTGGGGAGGAGGAGGAAGTGGGTGCAGACGTAGACGGATGAGAAGTGACAGATATTGAAGCTGAGATGGGAACCAGGGCCCTGAAAGCTTTCGCTCCAGTTCCGTGCTGTTGGCATTGTTTTATGATAAAAAGTTGAAAGAAAGAAAGGAAGGAACAAATGAACAAAGAAAGGAAAGAAGGAAAAGAGAAAGAAGGAAAGGGAGGGAGGAAAAGAGGGAGGGGGAAGGAAGGAACTCACAATGTTCGAAGCCAAAATTAGAAAGCCTGATATGGCCAATATTGATATGAAGTCAGTTATTTATCCGAAGTTACTGATTCCTATGAAGAGAATTCCAGCAGAATACAATTTGATAATGGGAAAGAAATAAAGACTAGAAATGGCTTGGCTGCGCAGTACAGAAAGTTGATTGAGGAACGAAATTGACTTAGGGTTCATTAAGTTGTGTTTTTCTTCCTAAACACATCAGGGGCCCTGGATGGGCCCTACTGTTCTACTGTTGTGGAACTTGGCTCATTCCACAGTATCATTGCTGGTCCCTGCTTGTCCTCTGCTCTATGTTGATACAATAAACACCCATTAACCCGCCATCTGTGCCCAAAACCAGATCTTAAGGACAATTTCTGTGTAATATGTGATTCCCTCTGTCCCATCCTCCTGTTTTGCACTCGGAGGTAAGCACTGTATCCTCAATGATATGATTTGCATTCTTTTTGTTTTACCCTAAGTGTGTATGCTTAAAAATACATTATTTGGTTTTACTTGTTTTTGCTCTTAAAAAGGAGGGGGGTAACCATACTGATTGTTTTCTCTAATTTTTTCCCTCAATTCATGTTTCCAAGGCGTATCTGTATTGTTGCATAAAAGCTGTAGCTCAATCCTTTCCACTTCAGTACAAGGATGTCATCGTTTAACTGTCCTCATGATGGGGGCATAGAGGTAATTCTCAATTTTTTACTGTACTGAACAGTGGTGGGTTTTTTTTTTTTTTTGAGCTTTCTTTTGATATACATGTGCTGAAATTTATCCTGCATAAATCACCAGAAGTGGGACTGCAGAGTCATAAGAAATACACATATTCCACTTTACAAGATAATCAAATTATTCTCTGAAGTCACGGTGCTAATTTACACTCGCACCCACAATGCATGAGACAGCCACTGGCCCCATATCCTCTCCAACGCTCAGCTACTGTCAGACTTCTTAATTCGCCAACTAGTGGGTGTAAAATGTTCTCTTATTTGCATTCCTTAGTACTAGTAAGGCTGAACATATTTTCATGTTTATTAACCATGTTTCCTCTTCCACGAATTGCCTCTTCATATTCTTTTACCCATTTTTCTATTGAGCCATTTATATTTTTCTTATTTGTTATTCTTTATATATTTGAAAGTTTTAATTCTTTTCCAATTTCCTAATTTGCAAATAATTTCTTGGTTTTTAGCTTCTCTCTTATGGTTTTAAAATTTTGATGAGCAAGCTTTCTTATGTTGGTTACGTAGTTGAGTTTATTAATCTTTTATTTTATGATTAATGTCATTTAAAATAGCCTTCTCCCTGAAACTAGCTATCTGTATTATAAAGTTTCACTAAGAGATTTTCTTGGGAGTGATGATTAAATTCTATCAAATGATTCTTTCAACAGACAAATCCCTTTAAATTATTTATTGGTTTTTCTCTTATTTCTACCCTTACTTTTTGATCACAATCTTTATACATTTTGGGGGGTTCTTCTGGTATTCAATTGCGAGTTTCCTTAGCTAATTTTTAGCCTTTCTTCTTTGGAATATAATCATTGAAAGGTATAAAATTCCTAAAAGTACAGGAGTTTTTGTGGTCCAATTTTGATTTTGATACATAATGTTTTCATTATGTATCCATAATGAATTTTGATACATAATGTTTTCATTACTGTTGGGTTCTAATTATTTTTCAGTTGCTAGTACAGTCTTTTTCTTTGACTTATTATTTAGAAGTATTTTTCTTTAATTTTCTAAAGAGGTGGTGATATTTTCATTAGTCTATTTACTGTCTTCTTGTTGAATTGTATGTTGGTGAGAGCATCATGGTTTGACTCCTATTCTCTGGAACTGGCTGAGATTTCCCTTAGAGCCCAGAGCATGTCAATTTTTGGAAATGCTCCGGGGGGGGGGGTGCACCTGGGTAGCTCAGTGGGTTAAAGCCTCTGCCTTCGGCTCAGGTCATGATCCCAGGGTCTTGGAATCAAGCCCCACGTCGGGCTCTCTGCTTGGCAGGAAGCCTGCTTCCCCCTATCTCTGCCTGCCTCTCTGCCTGCTTGTGGTCTTTGTCTGTCAAATAAATAAATAAAATCTTAAAAAAAAAAAGAAAATGTTGCAGGGAATATTCAGGAAAATATATTATTATCTACCTAGTGGTTGTAGACTTCTTATAGATCCCTATGTCAATTTGTTGACTGCTTTTCAAGTCTTTATCTTTGCGGACTTCTTATCTAACATAACCACAACTGGAAAAAGTGTTGGTGGTAGAGGATCTGTGTAATTCCCCATGTGTTTCCCAAAGATGACAAGCTCAGAAAGCTAAATTCTAGTCTTAAAGCAAAGACTGATATCCAAGGACTTTCTCTAAGCTGAAGAATTCCTTATTTCTCTTAGCCTCGGGGCCAAGAACGTTAGCAACCATATTCTAATTCTGGTCCAAGAGTTCCCAAATGATAACATCACTTGAATTCTCAGCCTTACCAGACGTCATCAGTACATTTGTTTGAGAAAAAAGTGTGTATGGGGATGGGGAGGATTGTATAGGATGGAACTGGGAAATGAGAGAGAATACAGAAGACACAGGGGCCCTGAACCCTTTATCCCCCATAAGCTACCCATGGGTTCCCTAGCCTCACCACAGACACTGCCACTGTCTGTCTACATCACTTGACTGGTTGCTTCCTGAGGGCCTGGATAACATCATCCTATGCCTTCCTAAATGAGGCAACCATGCTGGCCTTCCTCCAGTAAGTGGTGCCTGCCCATAGGGTGGACTAGAGCCCCAGGACAGAGCAGGGGAATTGCCTTCTATCCATTCATCATTTCTCCCTTGGTTCCTCAGGGACAGAAGCTAGTTATTTTTATTTTTGTTTTCTTGAGCTTGCAATGTGCTTGCCTAAAATATAGCATTTTCCAGCTTTCAGGAAGCCACAGTGGGTTGAGAGCATGTTTTGATTAAATTCTTGCCAATGAGATTGAAGTCTAAGTATGATGGAGGAAATTAAGGAATGATTCTTAAAATTAACTGAATTGTCTAAGAGGAGGATCTTCTGTATTCTTTTTTCTTTTTTGTTGTTTCTTAACGCCATTTTTTGTTTGTTTGTTTCTTAACTCTGGCTCTCCTCTTCCTTCACAGCCATGATAGCTGGAGCACCCACCGCCATCTTGGATTTAGATCTTGAGAGTGGAAGTCATACACTAACATGGTGGAAGCAGAAAGATAGATGAGTCTTTGGTTCCTGATGTTCACAGGGCTTCTGTCTGGCTGGGCTTCTATCCTCTGCCTTTAGGGTCCTTCTATGTGAAAATAAATAAACAAACTTGTCCCTCATTAAGCTGCTGTCATTTTGGATTTTTCCATTGTTCCCACTGAATCTAACCCTAACTCATGTAAGCAATCAAGGCAGCCCTCCTGAAGGACATATACAATCAGAGGTCAGGGGTAAAGAGATAGATGACAAAGGGAAGGGAAGGCCATAAAAGGCATGCAAAATTTTGTGAAAATTCTTTCTCCCACAATACACTCTTTGGAAAAGAAGACTGGAAAATTTGAGGGAAGCATTTCTGACTCAACGCATTTCTTTTCTTTCCAAAGAAGCATGACGTGTAATGATCCATGAGGACTTACTGAAATAAAATTAAGGTGTCTCAAGCAATCAGTAAGGTCTAAGGACAATTTCATAGCAATTCCATAGCATGGCCGAAGCTGAGAGTAATATGGACAGTAATATGGCAGGGTTTTTGGCTTTTCTTTGTTGTTGTTGTTTTTAAAGCCCTGTGTGGTTGTAAAGAGACCTAATTCAATGATTTCTCTTTTATGAAGACTATCTGCAAATATCAACTTTAAAGGTAGTTATTATCTAGCACACTTCCCCGCTTTGGGAGAAAACATGAAAGGGAAAAAAAAATGGTTTTGTCTTGTTCTTAAATGTCAGATCTTCCACAAATACCAGCGGGTGTTAACTTTGGCCTTCCACTGCTCTGCAAATGATGGGGTATTTTTACTCACCGTGGCATTTTCAGACAGAAACCACTCAGGGATTGCAATATAGTGATTGGGAACTTTCCTTGGAATGTTCTGTCGGTCCTCTGCCTCCCAGAGCAGTGTGTTTAAGTCGGGGAAGTTGTTGTTGATGTCGATGCCATCATGGGTCCAGCGCCCCAGGGACCAGCCACCCAGCTCCGAGCCCTGGGAGACAATTCCAAGCATGAGGGACCCACAGGCTTCCAGACTTCTCCCACACAAGACGTCCCTCTCTCCAGACCCACTATCCCCACCTGGGTGTGTCTCTAAACCTCACAGGACCTCCAGCCCAAAGACGGCCCCCAAGAGAGAACAATGAAGCACCCTCTAGTCCTACCACTTCTAGTAGGTGGGGGGCAATACTGCCAAATCACCCCAAGAAGGAAGGCAGAGCCTCATCCCAACCACACGGCAGTGTTCAAGAAGAATTACAACCCTTCCCCCCCACCCTCTCACCCCCTTAGAACTTCTAGACTGGTCAGATAAAACTCTGAGTAGGAATGAATCCAAGAGTCCAACACTGCAAATTAACCACCACCGTGTTAACACAGTCTCCCGGCCATGCCCACGAGTCTGGCTTGCAAACCCTTGACCAGTGGACCTTACAAATCAGGCACCAAAACTCCCTAACCAACTCGGTGCCCATAAACACAACCCCAATTCTGTTTTATCAGGCATACATGTGACAGGTACCAAGTACAGTCTTACACTTTATTCCCAAATAATACTAATAACAGTCCATCCACAACGTAACCTGCACAAAGTCTACGCCACTAGAACATGAAATGTAAACGATCTCTCAGAATAACAAGAACAGCTCTCCTTGGAGCACGGAGAGCATGACAGGCCGCAGATGTACTGAGGATCTGCCTTGATGGTGCCTCCTCCAGGTTCAGCGTTCTTTTTATTCTCTTCTACTGAATTATTCCCTCGTGTTCACTTTTTCCAGTGTGTTGGCCTGTCTACCTCTCAGGTGCCCACGATTGCCAATTCCTGCTTTGCACCTTTCGGGAACCCCAGGAGTTTCCCTGCCCCGCGGAGAGACACTGAAAGGGAAGCCAGGACACGGAAGGGAAATTGACTCATGGCCCAGCGGGCTCTGTGCTGGGGACCTAGCGGCTGCCCCAGCCAACAGGGGGCGGCATCATTACCCCTGCGTAGGCCTTCTCGTAGCCATCGGGGTTGAGGGACGGAAGGATGTGAATCCGGGTCTCCTCCACCAGGCGGACGATGCGTGCGTTGCCGGCCAAGTACTCTTGGCACAGGAACTGCATGAGCAACAGCGTCAGCTCCCGGCCCAGCACCTCGTTGCCGTGGGCCCCTGCGATGTAGTGGAACTCCGGCTCGCCTTTACTCGAGGACGGGAAAAAAATACAGTCCATATTGGCGCTTCTAGCAGAACAGCCCTTACCATTTAGGATTAAAAAGATCTCTGAGTAATAGCAACTTACAGTTTTACCCCATCTCGTCTTACAAATGGGCCCCCCAAGTTCTATCACTACATTTTTTAGAATTCCCCATTAGGTACGTAAGAAAATGTGTAGAAAACTCATAGATGATACCAGCCCCTGGGTAATCATATTTATTCTTATTTAGCAAGAAGGGAGAAAGTGATACAGTGCGTAAGGTTGAAAATTCACAAATTAAACACAAGACAGGGCGATTATTTTTCTCTTTGGGGAGGCAATCGTTCTTCTCCAAAAAAGGTCCTATTAAATCATAAAGGAGATAGAGATGGAGAAACAGAAGCAGAAAACAGACCAGCAGGGGACATCGGCACTGAGGCAATTTTGTAAGGGGGCTGCCTTTGAGTTCCTCTTCTTCTCAGCTCACTTTCTCCAATGCGGGGGCTTATCAGAGCCCAGCATAGGCTGACCATACTTGTTCTCTCACTGGCAAAGCAACTACTTTTAAGGAAATGTAATTTTATCTGCAGATCCAGTCCTTATACTTTCGAAGGAACTCCTAAGAGGAACTCCTGAAATACTGATGAATTTAGAGCTAAATGAAGCAGGCAAACCTCAGACTTAAGTAGAGGGGGATTTCTAAAGGACTTGCAGATTTACCAAAAAGAAAACTGGAGAAGCCAGGATTCTCTGACCCAGAGAATCCAGGTTCCAGAGTGACTGAAGGAGAAATGCCTGAAGACAGGAAATGCTCAAATTGGAATTAAATTAAAATAAAAAATTAAGGAACCTCCCTCTAATTTAAGTCATTAATAACGTAAGTCCAGAATTTTCTTCTATAAAAGGATTCAGTCCTAACCACCTTTGGCCACTTTTTTCTTTGGTCAGTGTGACCGGCCTCAGAGCTGGAGAACAGAATGAAACATGGTTCACTTGGAGAAAAGGAAGGTATGACTCCCTTAAATAAGTCAACAGCCTCTAATACAGAACCCAAGTTTGTGATTTGCAGACTCTGTGTGTTAAAGTGGCATGTGGACGGCTCCCCGCCTGTTCCATGAGTGTTCTCACGGAGGTGAGCCATCTCCTGGTCCTTTAAGAAGCAAACAGACATGGAGGGACAGGTGCATCACAGTGGGGCAACCTCACCAACTTCATGCTCGCCAGGGTGATCCGTGATCTCCACGGCATACAGCTTCAGCCCCTGGTGGCTCTTGCCAATGTTGTAAATTCTGGTGATGTTGGGGCACATTTCGTTCACGGCCTTCATCAGCTGAAAAACAAAACAGCGTTAGGGCTCTGAGCAGTGGTGGCTAGATGCTAAAGGAGCCGAGCTCCCCAGACCGCTACCTGCTGTTCCCCTCCCACAGCCTCCCTGCATGCCCTCACCCTCCCCAAACACCAGCGCCATCCCCTCTGCCTGGAATGTTCTCCTCAGGTTGTAACTCTCACCTCCCTTGGCTATGGTTTCCCCTTTGTACTGGGGTTTCTTGTTTTTTTGTTGTTGTTGTTTTTGTTTTTTGTCTCCTCACTAGACTACAGATCCTTTAAAGGACACACTGAGCCTTCGATCCCTATAACCCTGCCTAAATAAACATTTATTACTGAATATCCATTTTTTCTCATCATTTGGTGAGCATCTATGATGTGTCAGGCTGAGGGAAGGCATGGCTCCCATCCTACTGGAGCTCACAGAGCTGCAACAAAGGGGAGTCACTGGATGGCCCAATCCACTGACGTTAAGTAACGGGGTACAGGGAAGCCATGATAACAGGAGGTCGTGTGGTGAAAAGGTGGAGAAAGCAGGCTTTGATGAGGAAGAGAAATTAGATGTGTGTCATTTCCTGAATTTTGCGTTTAAAGTTGAGCTTGCTAGACAGACAGCCTCAGTCTGAGGGGGTGAGAGGAGCTGCCAGAGGGGGGAAGGGGGACACTGTTAGTCACAGGAGCACAGGCTGCCCTTGAGAGGAAGGGACAGCTGACTACAAGGGCTGGTCATCCACAACAGGGCACAAGCAGAAACCCACCATCACTGGGGAGACAGCATGTGAGGGAAACGTGGCTTCTGTACCCATCACTGAGGGGGACACGCACATGCTGCAGGGTTGAAGTGGGACCTTGTGCCTCGCACCACAACTTCCCAAGGGACATAGTGACAATGTCACTAATAATGTCAACAATCGCATTAGCCACACAGTCTATTTCTTCCCTGACTTCCTCGTCATGACTGCCAGGTGAAGTAAGTAAGGCAGAGTATTGCCCCCATTCTACAGATACGGAGACGGAGGCTCAGAGAACCACCGAGGGATTTACCCAGGGTCACCCAGCGGGTGCCAGGTGCTTTGGACTCAGGGATCTTCTCTGACCCTGCAGGTGCGGCAAAGCAACGAACACCAGCCCATCTTGGCTGCCTTTTCTGTCAGTGGCACGCCATGACCATTCTGAAGATGGCCGCAGCGCACTCACCCTCTGCCTTGGGGTCCCGTATGCTAGTCCCTACGAACTCCAGCCATCATCACCTCCCAGCATCAGCCTCACCAGAAGGCCCAACGCCTTGGTTGGGATCAATGACCAGTTCTATAGACACCACCGCTCGAGTCATCTTTAACTAGGCAATAAACACAACTGTCCTGCACACAGCCTGACTGTCCCTTGATACCCACCTCCCCCTCCCCCGAGTCAGCTGTGGGAGCAACACACCACCTGCATTTTTCGAGATCAGGATGTTGACACTGGAGAACAAGCTCCACCTTCTGTCGGATGCACACTTAGCCATGGAGACATCTCTCTGTATAGGACGGCCTCAGCCATGACACACAGTCCCCTCCTCATACCCCAGCCACCCTAGCATTTCCCTCCCGGCCACATTACCTCTTCGTGCTGTGGTGTCACGAGCACCTTTACACATGAGAACGACACAAACATTTGAGAGGTCTCTGTTATGAAGATTCTTTACAGTTCTCCCTGCACAGAGAGAAATCCTCTCTGAAATGCCAGGAAGGGTTTCCCCAAGGGCCACCAGCCCTGTCAAAGACCTGGCTGGTGATCCACCTTGCTTATTCCTGAAAGGAGCCTAAGACGTCTTACTGGAGTTGCGGTCTTGATGGTTAAAGTGACAGTAAGGACTAGAACTTCTTCCTGGCCTCAGAGCATGCATTCTTTGCCGAGGGTGGGGGGCAACATCACCCCCTCAGAGGTGAGAACTGGTTGTCTGGGGCTAACGGTCTCACACATCACAATGCTTTGTGGCCCTCCAAAGCTCAGCCCTACCCAATAAAATCTTACTCGTTAATATTTAATATAATGGGTTAAGAAATTATAAGAATGTATGAATTTATAATAAATAATTAAAAACAATTAATTGTTAATATTTAATATAATGAGTTTAAAAATGATAAGAATTAATAAGAATTAAGAAAGTGTCTAAAAAGCCTCCTGGAGGGAGGAGGTGATAATGGAACCAGGTGAGAATGATCACCCATAGAGCACCTGGGTTTGCAGGGTCTGAGTCCCATTGAGACTCTGATTCCCCATCCTGGAGACAGGAATACACTTTGCCAACCTCGTGTCTACTGAACCCTCGGTTCTGTTGCTTCCCTGCCCTTCTGCAGGAGAGAGAAACAGAGCCCTCTTCTCTAGCAATTCAGCTTCCAGTAATATACATCCTGCATAAAGGATGCTATGATGACAGGCATGACGGCACTTGCTGTGGTGCTTCACCCTCTCCCCGGGAGCACAGAGCCCAGAGATGTCCCAGCGCTCCAGGGCAAGAAAGCAGCGGGGAAGAGCATACTCCAACCACTCCCTGGAACCTTCTGCAGCAGCATGATCCCAACTGTGGGGATAGCATGGGAAATGGCTCGTGATCCAATATTAACTGAAGAACGCAGGGCAAAATTAGCCCCATCCTCTCATCAAAACTGAACGAATTCTGCAAATGCCGAGACAAATCCTGGACCGGAATGGGGGAAAATGCAAATGGCTGATTCTTGAGGGCGGTGGGCTCAGGGAAGATGGACCTTAGATTTTGGGTTTGCATTTGATGTTGGCACAATATTGTTTCTCCAATGAATTAAAAGGTTTTTAAAAAGGGTGGGGAGAAGAAAAAAAAAAAGTCCCCTTTTAGTCATCTGCTTGGGAAACAGGCACTGTATCTGGTCCCGTGGAAGAGGACTCCCAGAGGGCGGGAGGGAGAATGGCGGTAGGAGGCACTCCCGGGGTGAGGAGGTGGGCTTGTCCAGGTCCACCGGCGGGCTGCCCTGCCCTGGCTTCTTGCCACCATCAACCACGCTCCCGGGCAGGCTCAGCCACAGCCCCTGACCCACCTTCACTGACCTGGAAATCAGTGGACCTCGCTGGCTGCCTTCAACCCACGTCTGCATCATAGCCCGCTTCGTAGCCAGCCAACCTGGACGGGCAGAGCATTTCTCCCTGACGGCACATGCCCAACACCAAGGTGAAATCATGAACCTTTTCCTCAAAACCACTTATTTTCCTCCCTTTGCGGACAGTACCCCACCCTCCTCAGAAGCCTGCCAGACCCCTCCCTTTCTCCAAACTCATTCCAACAGGAGACCTAGGACTAGCCAGTCCTCCTCAGAGCTGCCTGTCCCTCATCCCTCTTCAGGCCTGCTGGCCCCTCTCTTGGGGACCATGTTCATACCCACCAGTCTGCTCCCCACATGCCTTCCAGATGGATCTCCCCAAAACACTGCTGTGCCACATAAAATCTTCCTCTGGTTCTATGCTATACAAAAGCCTCTCCCAGCACTCAGGCAAGCCTCCTCTCCTGGCAGACTGATGCAGAAGCATGCCGCTCTGCGCCTACCTCCAGCCCTTTGCTCTGGCTGCCTGGGGTGCCCTCCCTTCTGTCTCCGCCTGTCCAAGGCTGGCCAAAGGCCCCGGACCACAGCAGACCCCATCTGCAACCAAAGCCCTTCCCCACCAAGCCAACCGGGTCAGTCACTTTTTCTTCCTATCCCCCAGCTGCCTCCCTGGAAGGACCTCCAATGTACATATGTGTCTTGTACACACTACAGAGCAACACAGCCTCTGCCTTCAGGGTCCCAAAGGAAGGAGATGCATATAGACAAAGAGGTGACACGGCATTGAGAAACAGTGACACTTGCCACGGAGGCAGGGGCATTCCTGGAGGGGCGGCCTCACTCTGCCTAGGAGCAACACCAGTGTCGTGCAACCTGCTCATTGCCCTGCCCTCCCCTCCCCTCCCCTTCCCAGCGCCTTCAAAGCCAGTGCTCTAGAAATACTTCCTGCACATATTCTCAGCACTTCCCATGCAATATGTTTTTCTATTTTCTCTCTTCTCTTCCTGCTCCGCTGCTGTTTCTCTCTCTCTCTCTCTCTCTCTCTTTTTTGTTTGTTGGAAATGTCTCTCTCAATACTAGGATAAACTAACATTTTTTTTTTTCTGAAGTAGAAAGATTTCTATAGTAACCCAGTAGACTCCATACGGGGAATTGCTAAAAATGCTGGCTCCTTTTTCATCCCCAGGAGCCAGGAATCCAAATGGCAAATCAATTCCGGCTTGAACACCCTTCAGGACTGAGAGATGTTCCCCAGAGTGGTTTCCAGCTGAGGGCTGTGGAGCCCTGGGGTCACCCACCATCCATCACCTGCAGGAGCCTCACTGACCATTCCAAGTGTCCCCTTGGCTCTCCATGACCAGGTGATGGTCAGCACAGCTGCCCACGGGCACGAAGTACATTCCACTAGCTCTCCTCTTCTGGAAAGATCCCGATTTTCTACCTGGAGCAACTCTTTACAGATACCAGCTACCCAGAGTCTCGGTGCAGTAGCTCATTTTAAATGCATGTAGATTCATTGCTTCTGACATTAATTGCACCAGCAGAGTGGATATTTGCCTAGTTTCTGGGCTCGCAAAGAAACCCTGACACGTGCAGTGAGCAAAGCTGTGTTAACCCGCAAGTGCTCCGCGCCGTGGCAGGGTGGGCAGAGTCTTGTGAATGCCGGTGATTCACAGACCTCAGGGCCACACACAGCGTCCCAACTTCTGAAGAGCAAGACAGCAAGACCATATCTTTTGCGGGTCCCACCTCTAAATCTAGGCTGGCAGGTGTCTGGAAGCTCTGGGTGAGTGTTTCAAATTCAATGCCATTGAGACAAACTGGGTTTGTCGATTCCCTGGGGTGAGGCGGAGAGGCCTCTGGGCTCATTGCTCCGACCTCGGGACGGTGTGACTTGGACTGGGCGGCAGGCTCCTTCTCTCGGCACCCACCAGCCCTTGCTTTGAGCCTCGCTAATTTGCCATTGGTGAATCCCTGTTCTGTAAATGTATTCATGAGGATATGTCCCCGTTCTGTCTCTTCAAACAGATTCTCAGGTATCCAAGGATTTCTCATTCATCAGCCCTCCTTGATCTTCCCTAGCACCATGCCAGAGGCAAAGGCCGGACAGGGTTTCATGGGCAAAGCACTCAGCAAGGGCCCTGCTCTTTCATCTTGTCCTAATTAACGGCTGGTCCCTTCTCCCTTCTGGGCCCAGCATGCAAACACCGTCCACGGCTCGGAATTACTTGGTTTCTGTAACTAAATCTGGGGATAATCTCAGCTGGGACGGACTTTTGCTCTGAATGGCGCGAAGGCACTGAGCTCTGTAAAGGTATGGGGCAGTAGCTCAGAACACTGGCCATACATTAGAAACACAAGGAGACCTGTTAAATATTTAGACCACTGGGCCCTTCTCCTAAGGATTCTTTTTAAAAAGTGGCTTGAGGGGCACCTGGGTGGCTCAGTGGGTTAAAGCCTCTGCCTTCGGCTCAGGTCATGATCCCAGGGGCCTGGGATGGAGCCCCACATCAGGCTCTCTGCTCAGCGGGGAGTCTTTTTTCCTCCTCTCTCTCTGCCTGCCTCTCTGCCTACTTGTGATCTCTGTCAAATAAACAAATAAAATCTTTAAAAAAAAAAAGTGGCTTGAGGTGGGGTTCAAGCACAGGTGTTTTTCCAAATTTCCCCAGGTGATTCCGTGATAGAACCAAGATGGAGAATCAGAGAGTGAATAACAAGGGGGCAGAGCTCTAGCTTTCCTCAGTGACCAGGCTTCCCCATCAGTAAGGTCAGGAAATAGTTCCTGCCCTCCGGGGCCTGTCCGGAGGGCTGACCACATTGTTGCAGGTCAACTGCTAACACAGTAAATTAACGTGGGTCCTACGTGAAGGCTTCCGGCTGTTATTTTTATCAGTGGTGTTCTAGATCCTTTTTCTTCCTTAACTCTGCCTCTGACTAAGTGAGTTATCACTACAAACACACAGTGAGTCTTAAGAACTATTATCAAATCAGAAAAGTCTGGGTCCAGATTCTGTTCCAAGCACTTGCTGGAGAGGGAGCCCTGGTCTGGTCACTGGAAGCCCTGTGAGGCCTTCTCAA
This sequence comes from Neogale vison, assembly GCF_020171115.1. Lineage (NCBI taxonomy): Eukaryota > Metazoa > Chordata > Mammalia > Carnivora > Mustelidae > Neogale > Neogale vison. The sequence continues at coordinate 232,487,078 of NC_058092.1, forward strand.
CGTAGAGACTACAAGCATTCAGGGTGGTTTCAGAGAACCAAAACGATCATCCAGATTCCTCTATCCCAAACACATCACCCTAATCTCTAGAGGGAAAACAAACAACACTGTTCTTCTGGGTACAGGTTATAACGGCCCTGAGAAATCCAGAACTTACCTGGCGCATTTCCTTGTGGCTGTGGTGCTTAAAATCCAGGTCGTCGGTGGTGGTCATTTCATTCCTTCGGTGATAATAGTTGTTTGGATCTGGGGACAGAAATACGGTTTGGAATTCACTCGGGTAATTCGGTTGCTTACGGTGGCTCTGTTAGTTGCCTGATTCGCATGGAGACACGACCCAATCTCCAGCTTCTAACAAGTGCACCGAGGTGAGAGTCAATTTTCAAGAAACATCTCAGGACCCAGAATTAGCCAGTGGTGGAGAGGGACTTGGAGCCAGAATGCCTGGCTCAAATCTCCACTCTTCTATGAAGTGCTGTGTGACCTGGGGTAAGTCCCGGCCGCGGTCTCTGCCTTCAGTGTCTTCACCGGAAACAGGGAAGAAAGGTACTTCCCTCATTGGTTCATGGTTGGTATTAGCTGGAATGATCTATGTGCCTGGCAAACTGTTGGCCATGAATGAATGAATGAATGAATGAATGAATCAGTGAACAAGTATCACAACGGTATACATAAACAGAAACTTCTGGAAGTATAGTGCTTACTACTAGTTACTCATCCAGCATTCAGTCCACTTTCATCCTTCCTAACAGAAACCCTGTGTGGTTTGGGAATCACCCCAGTGCTTCCAGGAGACAGACCTCACATCCCAGCTCAGAGAGCCTGCATGACTCACATCAGTCAAGCAGAGCCCAGCACAGCCTGGTGACTCTTCCTGGTCCAGATGGAAGGGCAGGACTTCAATGGCACAGAGGAGTGACTGAGAATCTCTCCCAAGTAGAGGACAGAGAGAACCCCGCCAGCATCAGGACCTACTTCAAATCATGGGGCTTGTTGAATTCCCTTACTCACTAAGCCGGGGGGCTGGGGTTTCTGTTGTTGGAGTCGGAGACCCCAGTGGGCATGATCAGGTTGTGAAAACTCTGATCACCTATGGGGACTGGGATTCAGGGGTCTAGGACGAGAGGTCTGCTCTTGACTTGATTCTCTTTCCCATATAAATTGACCTTTTCCTTTAATACATGTAAGTAAGCCCTGTTGTTTATATAATTACGAGAACAAAGGATGCTCAGAAGAAAGGACAGGCTGGGGAAGAGGAGGGAGTAGGAGGATAAAGGGGAGGAGCCCTCAGTGGATCTGGAGGTCTTTCCCTGGACCCGACCCACAGCCAGCCCCATGGCATCTCCATCTGGACAATAAAGCCAGAAATCCTTGCCCAAGAATATGCTGCTATAGACACAGGGGGCTCTCCTCACCCAGGCATCCTGTAGGCAAGGCTGGAGCCATAGCAGCTGTGGGTTTGGTTCAAGAGGCTCAAAGGGTTGGGGGGGGTCCAGAGGCAGTGGCAGCGTGCTGGTGGCTCAGCCATGAGCGTGTGCTCCGAGTGGTATCGGGAGCCGCGGGTCCCGATTTCTGCCACCAAAGGTGCTCTTCAGACCAGCTGCCTGTGAGACCAGCCCAGACCTCCTGAATCCGAATCCACAGCAAAAACAATCCCTGCTGAGTCCCCAGGCTAGGAGTCCGAGGGGCGCCGTGTTAAAGTGCTGAGCATGCTGTAGCAGGAGCGAAGCCCAGGACACACCCTGCACGCCGGGGCCACCAACTGGGCTCCGGGCTGTGGCCGCCACAGCCGACCTTGCCAGGGTTCGCCCATTCTCACCTTGAGAACCGAGGCCCCTGTAATGAGCTCAAAATCACACAGACACCCAGATGCCAAAACCCAGATTTTAACATCCGCAAAAGTATCACCTGCCAATAATGCCATGGGAGACAAGGACTGGGCCTGAAGGGAGTGAATGTGAGGCAGAGGCTGCCACTCGGCCCAGGAAAGAGCGGAAGCCGGTCAGGTTTCACACAGCCCCCCCCCCCAGCAGGTTTCTAGCACTTTCCTTCTGGGGGAGTGTGGGCTGACCACACGCAAGCCGCAGTCCCCTGGGTTTCCAAACCTGTATGTTTCAAAGCAAAGGAAAGCATAGTTTTCCCATTAATTTATACTTCATTTACCCATATGATGTTTTCTAAGAGCTACGCAACACTCCCCAAGCCCCAGCGGCCTCTTTCCAAAACTCTTTAAAGCCCCTTTGTCTTCAAAGTTATACCTTCAAGGTTCTCAAAAAGGATTGAAGTAGAACTCAGAACTGTAAGTACAAAGGAGCTCCACGTTTGGCAACATTCCGCCTTACTTAAGACTAGTCAGTTTGCCTCAGGACAAGGGTACACGTTCCGGAGCGGTCTCGAAACCACGGATCAGTTCTTCTCACAACTTCCCATTGTCCCACATTTTGAGCAAGTAGTTGTTTGTCAATGGATTCTGATTGGATCAAGTTTTCCTGAGAACCCATTAAGAGCTCAGTACTACCGGTGAAGTGAATAGGTAAAGCAAGGAGTAAGACCCAAGTCTGGCCCTCTTGGGGCCCCGAGTCTGCAGTCCCAACCAGTTAGTCAAACTACTGGCACCTTCTTCTTTCTGTGGGCGGAAGATTCCCCTTTCCTGTGGGGAATCCATTCCAGATGTTTCAGATAAAATTGCTGTGCCCCGCATGCCCCGTTTTGCACCGTTGTGACCAGGGCCCAGCCATAAAACACGTGTCCTCTATCCACTGTCGCTGGCTCGGAGGTGATCCCAAGACCCTCGGAGCCAAGCTGGGAAGGAATCAGAAGACTTTCCTCCCAGAGCTATAGGGGGAGAGTTTCCTGTTGGAGCTCCGTGGACGGTGGGATGAATCTGGGGTATTGATCTCTCCGTCCATGAGACAGACACGGGGGGAGCCCTGATCTCTCCGTCCGTGAGACAGACACGGGGGGAGCCCTGATCTCTCCGTCCATGAGACAGACACGGGGGGAGCCCTGATCTCTCCGTCCATGAGACAGACACGGGGGGAGCCCTGACCCCCTGGGAGGATCCCGACACAGGAGACCTATTCTTGCCTGAAGCCAGAGTCAGAGTCCAAGCCACCCCGGGAATTTTCATGTAAGTGAGCCCCAATCCCTCCCCCTGTAAGCTAATCAGAGTAGGGCTGCTGGCATTGGAAACATAAGTCCTGATTCAGTCTGTGAGGCCTTTATCCTCACAGATGGAGCTTGGGAGAATCAGTCTCCTACTTCCCTTCGAGTGTGTGGTTTCACACGTCATATGGGCTGAACACCCATATCTAACATCCGGAAGCTCATTGCTTCCGGAACACCTTCGCTATGCGGACGAACTCCCGACAGGGCGTGTGGAGCCTAAAACCATCCCCCTGACGTTTCTTCTCTTATTCAGCTACTTAAAATCCTGCTCACCCTGAACCTGCCTACAGATTATGCCTTTTGGGGGTTGAATAATGCCCCCCAAAGATACATTGGAGTGCTAGCCCATAGCCCTACCAGATGGGGCCTTATTTGGAGAGAGGGTTTTACAGAGGTCAGCAAGTTAAAATGGGGTGATTCAAGTGGACCCTGACCCATTTGCCTGGTGTCTCTAGCAAGGGGTGTGCAGACACAGAGGTAGGCACGTGGGGAGAAGGTTCTGTGGGACTGAGGGCACAGATGGAGTGAGGCGTCTACAAGATAGGGAACCCAAAGACTGCCAGATGACTCCCCAGAAGCTGGGGTAGAGACGGCAGCAGGTTCCCCCTTCCAGCCTCCGAAGGACCGGCCCTGCTGACTCCTTGATCTAGGTAGGACTTCTAGCCTCCAGGACTGAGACAGTAACTCTCTATTATTCCAAACCACCTAGGTCTGGGCAGTCTTTATGGCAGCCCGAGGAGACTGCTAATAGCCAGGACATTCCTACCTCCTCACCGCTGTGGACACCTGCTCTTCCCATCCCCACACACACGCCAGCTCACTCCATGGGGCTCTTTTCATGACAACAGTGATAATTCCAGGCCAAAACGCATTCCTGGAAATCCAGGGTAGGGGGATCAAGGTTCTCAGACTGTTGTGCTTTGCTGTTTGCTTGCTTTGGGGACCTTGCCTGACAGGAGCGGGCGCTCAGCAGGGAGCGGAGAGGCTATCTTTAATAGAAAGGAGAATCCCATGCAATTCGGAATCACTGGGCTCACGATGCCTTTGCCATTCCTCTCCAGGGCAGGCGATCCATAGAGGCAGAGACTAGAGGTCACAGGGATGGCGGAGGGGATCGGGAAGGGACGACTCGATGGGCCCTGGGTGGGTTTATGGGTCCACGAGGAAATTCAGAAACTGGACAGAGCTGCGCAACACGTCGTGAGTATGCTAAATACCACGGACCCGTATCTTTAAAGTGGTTCAATGGACATTACATGAGAATCACCTTATTTTTTTTTAAAAAGGGCTGCCTGCCTCAGAGTGCTCTTTGAGGACGAGGAGGCCACCGGAGGCTCATTGCCACAGCAGATCTTCCTGTACCTGCCTCGAGGCCAGCCTCGCCCCAAGGAAGTGCCCGCCACTGTGTCCCTGTGACCTCAGCCCCGACACCCCCTGCACATACGCCTGAGTGCAGACGGCCTGGGACCAAATGCAGCCCGCGAACCAATGAGCTGGCCCCTCAATGAAAACAAGTCACCTCCGCCCACAGCCCACTGGACTGTTCTTATGACAAGGTCATGCCAAGAGGAGCCAGGGGAGGGCCAGGAAGCCCCAGCAGAGCCCGTGTTGCTGGCGGGTCATTACCGTCCCTGGAGCCGTCAAACCCAGCACTGCAGGTGGTTCCAAGGGGGGAACAGCACATCACTTGGGCTATTTTCCTTTCACCCCCATTTCCTATAATCTCCCCACACAAATGCTCTGCTGGGCTGCACACAGAAACCCCCAAGCCCTCTGCTCGCTCGGCTGACGCCACTTCTCCAGACAGTCCCGGGGCCAACGTGCAGCCTGAGTGACAGGAGGAACCCTCAGAAGAGACTTTTGTCCAGAGTGCTGATGTTTCTACAGTTCCCCAGCAGTCAAAATGGGGCACTTGCACCAAGAAGAGAAACCGTGGCTTATTGAAAGTCAATAAGGGCACACTGCCCTCAGTCACAGGGAGGACAGTGGCCACCAGCAAGGCTGGATCCCCCCGAAGTGAGCGGGGTTCTCTGGGGGTAAGGATGCCCGACACGCTTCCCTAGTTGCACTGCGAGAGCTCCTGGGGCAGCGAAGGCATCTGTCCTGTCTCCAGATCCCTGGGCCCTGCCTCAGAATAGGCACATCCTATGGGTTTGATGCAGGAATGCACGAGTGAGGAATGAATGAAGGGGTGGACGGGTGGATAGACAGCCCGGTCAAGGGAGGCCTTCTGGTTTCTCGAAAAGTAGAGGTTTATCCCCATCAGTAGGTCCTAAGAGCAGCGCACACAGAGGACACAGAGGACAAAACTAAACCAGGACAAAAAGGAGATATCTTCTCTCTCAAATTCCCACCATCCATGGGGGCTGCTGACCTTAGAAACATACCAAATGGTCTAAGCAAGGGCAGTAGAAGAAGAAAGGAGGGGAAAGTGGGAGAAATGACATTCGTTCCACACTGTGTGAGGGCACTCTGCAAATGGCTCTTGCTGAGCCTTCGGTGGGGGGAGGGGTCTGTGCATCAGGAACAGAAGAGCCGGTGAACCATGGCAGGGAAGGAGAGCAGCCTTCGTGCCTTCCAGGGGAGCAACAGAGTCCTTCTCGTGGAACTCAGGGCTCTGCAAGAGCAGACTCCATCTCGCTGGGATGGGAGAAGAGTAGAGAGTTCCTGGTCTCTATCTAAAAAAGAAACATGTTCAAAGCAAAGAATGGGCAGAACACATGAATAGACACTTCTCCAAAGAAGACATACACATGGCTAACAGACGTATGAAAAAATGTTCATCATCATTAGCCATCAGGGAAATTCAAATCAAAAGCACATTGAGATAGCACCTTATACCAGTCAGAATGGCAAAAACTGACAAGGCAAGAAACAAGTGTTAGAGAGGATGTGGAGAAAGGGGAACCCTCTTACACTGTTGGTGGGAATGCAAGCTGGAGCAGCCACTTTGGAAAACAGGGCAGAGATTCCTCAAAAAGTTAAAAATAGAGCTACCCTACGACCCAGCAATTACACTAGGGTATTTACCCAGAGATACAGATGTAGTGAAAAGATGGGGCAAATACACCCCAATGTTCATAGCAGCAACATCCACAATAGCCCAAATGTGGAAGGAGCTGAGATGCCCTTCAGCAGATGAACGGATAAAGAAGATGTGGTCCATATATACAATGGAATATTACTCAGCCAGCAGAAAGGATGAACACCCACCATTTGCACCTACATGGATGGGACTGGAGGAGATTATGCTGTGAAATAAGTCAAGCAGAGAAAGACAATTATCATACGGTTTCACTTACCTGTGGAACATAAGGAATAGCATGGAGGACATTAGAAGGAGGAAGGCAAAAACGAAGGGGGGTAATCAGAGCGGGAGATGAACCATGAGAGACTATGGACTCCAGGAAACAAACTGAGGGTTTTGGAGCAGAGGGAGATGAGCCCAGTGATGGGTATTAAGCAGGGTATGTATTGCAAGCAGCACTGGGTGTTATACGCAAACAATGAATCATGGAACACTACATCAAAAACTAATGATGTACTGTGTGGTGATTAACATAAATAAATAAATAAGTAAATAGAAAAAAGAAAAAGTAAAAAGAAACAGGTGTTTCAATCCCACTCATTCCCCTCCCCCAACCCGGAAGCCCAAGGGACAGGAAGTCAGAGGAACACGGAGCCAGACAGGAAGTGGGAAGCAGAGGAGAGGTCTAGGCCGAGAGGGCGCGGTCTGGGCAGCATGGCAGCAGTCCACAGATCCCCTTTGCTGGGATGACCAGGAGCCCTAGGGACAGAAATGCTGACTGTCAGGTCTGTGTGGTTCTATGTTACATGCAGCAAAGCCCCATTTTTATCCCCAAACCTCAGCAGGGAGCCCTCATGTGGATCAGCATCTGAGGAGGCTGCTGCTCTCGAATCCAGGGGGAAGGGGGATGATGGCGTGAGCTGACCAGGAGCAGCACTGAGAGAAGGCACGGGAAGCAGGAGGCAGAATGCAACCCCCTGGCAAGGGCAGGAGACCCCTCCAGCTAGCCCCAGAAGAACCGGGGGGCAGGTGAGGAAGGGAGACTCAGGTCCTTCCATAGGTACACGGGGAGAGCCTGGGTTCATCTCACGGGGATGCTTTAGGAAAGGGCAATGCAGGAGTGGAAGGACGTAGTCCCGGTTCCACAGGGAAGCTCGTGTCTCCACTTCAGACGTGAGAAAAGCGAGGCGTGGAGTTCTCCCACAAGTTGCACATGACCACAGGTGCGGGGGGGTGATCGCAGACCGTGAACCTGACCTCACCAGGAACGCATGCCCTTTCTGTCCACCCAGCTTCCCTGAACGGGACATGAATTCTGCTCTCTCTTTTTTTTTTTTTTTTCAGGTCACACAAGGCCCAGGCAAGCAGTAACAACGAAGGCAGCCCGTGGCTGGGTCATAGCCCTTCCTGTGAGCGCTTCTAGTTTCATCCCGAAGAGGCTGAACACATCGCCCTTAGCAAAACAAGACAAAAAAAGGGCCACAGCAACTTCATGTTCCCACGTCTGTCTTTTCAAAACCCAGGCCGGGGCCCAAAATAATGACCAATGCCAGGGCGAGGAGGTACTCAGCCTGTGGCCTTCGTGAAGAAAAGCAGCAAAGCAATTAGACTGACGACGTCCCCTGCAGCTCTGCTGACCCAGCGGAGCCCGTCCGTCCCCTGATTTCTCCGTAGTGATGAGAGGGGGGAGGGGCTGGCTGAACCAGGTCATCAAGGTGGGTGGTGGTCTCACGATTGGAATATGTTCTCAGGGACTTGTGCCTGGGAGGGCATGGGCACGAGGGAAAGGGAAGGAGGGGCAGTGTGTCCAGAGGTCCTGGCCCACCCACGAGAATGATGGTGGGACATCTGACCTTAGCAGCTCCTCTGTGTTGGAGGGAAAAGAGCTCCTGCACCCAGACCTCCTCACGGCTCCTCCCAAGGTTTTGAGCTAACTCCAAGAACCCCAGCCCTGTGCAGATCGAGGGGCAGTTGCTCAGATCCGGTGGCAGGGAAGACGAGGTGGGAGGAGGGGCGCTTTCCCCTGGAAGGTTGGACTCACACCTTCACAGCCCCAGGGCTCACACACACCATCCCCGGCCCTGAAAGTCACTTCCTGGGCCGCTGGGCGTGGTCCTATCGCCCTGTGGGGAAATCGTATGCAGAGCAACAGGGCCCTTTCCAGAAATAGATAGCACACGTGGCAGAATTGTTTACAACAGCAAAAGAGCTGAGAACCACCAACTCTGTGACCTTGAAGTCGGCCAGCAAGTGTCTTAACCTGAACGATTCATTATTTAAAAAATGTATGTTAGGAAGCCCTCCCCAGTTTCTGATATGCATAGATCTTTAACACATGCTCATCCAAAACGGGCGAGTCCACTCAAATGTGGGGAAAACAACTTCTTTTTACTTTTACTTATTTATTTTAGAGAGAGAGAGAGAGAGCGCAAGTGCAGGGGGCAGGGTCAGAGCGAGAGGGAATCTCCGCGCTGAGTGTGAAGCTCAACCTGGGGCTTGATCTCCGGATCCTGAGATCATGACCGGAGCTGAATGAAGAGTCGGCCCGACTTTTCTTTCTTTCTTCCTTCTTCTTTTTTTTTTTTTTTTACTTTTAAATAATGAACAACCGAGAAGGTATTACGTTAAGTGAAATAAGTCAGACTGAGAAAGACAAGTACTATATGATTTCACTCCCATGTGGAATTTCAAAAAAACAAATGTATAAACAAGCAAATGAAAAGCAGAATCAGATCTGTAAGTACAGAGAACAAACTGGGGGTTGCCCGAGTGCGGGGACAGTGGGGTGGGGGTGGGGCAAACATGGACAAAGGGGAGCGGGAGGTCCAGGCTTACGGTTATGGAATGACTAAGTCACGGGAATGAAAGGCACAGCACAGGGAAGACAGTGTCTGATCCTGTAACCACATTTACGGTGACAGATGGGAGCGACACCAGGGATGAGCACAGCATAATCACCGTGCTGTACGCCTGAAACTCTTGTAACATTGTGTATCAACTATGCTCCAATAGACAAATTGGGGAGGGGGGAAAAGAATAATAAAATATTTTTTGAATTAAAAAAATTTTAATTGTGGTCTGATACATGTCTGATTTACCATCCTAACTTTATGAGCACAGTTGACTAGTGTTAAGTATATCCACATTGTCGTGAGACAGATCTCTAGAACCTTCTTATCTTGCAAAACTGAAACTGTAACCATAAACAACACTCCATTTTCTTTTCCTTTTGAGCTTTAAAAATCCTATTAATAGACAATGGCATGCGGTAATTCGTTTTCCAGTTCAAACATTTCTGGACACATTACTCACAAAAGCTTGAAGACTCACCACCTTCCTCTGCCCTGACCGGAGAGTTCTCAGGAAGATGGCAGGCACGGAACAAAGAGAGCAGAAGCAAAGGTAAATGAATTTTTCATAAACAAGAGTTCCCGGAAAAAAAGACTCTGGGAGATTGCATTTAGACCACAAGGTCACCTTGGGATTGAGCGGCTGAGTTGGCTGGGTCATCTCTGTCTTTGGCCTCATTACCTCCCACAAAAGGCCTGTGCCCGCAGCAGGGCGATGAGCAAGGTTCACTTACCCATATGGACATGGGGGCCCCTGGGCTGCCCCAGTCCCTCAGATGTGACCGCCACCAGGAGGCACGGACAAAAGCCAGCTCCCCTCTAGGCAGACTGCTATGTAACTTCTAGAAGAGAGATGGCCCTAAATGTTTGGTGTTGGAAATAAAGCCAGTCCAAGTCTGTCCTTGCCACCCACCTAGAATTAATGCTGTAACTCTGCCTTTGTGTTTAATTACCCCCAAGGACCTATCTTCAAACACACACATACAACCAAGAATAACTTCACAGGGAAATATCTGTTTCATGAGACTCTGTCACAGGCTGCCCTTTGCCCTTTACCAACAATGGATAAGTTCCTGCTGCAGAGAGAAACCACAGCGCTGCTCTTTCAAGCAAGCAGACAGAGGCTGTGATGAGCGACACAGGAATCCAGGCCTCCTGGCCTGGCACAAAGTGGGCCTCTCAGATACCCACCTGCGTCTCAGTCTGCAGACTCTCCACGCTCTGGAAAGCCCAGCGGGCCCTGGGTGGCAGCAGGTAGGACCTGAGTGACTACTGCAGGACCAACCAGCCACAAAAGGAGGCCCGGGTCCTAGATCAGGCTGGCTTACAACAGCCTCTAGGCCCTTTGCACCAGCGACCCTATTTATCATAATCTCACGTAAGTACTCATCCTGTACTTGAATAATCCTACAATTCACACAGTAATTATGGACTCACACGGCGACACGGAAACAAAGACGTTCCTCGTGTGGTTCTTTATGGAACCAAAATATTGGAAACAACTGAACTTCCCACGGTAAGGCAATTACAAACAGGATTTTTGTCTATAGACTAGATAAATGCATCCACAAGACAGATGGTCTCTAATAGCTTTAATGACATTAAAAAAAAGTTTTGTAAGCTAGTAAGTCCAAATATATAACAAAGAATCTGTCTTGTGTGAGTGTGAGTAGGTAGGCAGACAGACCCATCTTTCTCACCAATACAGAGCTTGCGTTCTAAAAATTCGTACTTGGCAAAGCAAGAACTTGGATATTATGGGATTGAGAGAAAAGCAATAAACAACATTAAACATGCTTTGAAAATCAATAAATATTAAGTCCACAGTTGGGGAGGGGGCTGAATGGCTACAGAAATAGCTGTTGGCTATCTTGGCTCCTGAGAGCATCAGAGCCGATGATAACCCTCCCCAAGTCTGGGCAAATCCCAGAAGTAGCAAAGCCTCCCTCTCCCACTAGACGAGGGCAGTAAGGAAAACTATATAAGCCAAAGTTGTGTTGCTTGTTCCCTAGGGACAGACCTCAGGTGCACAGGGATGTAGGAATTCCTATAGGCCTTAATGAAGAGCCTTAGGAACGTACTAGGAGCTAGCTTCCTGCCCTGCAGATGGCGGGGTCATCTACAGGCTCCATATGGGCACAAACTCCCAAGCTCTGAAAGGCTAGACCAAGCCAGCCATGAGCCAGGCCAGATCAGCCTGTCCAGAGAAAATACCAGCAGGGCTCCAGAGGACACACCTGCGACTTCAAGTCCCCCTCTTCCTGGCGCCCTGAGATCACACCCAGATATCATCAAGTGAAAATAGGCCGCGGGAGATAAAGAGGCACTTACCCAAAGACACGGGCACCCAAGCAAAGCGACTTAGAGAGAGACTGTGTACATGGTCACATTTAAAATTAATTTTGGCTACCTCCTCTACTCCAAGTAGTGGGAGCACTCAGGGACAATTAAATATGCTATGAAAAATTTTCTCTAATTTTTTTTGCTTGCTTCGGAGTGGTAGTGTTGAGTGAATTTTCAGCCCTGAAACGTGCACCATTCCCGGCAGACACAAGCACAGCTGGCACATCACTTTGCTACTCCCCAAATAAGCATGGCATTTCGGGGTGGGATGAGGGGAGATTTTTATTTATTTTCCTTCTGCTTAGCTAGGTTTTCAAAATATTCTGCAATAGATGTAGTATTTTTTTTTTTTTAACATGAGAATAATATTGCTTGGTTTGTTTTCGGTCACCTTGGCTAGGCACCTGTTCTCCATCAGCAACCCCTCCCCCCCCCCCCCCCCCACAGCAGCAAGTCAGGAAGGGCAGGCTCACCCGGCAGGGGGCAGCCGAGGATCTCCAGCCTCATACAGATGCTCCCGTTGTCGAACCAGGACTGCGGATTGACGCGGATGTAGCGGGCCACCATGGGGACGGGCAGCTCGTTGAGGACAGGGATCTCCTTCTCACTGTTTCCTTCAAATATCTACTTATGCACAAGGGGGGGAAAGCCAAATCTCTTAGAGCTCAAGGGATAAAAGGGAAATTCACTCATTCCATAAGGTTTCACTAAGTAATCCCCAGTGCTGGGGGGGCATTCGGGGTGGTGAAGAGAAATGGATCAGGCATGGACCCTGCCCTCAGGAAGCCCCCATCTTCTGGGGTAGTGGAGAGAGAAGGAGGAGGGAATATTTTGATAATCTGGGTGAAATCTACGAGTGTCCTGGGACAGCCACGGAGCTTTGGGATTTCCAAAGAAGGAAAGGACGAGGCAGACCTTCAGGGAGCAGGTGGCGTTTGAACCGGCCTTTAGACCTGTGGGGTGGGGGATTCTAGAAAAAAGCAGAGGGAATGACTGGAGAAGCCCAGAGGTGGGCTTCAGAAGGAGCAGAGCAGCAGGCCCACACTTCTGGAATGCAGGAGGAATGTGTGCAGGGGGTAAGAGAGAAAGAAGGTTGAAACCAAAGATGCCGTCAGATTAGGGAAGACTCTGGACGCCACAGGAGGATGGATGTGCTTGAGAACCTGAGCCAGAGGCTGACATGATCAGAACCGGCTAATCTGGAGCAAATCATGAAGCGGAAAGATGGATTATTAAGAAAGCTGGAAAACTCTTGCAACTGAGCAGCTATGAGGGGCGCAGGCACACTGGCTGTGCTGCATGTCCCCCACATGACCTGTGGCTTGTGGAAGAAGCTGCATCTCAGCAGCTCAGAATTTCACATGAGCTCTACATGGGCCACTTGGGCACTGATCTTCAGGGCACAGAAGCCGGGGGGGGGGGCAAGGGATGAGCACATTATCCATCATCGGTTTGAGTTGACACAGTATCAGCAGATACGGAGGGGGGCACACGTCACCTCTCTTTGCAGAGACCTGTGCAGCCCCACACCAAGGGCATGGACAGAGGGAACATGAAACTCACCATGTCTCCAGATCCGTTCTTAACAGTGACCCACGTATGGCTGTCATTGCTCACCATGACCTTGAAAGATGTCACCCAGTCACTCCTACGAGAAAATAAAACATCACTGGAACTACATATTTTAAAATATTCAGCTCTGGGGAGCCTGGGTGAGGCTGTCAGTTGAGGCTCTGACTCTTGGTTTTGGTTCAGGTCAGGATCTTGGGGTCACGGGATCAAGCCACGCTCAGTGCGGAATCTGCTTAAGACTCTCTCTCTCCTACCCATCCTCTCCCCAGCCCCCACTCAAAAATATAAATAAATAAATAAATCTTTACAAAGTTCCCCTCTTCTACACAGAGGTGCAGCAATAAGGAAGATCCAGTGGAACCCTGAACCAGACGGGTCCACGCATACGTGGATTTTCTTTGATAAATACAGGCCAGTACTGTCAGCGTATTTTCTCTCCTTAAGATTTTCTCACATTTTCTTTTCTCTACTTACTTTGCTGTAAGAACACAGTACAGAATACACATGTAAAATGTGTATTCATGGGCCGTTGTGCTAACAGTAAGGCTCCCTTCTGGCCAACAGGAGGCTATTGGTAACTGTTTTTGGAGAGTCAAAAGTTAGACAAAGATTTCCAACCGTATGAGGTGTCGGCATCCCTAACCCCTGCATGTTCAAGGCTCAAGAGTCGGCCCAGCAGGGGAAAACACTGGGTCACAGCCTGGCCCCACTGCTCAGTCTCCCCGTGGCCCCGGCCACTTGACTGACCTATGTATGCCACTGTTGACTCACCATTAAGATGAGGACCCTAAAAGCACCAAGCTCAGAAGATTAATGTGAGCCCTTGACGGTTCAATACTCCTAAACCCCTTGGACAGTGTGTAGTCCCAAGCCAGCCCTGCATGCTGGTCACACACAAAGACCCACGGACGTTGGCGTATTTCTTTCTACTGAGCATCTACCTCTCATGCGGTAGAAGAGTTCCACGCGGAAAACTAACCTCGGTAAAAATTGCAAGTCGGTCTAGAAATTTCCTTGGGAAAATGATTTGGGAATATAGCAAACTCGATGGCACCAACCACAAAAATAACAGCTTGACTGTCTGAGAGACACTGGGCTCCTCCTCGGCTGTCACAGCCGGGAAGACAATCCCCCCCACCCCTGGCGATAAGCCCGTGCTCGCTGGGCCCAACGCCAGACCCGCCATCAAGTTCTGCTGCACAGAAATCAGAGGTGACAACAGCCAGAGTGGGCTTCCCAGGGTGAGGGGGGTCAGTCTGCTAGGCCACGCCCCAAAACCACCTTCATGCGGAAGACACATTTTTGTCCCTCAGACTCAGCTGTGTATAACATTAACTGGTAGCAAATATAGATTTTCTCAGAGCATCATTTTTTTTTTTTTAATTTTTAAAACACTGGAACGAAACACCAATTCAGCAATCCTTAGAACATTCTGCCAGCTGAAGCACTTGGAGTCCTTTTCCTACTGTGACATTTCCTTGGATTCTGGATGCAGATCTACCCCATGCGGTTCTGGGTTTCTGAATCAGCACGGTCTAGTAAGTTTCATCTAGGAAGATGAGCTGCTCGTCTTCACGTGGGCTCATCCGACCGACTTGTGAAAATCCCTCCTAGGTGCTTCTATAGGTGCTGGGAAACAAACCCTCCCCTCGAGGCTTCTCCCTTCTCTCCTCCCCACCAGCTCTGTCTGAAGACCCGCCAGATGCTGGAAGCGGTTAAACGGTGGGCTTCCCGGGGGGAGGGCGAAGGCGGAGCCCACGCCTGCAGACCGACAGGCAGCAGGCGTGTCTTGTGCAAGGGACCCAGGCACAGCACATGTCCTCGGCACTGTGAATATGCTCACCCCAAATACCAACCTGGGTCCCACATTCAAATCATCTCTAAAGATCCTGCAAACACAGTCCCTTTTGCAGTCTGTCTGTCTGTCTGTCTGCTGCTAACGCCCCCGAGTGATCTGGGAAGGCTGCCGAGGTGAGAGGCACGTCCCACCTATAGAGACGGAGGCAATGGCCTTGAGAAGCCTCTCCGTCAAGAGAAACACACACACAGTAAGAGAGGGGCAGAAAGAAAAAATAAAATAAGCAGTCCAAAGAAAGGGAGAGGAAAAAACCAACGAAGAAATGAAAACCAAATAATTTCTCAAACTTAAAACAAATGTGGGCAAATCCACTACTTAGGTTTGAAGGGCAATTAATTGTTTATGTGGTTCTGACCTCCCTTCCGGACTGCAGACCCCTGCCCCTTGCTCTGCCTGCCTAACCTCTCACCACTTCTCAGGTCCCAGCAACATCTCAGATTTACCCCACCCCAGCGGATGGGTGCATGGCTCCTGCTCCGCAGCCTGACCTGGGCCAGGCCGAGCTCCTGCTTCAAAAGAACTACTAGCATCCCCCCAGGGAAACCAAAATCCCAGGGTCTTCTATGGTACCCCAATTTCCCCGCACCCCCCCATGCCTCCACTGAGACCATCATCAAATTTTGTCAATGTCACCTCTCACATATTTCTGGAATCTACCCAACTCTCTCCATTTTCATAGCCCATTCTCTCTAGCCAGGACTGCTGCAGCTCCCTCTGATTGGTCTCCTGGCATTTAAGCTGCCTCCCAATCTATCCTGCAGTTAAACACTGGTTTTCTAATGAACTATTACCATATCACCACCTGCCTGAAATACCATCCTTCTCTGGTAGTAAGACCAAAATCCTCATCACAGTACCTTGCTTATACCTTTTGTTTTCTGGGCTCTTTCTTTCCATTCCTGATAACGATTATACTCTCTTGCCTCAGGGCCTTTGCATATACTATTTTCATCTTCCCCCTCACCCTTACTGTCTGCCTCTAAATCATTCAGCCCTCAAACCTTATCAGAAAAGGCGGGCCTAATTCTCCAATCTGGCCAATTTCTTATCTTATATGTTCCTTTCTTTCATAGTTTAATTCCACTTATAATTTTATACCCCTTTCTAGAATTATCTGATAGTGTGTTTATCTCCCACTGGAGTATAAACATCTCATAGATGGAGGAAGAAGAGATCATCATACTTTGGAGGATGCAGAAGGAAGCTGGCATTCCTGGAGGACAGAGTGAAGGACCAGGCAGGACAAATGGGGCTGGGTGGGCTTTGCAGACCATTTGGTGGGGGTGGAAACTCCTCTGCCAAGCAATAGGGGGCTGGACCCATTGTAGTCCATGGTCAAAAGTACCTCAAGACCAATTAGAAAGTCTCCTCCATTGCCAAAATTTCTACCTTAACAGAACATTTGGAAACCAGAGAAGACCTTAGTGTTTCCCATTTACTATATGAATCTGACTCTCCTTTCTACCATCTTTCTACTGCTCCTGCTGAAATGAAAGTAAGGGCAGAGGTCCCTGTGCCCTGGGCTTAGGGATAAACAGCCTTTGTTCATTTTGACTCAGGCTTAGTTTGTCTTTGATAATTCATACTATTGCCCATGTTATATTTTTTCACTTTTTTTAAAAAGAGATTTTATTTATTTATTTGACGGAGGGAGAGAGACAGCCACAGAGGGAATACAAGCAGGGGGAGTGGGAGAGGGAGAAGCAGGCTTCCCGCAGAGGAGGGAGCCCAACACGGGACTCAATCCCGGGACACCGGGAACATGACCTGAGCCAAAGGTACATGATTAATGATTGAGCCACCCAGGCACCCCGATTTATTTCATTCTCATTGCTGTTGCAAAAGGGCTCAGTGTACATTCATTTTTCCATAGTCACTGTTTCAGAGTTCTAAGAAGACATCCTTATACTTGTCTCAGAGTTATCAAAAAACATGAAGATCTACTCATTTTTCACACTTACTGTCTTTGTTGCAATATAGTTGCTGCAGCCCCATTATCATGTCCATATTCAGAAATCACTGGATAAAGTCTTTTGATTTCTATCAAACTACCCTCTAGTGAAGTAACGACAATGTGCAATTCATGTTGTTTGGGGCTTTTTTTCTCACATTATAAAAACTTAGAGTTCTTGAAATGAGTCCGTGCACACAAACTTTGGACCCACTGCGGAAGCTCCAAGCGGATGCTACAGCATATGCCCTGGGGCCCCTCACTGCAAGGGGCCTGGCTATACTATACCATAGTTTTGTTTTTTTCTTTTACAGATTTTTTTTGCAGATTAAGGAAGGTATTATTTATTCCTAGTTTAAAAGGACTTTTTTTCTTTTAAACACAAATGACTATAGAATTTTCTGAGATGCCTTTTCTGCATGTATCAGAGTGTTCTTGTGATTTTTCTCTTTGGTCCTGTTTAAGTTGTGAATTACAGTGGTTAGTTACAATTGTGGCTAAACCACCCTTCTATTTCTGGAATAAATCCCATTTTATGGTGAGACATAATCTTTCTTATATACTGCTGGACTCAGTTTAGTGATAGATTGCTTAGCATTTCTTGTATCTATGCTCATGAAAAAAATTTTTCCACAATTTTGCTTTTTGTAATGTTTTCATCAGATTTTGATATCAAGGTTATGCAACCTCATAGCTGGGAAATGACTCTCTGTTTCCATCCTCTGTTTTTTTTTTTTTTTAAATGCCATTTCTTTCTTAAATGTTTGGAAGAATTCAATCAAACTTTTTGAAATTCAGGTTTTGGAGGGACGATATTTGTAAATGAACTGATGTTTTTAGTGGATATTAGACTACTCTGATATTCTATTTCTTCTTCTGTCAGTTTTAGTAACTTGAGCTTTTTGAAGAATTATCACATTTTGGCTATTTTCAATGTTACTGGCATAAATCTATTCTCAGTATTACTTTATTGTCTTGCTAATGTCTGCAGCATTTTTAGTGATGTTCCCTTTTACAATTTTGATATTGATAGTTGATTTTTTTTTCTATTTTCCTAATCAGCTAAGAGTTTGTCATTTTATTAACTTTTTCAAAGAATCAACTTTTGGCTTTGTTTACCCTATTATTTGTTTCCTATAGAAACCTTGTAAAACCATATGTGTCTCCTGTTAGGAACCATATGACCCATGTGAAACTATCATTTTTACAAATCAAAGTAGTTGACAACTAGCAATTTCCTAAGGCATAAACTAGTATTTTATTAATTTCTACTCTTTACTATTTTCTTCTTGGCACATTCTTTAGGTTTGATTTGCTGTTCACTTTGTATAGTTCCTTGAGATGACTAATTTTCCATCTTAAATCCTAATATATGTATTTAAGGTTAAAGTTCTTTCTGGCCACTGTTTTAGCTACATGCCATAATTTTTATATGTCATATCTTCATTATCGTTTAGTTCAAAATATTAATTCCAGTTGTGATTTCTCCTTTAACCATGAACTATTTAGGAGTATAATTTGATTTCCAGGTGTGGGACTTTTCCAGTTATCTTTTAATTGCTGATTTCTAGTTTAACTCCTTCATGGACAGAGAACAAACTTTGAATCATGTCAATCATTTGACATTTGCTGAGACATCCTTATGGCCTAGCATATGGTCAGTTTGGGCAAATGTCCCATGTGCACTTGAAACCAATGTCATTTTGGTAATTATGGTGTGCAGTGTTCCACATATAAAATTTTGATCAGATGTACTAATTGTGTTATTCACATCTTCTGTATACTTAATGTGTCTGTGTCTGCTTATTCTATTGGTTATGGAAAGAGGTGTGTAAAAGAATATCAATCTTACCGTGAATTTATCTGTTTCTCCTTCTAGTTCTCTAAACCTTTCCTATTAAATATATAAAAAATTAAGCTATGCTATTGAGTGCATACAGATTTAAGACTGTCACATAGATTGACTCTTTTATGATTAAAAAAATTTCCCTTTTTTATTTCTGTCAGTGTTTCTTGCCTTAAAGTCTACTTTGTCTAATATTAGGAGAGCTACCTGTTTTATTTTGGTGAGGGTATATGTATTTCTTTCCATTCCTTTACATTTAACCTTCTGTCTCCTTAAATTTAAACTATGTCTCCTGTAAACAGCATGTAGCTCAGTTTTATGAGGTTTCTTCTTTAAGTACAATGTGATCATATTATTCCTCTCCTGGAGATTGTAGTTCATTTAGAGGTAATGTTATATTTGGATTTATATCTACCATCTTATGATTTGTTTTCTTTTAGACCCATCTGTTAAATTTCCCTTTCTTTTTTTTTGCATTTTTATTTGGTAATATTATATTAATATTCTTATTTTTCTATTTTCTCTTTATTAACTTAATAGTTATATACTCGTATTATTCTTTTCATAATTACCTTAAATATTCCAATATGCAACCTTAAGTCACTAGTCTTACTCAAATTATAATTTTACCACTGCCATGGTAATATTAGAACCATCTAACACTTTATGTCCATTTATCTATCTTTTACATTATTTTGGAACTCAATTTTTAATTTTTAATTCTCTATATATCTTAATGTTAATATTTATATTAAGTATATTTATAGTTAATATTTAACTCATTTTTATTCTATATATTTTTTAAATTTTGTAACAAATTACTATTGTTTCAAGAGCGTCTGGGTGGCACAGTCAGCTAAGTGTCTGCCTTCAGCTTAGGTCATGATTCCAGGGTCCTGAGATCAAGCCCCGCATCAGGCTCCCTGCTCAGTGGGGGGTCTGCTTCTCCCTCTCCACCCCACCTCCTGCTTGTGTTCTCTCGAGCTCTCTCTAGCTCAAATAAATAAATAAAGTCTTTCAAAAATTACTATTATTTCATTTAGTCTCCTTATTTATCATTTCTGGTACTTTTTGTTTTAAGATTTTATTTATTTGGGGGGATGGAGAGGGAGAAAGAGTCTGGAGCAGAATCCATGCCAAGCACGGAGCCCAGTGTGGGGCTCAAACCCACAACCCTGAGATCATGACCTGAGCTGAAACCAACAGTCTGAAGTTTAACTCACTGAGCCACACAGGCACCCCACCCTTTCTGGTATTCCTCATTTTTTTTTTGCATTTCCATATTTCCATCTGGATCATTTTCTTTCTGCTTGAAGAACTCCCTTAGATATTTATTTTAAATCAGGTATGTTGGCAATAAATGTTTGCAGTCCTTACTGTCTGAACATGGCTTTGTTTCATCTTCATTTCTGAATGATATTTTTGCTGGCAATTCTAGGTTGACATTTCTTTTCTTTCAGAACATGAAACATTTGACTAGACAGGCTTCTGAGGCATTTTTTCATTTATACACACACCTGGAAGCTACTGTCATGGCACTTGGTAACTGTACAGTAAGAGTGTGAGCAGAGACACGGGTGCTAAGCATTGTAGCTCAAATCCCACTTTGTCACTGACTAACTCTGTAAAACTGACAAACTGGGGTGCCTGAGTGGCTCAGTGGGTTAAGTCTCTGCCTTCAGTTCAGGTCATGATCTCAGGGTCCTGGGATCGAGCCCCACATTGGGGTCTCTGCTCAGCAGGGAGACTGCTTCTCCCTATGCCTGCTGCTCCCCCTGCTTGTGCTCAATCTCTCTCTCTCTCTCTCAAATAAATAAATAAAAACTTTTAAAAAAAATGTGTTGTCCTGGATGGGGTTTTGGAAAAGAAAAAAAGGCATTAGGGAAATCTGGCACTTTAGTGAGTAACATTAACCAGGCGTTGGTTAATAATAAGTGAACCAGGCACTTTAGTTAATAATCATGTTTCAAAATTATTTTATTAATCATAGCAACCAGACTGTACTCATTTAAAACGTTAATAGTAGGGGACGCCTGGGTGGCTCAGTGGGTTAAGCCTCTGCCTTCAGCTCAGGTCACGAACTTAGGGTCCTGGGATTGAGTCCTGCATCAGGCTCTCTGCTCGGCGGGGAGCCTGCTTCCTCCTCTCTCTGCCTGCCTCTCTGCCTACTTGTGATCTCTCTCTCTCTCTCTCTCTCTGTCAAATAGATAAATAAAATCTTAAAATACAAAAACAAAACAACTGACAAACTGCCAAACCTTCTGAAAATAATAAGGAAACCTACAAGGAGGTTACATGTTAATTTATAGATTGAGAGTTGTACTCGTATAGTGGTTAAAACCCCAGGCTTTGAGGGCAAGAAGCCCAAAGTAAAATCCTAGCTCTTCCACTTACTGGCTGTGACCTGTATGAGGGCTGCATGACCCCAAGCTCCAGCTCTGGGACAAGACACCAACTTTATGTCTTTGTACAGTGAATCCAGACGTGAATGAGGTAACACATGCGCAGTCTGAGCAGAGTGCTGGAACACTGTAATCGATCTGCACACCTACACTCTTAAGAAGAAGGACACTATCCCAGTGAAGACAATGTCCAGCGCTATACAACGTATAGGACTACAGTTGAACGGTGAACGAATTCAGGTGCTCCTCCAGACACTTCCAGGAAGTGACCACACCTCCAGCTTAACCCTTTGTACCCCAGTCAGTAATGGTAACCATCTGACACAGCCATAAAGAAATTAAGAATCATATCTTAATTAAAATTAAGAAAGTTGATAATCCAGGATGACAGAAGAGGTATTTCTGCCAATCAGTACTGCTATAGGAGGACTGAGTTTTGCCAGAAAGCTCTATCCACGTGAAAACATGGAATGTGTTAAGTCCTGCTCCTCGCCCCACAGCTCCTATAGGACAGATAGCATGCCAGCCTCGGGGAAAAAAAAAAAAAGGGTGAATTATATATGATCTCTTTACTCAAGAGCTGTAGAGGTTAATGAGGAGACGGGGAGGTAAGCTGCAAATTTCGAAAAGAATATGATGAAGCGTGATGATGAGGCCACTGGCAGGGGGTAGAGCGGAAGGGTGTGCGGCTCAGAGGAATGAAGGGTGGGGGGCAGGCTAGCGAGTGCTGTCGACCTCCCCACTGACACAAAAGCTGTGTATTTTATTTTGTTACAACCACATCCACTGTTATTACAGAGCCCTCTTCGAAGCTCTTGGAGCTGTAATGGCCATGTTTCCTACTCTCTCAATCCTTGGGGAAGGTTTGAAATTCGCAGCACTTTGTGGCTTTTTTCCACTTGCCTCAGAGAGATTTTTCCACCTCACAAAACCACCTTGACATTTAATTCTCTGTTACTGGAGATTTCAACTCAAAGCAATGAAGCCCAAGTAAAGAAGCATTTGTGTCAAAGACTTCCTGACTGCAGAAAGAGGGAGGGACGCTCTTCTGGGCGTCAGCCAGCTCCCTCACTTAAAACAAACAAATTATAAATAAATACCAAAACAAAACAAAAAGCAAAAACCCTAATCTTTTGTGAGATTACTATACTCCATACCAATTCAGCCCACCTTCAGATCAGGAAAATAGAGAAGACGGGGTGTGGGGGGGTGCTATAAAAAAAATTGGGACACATTCAGATATTTTACTACCTGACATTGCTTTGTTTTAAATAAAAACCGAGAACGCCTGCCACCAACAAAATGGCAGACTAAATGCTTGCCAAGCCGTCTGCTACAATGCAGCTGGATCCTGGTTACACACAAAACAAAGGAATGTTTTAAGCCATCAGTGGGCTTGCAAGCAAGTAAAGGAAATCTCCAAGGGAAAGAAAAGAGCTGGGGTGGGGGGTGTTGCCTTAGGGGGAAATGCACAGGCACAGAACAGTACTGGGATCAAACCAGGACAACAAAAGTAAGAGAAGCTGAACCAGGGACTTTTCCCTGGACCCTCAATGGGGACTGAAATGGTATCAGAACCATAGCATCTGCTTGGCTCCCCAAAGAACCAAACACAAATCCTTTCTCAAGAAGAGTCTTCCATTGAAGCTCTCAGAGGTTCTGCCCAATTCAACCCCATGGTGGCTCACAATTTTTAAAAACCATGAAACACATGACCATTCTCCATGAGAAAGAAACAGCAACAAATTTAAATCCTGAAGAACTTAACTGTCTACAAGGAAAACTCAAAAGAAACTCGAAAAATTATTATACTTGCTAAGATAGTTCAGCAAGGTGACTGGATATAGGGCTACTATACAAAACTCTTTACAGTTCTAGACACTAGCAGCCAAAAATGAGGCACTCAGAGATAAAATGAACAAAAGACGTGTAAGACATTTATGGAGAAAACTTCATTCAAAGACGTTTTAAAGGCTATAAAGAACTGGAGATCTATACCATGTTTGTGGATAGAAAAATACTGTAAACATGTCAATTCTCACCAAAAATCCCAGAGCATATTAAAGAAATTTGGCAAACTGATCCTAAAATTTATATGGAGGAAAATAATCAAGATACTTTATGAAAAGAGGAAACAGTGGAGGGAAATGTCCTATCAAGATATTAGAACTTACTTTAAAGAGCTTTAGTAATTAAGATATTGTGATAATGGTGGACATATATTTATAAACTGAACAAAACTGAGAGCCGAGAAATGGACCCATACTCATATATAAACTTGATAGAGATGTCTCGCATATCAGCAGAAAATAAATGAACTATTAACTAGATGGTCTCAAGGCAACTGGTTATCTATATTAAAAGAAACTGAAATTGGACCTTGTGTTTCACATCTTTCATAAAAATCATTATTGAGTTGATAAACTATTTTAAAAACTTATAAAAACTAAAGATTATATAGGAGAACTACCTCAGAACCATGAGGTATGGAAGGATCTCATATGTAAAACACAATCCATCTAGCCATAAAAGATAAATAAATTGAGCTGCGTTAAAATGTAAAACTTCTTGGGATACCTGGGTGGTTCAGTCAGTTAAGCTTCTGACTCTTGATTTTGGCTCAGGTCATGATCTCAGATGGAACCCTGTGGGGGGTTCTGTGCCAAGTTCAGAGCCTGCTTAAGATTCTCTTTCTCCCTCTCCCTCTGCCCCTCTCCACCACTTGCAAGCTCATGTACACACTCTTTCTCTCTCTAAAAAACTAAAGTTAAATTAAAATCAAACCAAAAAAAATTTTTAAAGTTTTACTTTTCAAAAGACATAATAAAGAAACCAGTGAGAGAAACTTGAACCTGGGGGAAAATATTTTGACCCCATTTAGCTAACGTATGAATACTCAGAATATGTTTTGTAACTTCCATAAATCAATGAAACATAGAAAAAAAACACAATATAAATGGAGAGAAACATGACAGGTATTTCATAGTAAAGGTATCACACATGCAAGTAAACAGAGGAAAAGAAGTTCATCGGTATTAGTGGTAGGGAAATGCCAGTTAGGTCTATGATGAAAGACACGGCTTTATACTCTTTATATCGATAATGAAGGAGGAAGTTGGTGAGGATGTCAAGCAACTCTTAAAACACTCGAGAAAGCGAGGGTACTCGGACAGCCCCTCTGGAAGACAATTTGTCGCTTTCCTGTTAAGCTCCACATCTGCATACTTTCCAACTCAGACATTCTACTCCTAAATACAAATCATGGAGATCTCTTTGTACATGTGCTCCAGGAGACAGATACAAGAATGGAAGGAGCAACATTATTTTTAAGAGCAAAAAAATGAAAATAAAATAAAATAAAATAAAACAATAAAATAATAAAATAAAACAATGGAAAGTTGAAAAGGGAGAAATCCAGTCTTCACCAAGGAAGAGTGGATAAATGGCACAATCCCAGGGTTGAACAATATGAATGGATGAATCACAACCACGGGCAACAACATGGTCAAGCTTTGAAGCATAATATTGGGTAAAAAAAAAAAAAAAGCAAAGTTCTGAAAGCCACCTAAAGTATAAAATCATTTTTGCAAAGGTCAAAACAAGAAAGGGAATTTTTTGGCCTGTGGGACACACAGCGATAAGACTGTTTTTAAGTGGCAGGGGAATGATGAACCCCTCAGGAGGAGAATGGGTCCACTCCCAAAAGGGAGCACATATGGGATCAGGAAAGAGCACAGAGTTAATTTCTACGTAATGGGCGTAAACGGGTTCAGGAGTGTGGGTTTCACTGTAATGCTAATACCTTACATTTACCTATATTACGTCAGTTCTTTTGTATCTATCCAATATCACATCCTGAGAAAGCTAAAACATTTATTTCATGCTGTGTAACAGGCTTCTGCGCAGGAAAATGGCACAAGCATCTCTGTGAAGGGATTTCATGTAAACACACAATTTTTCCTTTCTTGAGAGAGCAACTGTACTAGCATTTTCCATTCAGAGTTCATATGGCACTTCGGTTTACAAAATGCCTCCACACGCAGGGTCTTACTCCATCTGAGAACAAGCCAAGTTTCTCAGGCAGGATGTGGCTGTGAACGAGGCTGGTCGGGAGGGAGAGGTCGGATCACGCGTATTCCTGTTTCTCTGAAACTGGATGTTCCTATCTCCCTTCATCTCCTCCTCTTTACCCTCGGCTCTACCTACAGGATTTCAGTATCCCTGGATCAATCCCCAGATGTTTGCAATATTTTCACAAGTTCTCTGGAGCGGCACATTGGTACATAGTAAGTAATTGTTCTCAGTTAACAATGTTTATATATCTTGGGGCCCTTGGGTGGCTCAGTTAGTTAAGTGTTTACCTTCGGCTCAGGTCATGATCTCAGGGTCCTGGGATCGAGTCTCGCATCAGGCTCCCTGCTCAGCGGGGAGCCTGCTTCTCCCTCAGCCTGTCTCTCTCATGAATAAATAAATAAAACCTTTTTAAAAAAATGCTTACATCTTAACCTCACAATCAACATTTCTCAATATTTGTAAATAATCTCATTTTCTGCAAATACAAACACAGGGTGATGTATGGTCACTAAAACAACTTTCAGAACCCCACTCTGATGCTAGCTCCATCCTTAGACTCCTTCCAGACCCTTCCCTAAGCTTGTGGGTCCCAACATGTCCTACCACTTTGGTTCCCGCAGGATAAAACAATAGTTACCTAATTCTAGGCAGTGAATGGGAAGCTTACGGCTTGGCCAGAAAATGGCAGCCACAGAAGTCGAAGTCACTGCCCACCCCAACACACCAATCTCTCTCCCAGAATGGGCCGTAGAGTTCAAAAACACACTAAGGAAATTCCTTCCAATCTGGCAAATCAATGTTTGATGTCACACTCCCCTCACCACAGTTTAAGTTTCTTAAAACATTTGGCCTCTCCAACACAATGTCAGAAACACTTCCAGAAAGAGGTTCACTCTGTTTTGTAACCATCATGAGGCCAACAGGCAAGAACAAGTGGGTCATTGTGCTGGCCGCGGGAGACTTCTGAAAACTCTTCCAAATTGAGGCCAATGTTCAATATGTTCTCTTGAACACTCCAGACACCGTAGGAGTGTGTCTCCCCGGCACTGGGGAGTGCCATTGGCCCTGGGCACTATCATACTTGACTGGAGAAAGACCCCATGTCCCTGTGTATCACAATGTTTCTCAACTAGGGGGTGATTTTGGCCCCCAGGGGACATGTGGCAACCTTTAGAGACATTTCTGACTGTTACGACTGGGGCGTTAGGGTGCCAAGCAGGGTGCTACCAGGGGGCCCTCTAGTGGGCAGAGGCCACAAATGTCGCAGACTGTCCGAAAATGCACAGGACAAACTCCCTAGCTAAGAGAGCTCCACCCCAAGGTGCCATCAGTACCGAAGCTTAGAAACCCCAACCTGACAATTCAAAAATCAACACGATAACTCTCCACTTTCTTTGTTCAAACCCATTTTAAGGAAGGGATAAGCGTCACTGGCGATTAATTAGTGAGGAAACTGAGGCACAAAGTTTTCAGGGGCTTATGACAGTTTACCTGTCGGGATGGGTATCACGGGATACAAGCTTCCTCCACCTGCTCCTGTTGATTTGCCTAAATAACGGGAAGGACTTGGAAACACACACACGACCCATGGAGAAGGTGGGGACTGCGGCGACCTCATGGAACACCGCTCAGCCACCTGACAGCCTCGTGGGATAACTAGCTGTTCAGTGAACAGAAACTGGCTTTCTCCCAAACGTTCTGGACAGTGTTCACTGTTTTTCTGCTTACTGAAACTCGTCTTTATAAATTGTGACAACCTCAGCTCAAACCTTGTCCCTCCCAGCACGGATGCCACCTTTGCTCCCGCGCGCACCAAACATGCGTCAGCAGCA